>NC_139625.1:63735629-63840129 GCF_964638095.1 Poromitra crassiceps
CGTGTTGTGTTGTTGTTTAATATCATTCATAACAACACTTTCACTAACGTTAGTGGAGACCAGACTAGTTAATTTACCTGTTGGACCAGACCAGAGTAGACTTGAAGCTAAATTAAATTAATGTGGCGTCAGTAGCTCTGTCTGTAACGTTAACGAGTCTGCAAAAAAACAGCGAGTTTGACGGACAAACAAACGTTATTAGCTAGCTAACACTACATAAAACAAACACAGAAGAAAGGCTAGATACGTCGGACAAGCATGTTTACCAACCGTTTAACCATTTAAATTGAAAGTAGTCGGCCGAAAACAACGAGAGGGTTTGACAGCATTTATTTGACAACACGCACATTTAAACCTGCCGCCTTCCCCAAGTGGTACCCGGAAGTAAATTTGTTTACATGGTGACGTCACGGTGATTTGGTCTTGACCACAGGTAAAACAGCTGGCGTTTTGAACAGGAAGTCGTAACACAAACGGGTCAAGTGGGCAGGGCTACATAAGTGGAGATGTAGACAAAGAGAAGCAGAAAAGTTTAAGAAAGATTTAAACTTTGAGACCATTGAGATGTGGATTGCACAAAAGGGGCAGTTTCATGTATTTTTGTCTCATCTACAAGCTGAAGTTTATTTTTATTTTGTCTTTTAGGACAGGCAGCCTAACTGTGCCAAAAAGGAATATGGATGGTAATGGCTCTGATATAAATTTGTGGGACGAGGGTATTGAATTTCAGGTCTCAGCAAGGATAGATATCAGATAATAGAAACAGGAAGGAGCAGGGACAGATAGGAGTGACATGTAACAAAGGAGGTAGACACAGATCCATACTGTACACATCACAAAACCCACATGATGTTTAGTGAGCATCAAAGAGCACTTATGAAGAACGATTGGTTTAATGATAACATCTGGGTCCCTATAATGTTATTCTACATCAAGACAGGTCAATATTACTGCCAATCACAATCCAGATACAGTGCAGTGCAGGCTACCTTGAATAAAGTATCACTCACTTCACAACAAGTCACTGGAGTCATATCATTATTTGGTGGCTCAGTGGTTAGCACTGTTTCTCAGAGCAAGAATGTCCCGGGTTCGAACCCTGGTCTGTCCCAGGTCCTGGTCACTCCTCCACTCCCTCTGCCGATCTGGGGAGAGCCGTAGACTAGCACCATGCTTCCTCCGACACATGCACAGTTACCAGCCGCTTCTTTTCACCCGACAGCGGGGAGCTTCACCGGCGGAACGTAGCACATGGGAGGATCAGGCTATTCTCACCTAGCCTGGGTAAACCCATCCCCCACGTGACCTGCTCTCAGACCTGTTCTAATTCTCACCAGTTCCCTTCTGCCCCAACCAGGCGCCCCGACCGACCAGAGGAAGCGCTAGTGCAGCGACCAGGACAAATACCCTCAATCCAGCTTCCCACCTGCAGACACAGACAATCGTGTCTGTATGGACGCCTGAGCAAGCCGGAGGTAACACGGGTGCGCGAACCTGTAACCCTTGTGTTTGTCCCAGGTCCTTTCTGTTTGGAGTTTGCATGTTCTCCCCGTATGAGTTCCCTCCGGGTGCTCCGATTTCCTCCCACCATGAAAATGCATGTATGTTAGGCCAAGTCAATGGGTTTCAGCCAGAAGCAAATACAGAGACAAGAAATGCTAGTAGCCTAAGCCAGTGCTTTTCAAAGTGGGGGCCGGGGCCCCTGGGGGGCCGCCATTAGGGGTACCTCAACAAATTAATGGAAATGCTTAAAAAAATCTTTATGGGGAAGGAAATGATTCAGTTATATTTGAGTTGAGTTGAGTTGAGTTGAGTTGAGTTGAGTTGAGTTGAGTTGAGTTGAGTTGAGTTTAACTTTATTGTCCCATAGGGAAATTTGTTTTAGGCATTTGTGCAGCAGCAATAGAGCGTGACAAACGTGACAGACAGTACATATTATATAAATGCAGCACAGCTGATGACAAACAGCACATAGACAATAGGACAACATAGTCAGACATGATGGCAGCCTGGGCTACGGGTTAACAACCCTACCTAACCAAGTATTGCACTGTCCCAAAACCGCATTTCATTTCATTTCATCACATAAAACCAATACCATCATAAAACCATAGTTCCTTAAAAACCATTAAAACCACTAACTGTAAAAGGATAAAAGATACAAAGATAAAAATGTATATATAAAGCTAAGGCAAGATAAGATAAGACAAGACAAGACAGGCTGCAGGGACAGCTGAGATCGAAGTGAGCTACCATGTGTAGTACAGTGTCAAGGGACATAAGGGACACTACCCCCTAGTGGGAGGACAGGCAGTTTATTTAATAAGGCTAAAGATGTTGGGAGGAAGGAGCGCTTGTAGCAGTTACTCTTGTAGCTACAGGCTCATAAGAGCCTTCTGGAAGGTAGTAGCTCATAATCAGGGTGTAGAATGTGGGTGGGGTCGTCCAGAAGTTTGAGAGCCAGATTCACTACCTTTTTTTCGAAGATGGTCTGGAGGGGAGGGAAGTCCCTCTGCCCTATGATCTTCATAGCTGTTTTAATCATTTTATTGATTTTAGACTTGTGCTGGACAGAGAGGGTGCCGAACCATGCCTCCATACCATACCTTATTAGGCTACCCAACACTCCATTGTAGAATGTTAGCATAATCATAGAGCTTACTCCAAACAGTCTCAGCCTGCGGAGAAAGTGGAGTCTTTGGGCTAATTTGCCGCACATATAATCGACATGTATGTTCCATTTTAACAGGTTGTCGATTTTTACACCCAACTAACTTGTTCGATGCAGCTCCCCCCTATGACCACTGGGTCGTGGACTTTGACCGCTTTGGGATCAAAGATCATTTCTTTGGTTTTAGATGTGTTTAGGATTAGATTAGATCGTTGTCCTCACACCAGGCCTCAAAAGCCAAAATCTCCCTGTGATACACTGAGGGACAATCATCTGCACACAGCAGGCTCAAGATTATTGTGTCATCTGAGAATTTCTTAATACTACAGTGGTAACACTTTATAATGACGTTCAGTCGAATGAATGAATGAATGAATGAAAAGTTTGGGAACCCCTGGCCTAAGCTATAATAGCTTAGCTTATTCTCCATCTCTCTGTCTCTTTATCTCTCACTATAAAGCTCACAGCATCTGTCACCATAAACTAGTCGCCTCAAAGTATATCCTCAGAGACACAGAGGGGGGAGAGAGAGAGAGATGTGTGTGAGCGATGTGAGTATGGCGTTGACGACACACGCTCTCTGGAGCACTAGGAGGATCAGACACACACACACACACAGAGGCTCTGTGTGCGTTTCTGTGTCAGTTAACACTTCAGCTCTGTCAAGATATCACCCATCTCCCAGCTGACCCGAGTGACAGCTCCGCCACTCTGAAGTCTGTGTGTGAATGTAAAGGCTATATGTGTCTTTTCCACTTAAAGTGATCATGTCTGCCTGTACAGTAATAGAACATTTGCTAACACTAGTGTATGGAAGCTGTAGAATGCTGTTATGTGTGCTCTCGAGATAGCAAAGCTCATTTTCATCACGGGTTCATCAATCAATTACTTTATCTCGTTATCTTGTGAAAACAAATGAAAATGAAAAATGGAATTTCCATCTGTTAGACCTTGATCATGCGTGGATCAGTACTCCTTGATCTGACGTTTTCAGCTTAAATCAGTTGCTACAGTTGTCAAGATGTCATCTATCCATGCTGGCATGGCACGACCTGATCTCTGATAAACATAGTAATAAGGGGAGATGACATTTTGTTTCCTCGTGATAACGAGTTGATTATCTCATCTCAAGCTTATTTTCTTGAGCTAACGAGATAATTAACTAATGATCTCGAGATAACAGCATAAACAATATTGCAAGCATGTCCGTTCTCAGCTTCGTTCTCGGCTTCCGTAGAAGCGTGCCTTTTGAAGCAACGTGCGTGCTACTGTATAAATTGGTTATTATATGTCTTCCTCTTCCACTATAATCACATTAGAAAGTTACATGTTTATTTGTTTAAAATCATAATTAAAGTTGGAAATAAGGTCCAGGTTGTAATTTTTTTTTTAATTCTCCTTTAATCCTTCAAGTTATGAAGCTGCTCTTACTTATACACTGTTGCCCATTCATAAACTCAATGTGCAAAGCATCTTTTCTCTCTGAGATCCATGTCATCTTTACATGGTCCCTGACAAATAAACGTAATAAACAAAACTAAAATGAACAATCCATACCGTCCTCTCTTATTTAAAATGTGTTCCCCATCACTTCACACGATAATTTTATACCCAGAAGAATATTGTAAAGGCGTTCAAACCTTTGACCCCCTTACTATACGAGGGATCAGCCGAGCAGCATTTTGGTAAACAAACCACGTCACTGGGTGGCAACGGCAATGGAACCCTATGGAGCGTGAGTTTGAGCGTCTGACTCTAACCAGCTGACCGTGTTTACAATGTAAAAACTGCGACAGTTCACACAACTTTAACACGACATGCATATACATCAAACTCTTGAGCTAATTCTGCTCTCACTCAGAATGTCAAAATATAAGCGATGTGTTGTATACTTTTTGAGATATTAATGTTTGTTTGTCAGAACTAATACTGGTTAACTGCCGCGGGGTTCCGCATTTCTGGGTGGCAGTGACGTCGCGCTGATTCGTCCTATTGATGTAATGTTCTATCGATGTGTACTCTTGCACTTATTGTACAAGAACATTATAGGTAAAAACTTGAAATGTAAATGTAAAAATACTAAAACTAAAAAATACTAAACACTGATTTATTATGCATTAACTAACCTTAACCCGAAGCCAAATTAAATATAACGTCAAGTAAATGAGCTTTATGTCATAATTTTGTTAGTAAATGTAAACTTACATGGTTTGGCTGTCTATTCTAAAATATTATTAATTCTGAAATAAATTAAAACATGCATGAATCGAAACAGTCCAATTTCATCAAAGAAATCCACTTCAGGATCATTATTTATGAATCTAGGATGGTAAAGAAGCTCCCAGATCAGCCAGTCTCAGCTTCATATCTAGATGAAAGTCGGTACAATATTGAACATGCAGCATGGCTACTGAATTAATCAAAACACAAGCACTTTAATCAGTTGTCAGGTGTCACTGCTAAAAAGATATTTAATTGGGACATCCCTGGGCAAATTAAGTGAAATCCCTCTTTGATTTGCCATTTATCTTTCATAGCAGGTTACTTTGTGACACCCGAGAGACTATGAGTAATATGTTTATTATGGTCTGTTGACTTATGGTATAAACCAAAACTAAGAACCTATCATCTCATAAAAGACAGTTACTGTGTAGAACCCTATGTGAAGTTTGATTTTAACAGATGAAAAAGATCTCTGTGTGCACACAGTTACACTAACTCTTCCCTTAGGTTTAATGCTACCCCTGAAGAGGGTAGACTCTGTTTACTACGTTTGTTGTGAATTACGTGAAATTGAAAACGAGCCTATTTATGTAGACTTTTTTGAGTTGGACGATTATGAGAAACTTGAGCTGTGTTTTAAAAAAAGAACCTTCCCCACAGCAAATTTTATTTGTCAGGCATGGGAGCAAAGACGGAACTTTTTGTTTGGAAAGTGATGTAGCCTATTGATCTGTATTGTTGTCTGAGCAGTGTGCTGACTTGTGACCTGTGATATTTTAAATGTACCATTGTAGCGATGTATTGTTGTATTTGTATTGTATTTGTATTTTGTATTATTTTGTATTGTGTCTTGTAAACCCATGAGGGTTGGGCTGTGAAGTGCATGACACTTATCAATCAATTATTCAATCAATCAATCAATCAATCAATCAATCACGCTGCTTGTTTTACCGGGATGACGGCTTAGAACTGAACAAATGCCAAAATAAACTTAAATGTATACTGAGCAGGATTTCTCCCCTTGAAATTGCATTTCATCCAACATCCAACTAAAGTCACTGGAGTTTTGGTCAGAATGAATGTGTGTGTCGTTAGCTGACAACTAGCCTCCGTTAGCGCAGTAGAAAAGCTGATAACTACAGTAAGCTAACCAGCAGGTACCTGTCCAACAGAAAACAGGCCGACTCCTCCTCGCTCTTAATCCCCATTCAATACTCGCCAACGGGTGAACACAAAGCCCAGATTCACTGTGATGTTGGAAAGTATCTTGCCTGCTTGGCATTTCAATGTTGCAAGTTGTGTTTCAAAGCAGCAAAATACAAAAAGCTACTCAGTAGTAGGCTATGCCTCAACAAGGAACTCAAGGATTGGCTTAGGATAAAAACCAATGTCTTAATTTAGTCATCACAAAAGGGGCCAAAAACATGAATAAAGACATAGGCTAAATGAAAGCTCTCTGTGTTATTAGAGGACTGTTTCATACATTAGGCTTTTAGCCTCTCTCTCTCTCTCTCTCTCTCTCTCTCTCTCTCTCTCTCTCTCTCTCTCTCTCTCTCTCTCTCTCTCTGCTTGAGGTGGGAGTTTGTCAAGTTTGCCAATGGCTTTAGAGCTTATCGCTAGCTCTCTCTCTCTCTGGGAATATGCCTCATAAATAAGATACATCATATTTTTTATCTGAAATCTGTCTCTGTCTCAGAGAGTGTGTGGGAGTGTAGCTAGGCTACAACCGATAGTGTCTATCTTATTCTTAAAGTCTCGCACTGCATCGTCTTTTCTGTGTGTGTGTGTGGGTGGGAGGACAGACCACATAGCAGCTCTAAACACCCAGCTGAAGCGTATTGGATTAGGCATTCCAGTGCCGCTTATAGGGAACTAAAACACACACACACACACACACACACACAGCTTCTGTAAAGTTCACACAATGTTATGAATTATCTATCTATTATCTATCAATCTATGTATCTATGTATCTATCTATCTATCTATGTATGTATCTATCTATCTATCTATCTATCTATCTATCTATCTATCTGGTGGCTCAGTGGTTAGCGCTGTTGCCTCACAGCAAGAAGGTCCCGGGTTCGAACCCCGGTCCATCCCAGGTCCTTTCTGTGTGGAGTTTGCATGTTCTCCCCGTGTTTGTGTGGGTTTGCTCCAGGTGCTCCGTTTCCTCCCACCATCAAAGACATGTATGTTAGGGTTAATACTCCTGGCTGTCAGTGCCCCTGACCAAGGTACTGGAGTTGGTCACTGGGTGCTGCACTGCGGCTGCCCACTGCTCCTAGTTCTAGGAAGGTTCCTAGTAGAGGATGGGTCAAATACAGAGGATGAATTTCCCTATGGGGATAATAAATAAAGGATAACTTATCTATATATCTATCTATACAGGCCTACCAGTTGAATTTAATATTTTACTAAGTTATTCAGAATCCTCTTTATACAGACCCCCCTCCCAATCATTGACCAGCTGACTCTAGAATAAAAATAATTATAAATAGTTAGTCATAATAGTTGTATGTGTTCCCTGTGGTTTTCTGCTGTTCCTCTCCTGTCTCTACAGCTCTGCCCCTGCATGCAACTAACCAGTCCTCCACCAAGTGGGTAAATGCTCCAGGCTCCTGTTCCAGGGGGAGGCGGTGTGGGCTGCTCTCAGCCTGGGAGTTTAGTGCTCCAGGCTCCTGTTCCAGGGGGAGGCGGTGTGGGCTGCTCTCAGCCTGGGAGTTTAGTAGGGCCGTAGCCTACCCAGTACCATTTTTTCACATTTGAAATGTGTTTGTTGTTGTATTTGAACTATTGAGGTTTTTCCACGAATATTCGAATAACTGCCGTGACATCATCCTAAATGATATAAATAAATAAATAAATAAATAAATAAATAAATAAATAAATAAATAAATAAACAAACAGTACAAAACAAACTATGCACTATAGCCTATTCACTATACTGCCCTCCAAATCAAAACCGGAGTAACTACAATTTTGGTCAAAATTGAGTTATTATTGAAATTGAACTTTTAGATATCTGTTTTATCATGTGACAAATTTTCTAAGTTCAGTCTTGCTCTATATTTGAGAAAACAGAGTATAAAAGTTGCAGTAACTACGAAATCCAACCAAAAACCAGACAAAACTGCAGTAACTACACTTACTGCACTTTGATTTGCTTTCACAGAGCTTCAGCTGGACTTAAACAGAGATAAATGCAGTAACTACACTTTGAGGTGTAGTTACTGCGTTTACAGACTGTTTTTGGTTGGATTTTGTAGTTACTGCAATTTTCCCGCTCTTTCCATAACAAAGCCCAACATATCAATCACTCATAATGGCACAATCTGTTTAGTTAATCCAGTCAATTCCCAATATGAGAGCGCACTGACAGCTGTCCAAATTGTTAATGAATGAGTCTTCAGTGTCTTTAAAATTGTAAATGCTGTATTCCTAGCTAATAATCCATAAGAGATCATCCACTCCACTGGGAAGTGTTAATCTGGCTGTAGATAGTGATAATTGTTTGGTATCACTACCTAGCTCATCAGGACAATCTTTTTCATTGCTGGATAAATTATCAGCATTCAGACTCAGTCTGTAATTAATTTTATTCAAAATAATTGTAATATGCTATGTAATATACTGTATATGTTCTTGTATGAATTATCAATCTGAAAAGCTGATCTGATTTGTAAAGAAAACCTGTTCTAAATTAAGATAATAAAACAACTGTGCTCATTAATTAATTGTGTCAGAATGATGACCAAAAAGCAACACCAGTGGTGAAGATTACATCAACTGACTTCAGGATTCCCTGAATTTATCTGTTACTTATCCATTTAAATGTTTTAAACATGTAAACAATAAAACAATTAAATACAGATATGATGTGGTATCGAAATCAAAACCGATTACAATTGTCTCATGAAAAACAAGACAGGAGAAGCACATTAGATAGTTACTGCGCTTTTCCCTTGTACTACCTACACATCTGTTTAAGGTAATACACAGACAGAGTGCCGTATCTGCATTTCTGGGGTCATAGGTCAAGTAATTGATAATTGTTTTGCCCCCAAAAAATACTTTAAACATATACATATTTAATAAGCGCATTGCCACTTTTCAACCTATATCTAATTTGGCTGGACAGTCAAAAAACTTTAAAGCCATTTTTCTCAGTTTCAGTGTTGGCGTAGTTACTGCGGTCATGATTTGTAGGGCAGTATAGTGAATGATAATTTTAACAAAAGTTACTGTAGATTGAATATATGAATTAAAATTGTGAGAAAAAGTAGTTTTCCACTATGGTTCAGGCCAAACAAAGTGAATTGTGTAGGTGATCGCACCCTTAGGTGCCATTTAAGAACTTCCAAGGACTTGTTATTGTGCTCTTTTTGAGTTCAGACTGGGACTATTTTCTTTTCTCTTAATACTTATTCTCAACTAAATTATATTTTATTCTTTCAATTAAAATGAAGTAGTCAGCCATTATGTGCTTGGCTTTCATGCCAGGGAGCATATATGACCCCCCCCCCCCCCCCCCCCCCCCAGTCTGCAGCCCAAACACAGGCTTTTAATTAAAACATCACAATGCTGTGATACCATGGGAGAAACATGACCATATCTCACACACACACACACGCACGCACGCACACGCACACACACACACACACACTGTATCTACAGGAATGCTATCAACCAGTAGCACACTCAACTGAGAGGGGCTGCCTGATAAGACTTGCCCTTGTTCTGTTGATAAAACACACGTCACACACACGCACGCACGCGTGTGACACACACACACACACGCACGCACACACACGCACACACACATGCACACACACAGATAGCAGCCCCAGTCTGACCATTGAGTCGATCTCGCCAAGATGGCGGCACGGTTTTGATGTCGGTTGTTAGCTACAGGAGGTAGACAAACCAAAATTGTATATAAGGGCATTTCTAGCCTATTACCTTAACTGGCTGCATATCAGCTGTTTCTACAATGCCAGTGGAATTCTAGATTGAGAATCATTTATCTAGAAAATAAATTGCTGAAGGCTCCAATGTGTTCAAATCCCAAACCCAGCATGGAAATCAAGTTTTGGGAACACAGTTTACCCTGTAAACTTTACAGGGTTCCTACACATTTTCCATTTAAAAATTCCATATTTTTTTCAGACTCAAATTTCCAGACTTCTCTGTCAGACCATATTTGAGATCTGAGTACACAAGGGCATCACTTTGTGTTGAAAAGTGGTTGGGGGCGTCCCCATTGTAAATGACACCTATGGCCACACCATAATTTGGAGGTTTTGGGGTTTGAGCCTCAGTGAAATCTTGGACTTTGAAGAACTTTTCAAATGAAGACAGAAAAGCTCTGACAGAAATGTTTTGACTTTGTCAGACTCAGTGCCTCACACAGTTTGGTTGCTGCCCAGCAGTTTTGAGGTTGTCAAGCCTCAGTGAGTTTTGAGTTTTCATATCTATTCTTATATCACCATATTACCATATCCAAAATCTAAGACCATATCTAGTCTCATATCACCAAATTACCATATCCAAAATCTAAGACCATATCTAGTCTCATATAACCATATAACCATATCAACATCTAAGAACATATCTAGTCTTATATCACCATATTACCATATCCCAAATCTAAGACCATACAGTATCTAGTCTCATATCACCATATCCAGCATCTAAGACCATATCTAGTCTCATATCACCATATTACCATATCCAAAATCTAAGACCATATCTAGTCTCATATAACCATATAACCATATCCAAAATCTAAGACCATATCTAGTCTCATATCACCATATTACCATATCCAAAATCTAAGACCATATCTAGTCTCATATAACCATATAACCATATCCAAAATCTAAGACAATATAGTCTCATATCACCATATTACCATATCCAAAATCTAAGACAATATAGTCTCATATCACCATATCCAACATCTAAAACATCTAATATCATATCACTGTATTATTACCCCGACATCTAAGACCATATCTTAACCTCCACATGTGCATTACAGATATCAACAACTGAATGGCTTCAAATTTTCTACAGTTAAACACAGATAAAACTGAGATCATCGCAGAATTACATTTCCTCCCATCTTGGCCCCTTCTCATCTAACATTACTAACTCTTGTAGAAATCTCGGTATCATATTTGACAACTATCTCAATTTCGAATTTCTAAATTCCGTTGTCAAATCATATTTTTTCCAATTAAGAAAAATTTCAAAAATTAGGTCATTCTTATCCACTAGAAATCTGGAAACAGTAATTCATGCATTTCTCTCATCACGGTTAGACTACTGCAATTCACCTTTCTCCTGTCTCACACAACAAAACATCAATAAACTTCAGTTAATTAAAAATGCCGCAGCTAGACTCATATCCAGGTCCAACAGGATAGAACATATCTCTCTTAAAATCACTTAATTGGCTCCCAGTTCATTTTAGAATTGATTTTGAAATTTTAATGATCACTTTTAAGGCTTGTAGAGGACTGGCTCCAGAGTATATAGTTGACCTCCTGAACCCCTACGAGCCAAACCGCAACCTGAGATCCTCTGGGAGGTCACTCCTGGCCATTCCTCCATCCAAACTTATAACTAAAGGTGACCGGGCCTTCTCTGTTCAGGCTCCCCGGTTATGGAATGACCTCCCAGAGGAGATCAGGGAAGCGACCACACTGTCTTCTTTTAAGTCATCTAAAAACTCTATACTACTATTTTAGACTTGCTTTTTATTGATCTTATTGTGATTTTATTGTTTTATTCTCCTTGTTTTTCATTACTACACTTTTACATGTATATTTTATGTCTACCTAGTGTCTTTTAATTGTATGCAATTTCATGTATTGTCTGCCTTTTGCCTTTTTTAATCTGTATGTAAAGTGCTTTGTAACTTGTTTTGAAAAGCGCTATATAAATAAAGGTATTATTATTATTATTATTATATCTGGTTGTTTCAGGCAAGTAAAATAACGGTTGGGTTTAGGCAACAAAAGCGACTTTTAGTTGGGTTTAGGTACTGTAGGGCTGGGCGATATTATTGAAATCAAGATAACCATATAAACTGATCAACTGTTTAGATCCCAGAAGTAAAACCTGAATTGATTAAGACTTAAAAAGGTTTCACACCCGACAATGTCATACTTTCAGATACAAGAGTTTGCCAATAGTGTGGACAAAAGTTACATGTGCATTTCTTGAACAAATTGAGCACAAATTTGCCATCACAACTGTTTCCTGAAGTGACATCTGTGGAAGTAGGATGTGCACCCCTATAATCCTCTAAATCTGTTTAATTGTATTAAAAACATGGATTTCCACTGTGCTCAACTCTAATTAGGGCTGTCCCACGCACTTACAAGAGTGGTTCTCAAACCTTTTTCTTTTTTTTTCACGTCAAAACTGACAAAAATTAGACCATGGACCCCCATTTGATAAGATTTTGTCCCAGGGTTCCCGATCTGATAAGATGTTTTTGCTTTTAGATGTTTTATTACATAAAGTACATGAAACGCATGACCAAAATTATACACTGTCATTGTGTTACTTATGGATGGAATTATAGTGAAAATAAAGTCCCAAAAATCCCCCCTTTTGCTGGGGACCCCCTGGAACACCCTCAAGGACCCCTGGGGGCCCCCAGACCCCACTTTGAGAACAATTGACTTAAAAGATGGGCTGAAAAGCACACATCACGACTGTTTCCTTCTTCTTCTTCTTCTTCTTCTTCTCCTCACATCCTCAATGGACACAGATATTGGAGTTCGTATGGTTTCTTGCTCACTTAGTTCAAGCAACAGGCAGCAGCATTGTGGTGTTATCCAACCTAAGCCACCTTACTCACACATCTCAAGATGCTGCATCTTGAATCTTCTCAATGTGAAATAATTACACTTTTCTACTTTCTATAGCTCAAGAGTGGTATGGGTTGAGTCCCAGTCAGTGTTGCCAACTAGCTATTGGCTGCTCAAAAAGATGCTAGAAGTTGCCCGATGATGTCATGTGGTCATTTGCATATCAATACAGTCTCCACCATAGACTGTAAAATAGGTCTCCACTCGCGGCGGAGGGAGGGAGGCTACACTGTGTGTGGGAAGCGCTGTGACCGCTCTGGATGACAAGCAAGTAGCATCAGCCATACTAATTTATTGGTAAATAATTATAGTGTATATTCTTGGGATTCAACATTTTAGCATTGTTTCCATTGGTCATTGTTCCCCATTGTCAGAAAAAGTCGCTTTTGAGAAATGGTCACCAGAGGGTTCTGAGAAGTCGCTAAATTGAGTGACAAAGTCACCAAGATGGCAACACTGCTCCCAGTAAATTGATCAAACTCCTTCACTCAGACTGTTAAATTAGCTGGGAAGGGACAATGAAGTATGGCATCAAAAGCAGCCATGACGGGCCACACCCACTGCTCTTGAATAAATCTCTAAATATTAAGACTCAACAGAAAAAAGACAGCTGGCAATCCTACATGTCTTACAGTAATAGCCTTATTCAGGTTAAGCTATGCAACTTAATAGAGAACCAAAGTGGAACGTCACTTCCTGCTTCAGCACTTTACCAGAGATTTTCATCCGCCATTTATTCTCCCATAGACATTTCATAAAATGCTTATAAAAATAGTTTTACTTGTTCAAACCAAACGGTACAGATATATTTAGAAACTGGAGAGATCGCATAACATTTCACAAAAATGCGGGTTTAAAGAAAATATTTTAACAATGTTTTTTGTTGTTTTTTGGACAAAGTGAAATGTTCTATGGCCTCTCCCGATTCTAAATATAGCTGAACCGTTTGGTTTGACCAATTTTTATAAGCATTTGTACGAAATGTCTATGGGAAAATAAATTGCGGAAAAGAAGATCTCTGGTACAGTGCTGAAGCCTCTCTATACAAGTAAAGAAAAGATTCCTGATATTGCCATGAGGCAAATGCAAACCATGGAAATCAACATTCAATGGATGTTTAAAGTTAAACATTAAAGTGTGTCTCATTACCTTAGTATCAGCCTCAAGCCAGTAATGGAAAATAATGATACATGTTGACACTCTTTGGTTGGGGGTAATTGAACCTATGACCATTCAGTTACAGAACATCGGCACACCAACTTGTGTGCAATAGATGCACAAACACACACATTTCACACACACACACACACACACACAAACACATGTGCGCGCACGCACACACACACACCAGAGGAAACGTTTGTGGGACCTGACGCGAGCGCATTTTTATTGAACGTTTATAACTGTTAAAAACATGTATAAAATTGGTCCTGTTTCAGAAACAAGGCACGCATAGTCATGTCAATGTTCATAGGTCATGTCATTACTAGCATTTATCATTATCATCATCAGCACGTTCCATCTCAGTGTTTGTCTAATAGTAGTATCAAGCATTCCCTAATATAAAAACACCTTCCAATTTTTTCACAGAGGTTAAAATTTTAATCCGAGCAGCAAGACAATATTCATGCAAAGACGGGAGTGGAGGAGAAGACGCGGGCTGACTTGACTGACAGGCTGACGGGTCTTAATAGTAGGTCTCCCGCTCCACCCAACCTGGACACACAGGGAAAGAAAACACAACACAAACAGGATTTAGCGTCAATTTATTGCACTCCTTAAGTGACTATGGCTGTTTCAATTAAGTGATCCTAAATATTGCCAGGAAACGAGAGTATGTACGAGCAGAGAGGAAAAGCCTGGGGGGTGGGAGCGGGGGTGGGAGGTAGGAGGGGTGTCCACATGAAATCAGGCGCTGTGGTGAAAACGCGTCCTGCAGGGTTGCCACTCTTTTGTAATGTTACATTTGAAGGACTTTTCAACGGCAAATTATTTCAAAATTACGGGCCAATAATTCACAGAGATGTTCACATAAGTGTATTTTGTGACGCAGGTCAGTGGTTCTCAGACGTTTTCATGTCAAGGACCCCTATAAACTGACACAAATTATACCACGGCACAGACCCCCGATAAGATTTTGTCCCAGGATCCCCATCTGATAAGATTTTTGCTTTTAGATGTTTCATTACAAAAAGTGTATGAAACCCATGACCAAAATAGTCATACATTCTGTCATTGTGTTACTTATGGATGGAATTATAGTGAAAATAAAGTATTCCCATTTTTGCTGTGGACACCCTGAAACCCCCTCAAGGATCCCTGGGGGTCCCCAGACCCCACTTTGAGAACCACTGACATACTGTAGGTAATACAGGTTTCAGCAATAAAGCTGAACAGATGATGATGATGATGATGATGGAAGAGAGACTGAATGATTATAGGAATAGTATGAGCAGCATCGTGTGTCAGTCTGCTCTGTTTGAACGATGAGCCCTGTGTGTGTGTGTGCGCGTGCGTGCGTGTGTGTGTGCGCGCGCAACGTGTGTGCGTGTCAGTGTGTGTGTGTGTGTGTGATGGGAGTGTAATGAAAGCATGGACTCTGGTCTCACCTCCCGGGCTGCGTCTGAGGATCAGCTTACGGATTTCATCATAGACAAAGATGAGCAGGGAGTAGGGGAAGGCGCAGAACCACCAGTTGGGTCTGCAAAACACAAACACACAGGAGAGATGAGAAATCACAGTCCAGAACTGATCCAACGCCCCGAGCCTGGATGGATCCAGTGGTGTGTATTGCAGGAAGTGGGATTACACAGTCAGGCAGATATGCACTCAACTTCAGCTGGGCTCAGATCACAAATTAAGTTTTAAATCCTAACCAAGTTTGTGTGCGTGTGTGTGTGTGTGTGTGTGTGTGTGTGTGTGTGTGTGTGTGTCTCACTTGAGAGGGTACATTCTGAGGGCGACGTCCATGCCGGGGCAGTAGGAGAGGAAGGCAGCCAGGGCCGTCTCCTCAAACAGTCCAAAGATCAGGATCTTGTTCCTATAGCAGAGGAGAGAGCACTTAGTTTTCCTTATATAGGATATAGGGCTTCCCACACTTTCTGTCAATAGGCCTCGGAACCCCATTTTGTCTGATTTGATTGTCCCAGCGATCCAAATCTGACACAATTTCCAGTTCAATTTCAGGTGTCTACACTGTAATTGGGGAGATAACAGTGGAGAAATTGAAACCTGAGACAAAAATGTGGTATTGTGTATGTGTACGAAAGCAGGTGTGAAATTGAACTATTCCTCATTTTTCAGGGAGTCAATCTCTGGATTTTATATTCTTGACACTGAGCCCAGACACAGAAAACATAGTCTGAAGTGGGGTTTCATAGAATTCATCTTGTTTCAAGCCTAAATTAAATATAGAGGGGTAGCTGGAGTTCTTCGCAGGAAAGCAGAAGAACTACATTCAGGAAAGGAGGTGTGACATTCAAAACGGCACCTGTGTTTTCGATTCAGTTGCTGAAGATTTTATGATGAGAACTAAATTAATTTGCAGGCGCAGCTCTGATCTTCAACATTTTCCATCCAGAATTAACAGATCAAACTAAGTGGATGTTTGAGGCAAATTTGAAAGAAATTCCCTCAAGGCGTTCCTGAGATACTGCGTTAACGAGCATGGAACGGGCAGTCATGAGGACACAGTGACCTTGAACTTTGACCACCAAAATCGAATCAGTTCATCCTTGAGTGCAAGTCGATGTTTGAGCCAAATTTTAAGAAATTCCCTCAAGGTGTTCCTGAGATATCACGTTAACAAGCATGGGACGGACGGACGGACAGACAGACAGACAACCTGACAACATAATGGCTCCGGCCATGTCTAGCACCAGCGGAGGCATAATAAAAATTGGACAGGTGTAGCTGTACTCACTTCATGCCCTGCTGGAAGACAGAGTTCCTCCTGGTCTTACAGATAACCAGATCGGACCACTGGACGATGACGATGCTGACGAAGAACGCCGTGTGGCAGGTGAACTCCACGATTTTTCTTTGCTCGTAGGTCTGAGGGGAAGACGCACGTTGTCAGCACAGTTAAACCAGGCAGTGATGGATAAACCAAATACCAATAAGAGTGCAAAAGTCACGCCCTCTTCCTGGTTCGGCATACTCACTAAGGGATTTCACCCGCCATTCATTTTTCCCGAGACATTTCAGAAAATCCTCATAAAAATAGTTTTACTTGGGCAAACCAAGCGATTCTGCTATATTTAGAATGAGAGACCATATCTGTGATTCCCAATCTGAGGGCCACGGCCACAGGGAAATACATCATCTTAGTCTCATGTGTTGATCAGAGTTGTGATTAAAGAATTGGGTGGGCCCCGGAAGATTTTCAGATTTCAAAGTGGGCCGCAGTATTTTCAAGTTTGGGAACGCCTGTCATAGAACATTTAACTCGGACTAAAACATAGAAAGAAAAAAAAGGCGGATAAAAAAATAAAAGAATTAGCGTTGTCTTTTTAGTTTTGGCCCAAGTGAAATGTTATATAATTGTATGTCTATGGAAAAATGAATCTCAGATGAACTCCCTTGCTTAGGCCTAACCCGGAAGAGGGCACGACTTTGGCACTCTATGTTCATTTGGAAACAGAAGGTTGACAATACTTGTGTAAGTACTGTAGTAACACTGGTATCTAAAGCTGTTTTATACTAGCCTGCTGTAAGTACTGTAGTAACACTGGTATCTAAAGCTGTTTTATACTAGCCTGCTGTAAGTACTGTAGTAACACTGGTAAGCTGTTTTATACTAGCCTGCTGTAAGTACTGTAGTAACACTGGTATCTAAAGCTGTTTTATACTAGCCTGCTGTAAGTATTGTAGTAACACTGGTATCTAAAGCTGTTTTATACTAGCCTGCTGTAAGTACTGTAGTAACACTGGCAGCTGTTTTATACTAGCCTGCTGTAAGTACTGTAGTAACACTGGTATCTAAAGCTGTTTTATACTAGCCTGCTGTAAGTACTGTAGTAACACTGGCAGCTGTTTTATACTAGCCTGCTGTAAGTACTGTAGTAACACTGGTATCTAAAGCTGTTTTATACTAGCCTACTGTAAGTACTATAGTAACACTGGCAGCTGTTTTATACTAGCCTGCTGTAAGTACTGTAGTAACACTGGTATCTAAAGCTGTTTTATACTAGCCTGCTGTAAGTACTGTAGTAACACTGGCAGCTGTTTTATACTAGCCTGCTGTAAGTACTGTAGTAACACTGGCAGCTGTTTATACTAGCCTGCTGTAAGTACTGTAGTAACACTGGCAGCTGTTTATACTAGCCTGCTGTAAGTACTGTAGTAACACTGGTATCTAAAGCTGTTTTATACTAGCCTGCTGTAAGTACTGTAGTAACACTGGTATCTAAAGCTGTTTTATACTAGCCTGCTGTAAGTACTGTAGTAACACTGGTATCTAAAGCTGTTTTATACTAGCCTGCTGTAAGTACTGTAGTAACACTGGTATCTAAAGCTGTTTTATACTAGCCTAGTGTAAGTACTGTAGTAACACTGGCAGCTGTTTTATACTAGCCTGCTGTAAGTACTGTAGTAACACTGGTATCTAAAGCTGTTTTATACTAGCCTAGTGTAAGTACTGTAGTAACACTGGCAGCTGTTTTATACTAGCCTGCTGTAAGTACTGTAGTAACACTGGTATCTAAAGCTGTTTTATACTAGCCTACTGTAAGTACTGTAGTAACACTGGTATCTAAAGCTGTTTTATACTAGCCTAGTGTAAGTACTGTAGTAACACTGGCAGCTGTTTTATACTAGCCTGCTGTAAGTACTGTAGTAACACTGGTATCTAAAGCTGTTTTATACTAGCCTGCTGTAAGTACTGTAGTAACACTGGCAGCTGTTTTATACTAGCCTGCTGTAAGTACTGTAGTAACACTGGTATCTAAAGCTGTTTTATACTAGCCTAGTGTAAGTACTGTAGTAACACTGGCAGCTGTTTTATACTAGCCTGCTGTAAGTACTGTAGTAACACTGGTATCTAAAGCTGTTTTATACTAGCCTGCTGTAAGTACTGTAGTAACACTGGTATCTAAAGCTGTTTTATACTAGCCTGCTGTAAGTACTGTAGTAACACTGGTATCTAAAGCTGTTTTATACTAGCCTAGTGTAAGTACTGTAGTAACACTGGCAGCTGTTTTATACTAGCCTGCTGTAAGTACTGTAGTAACACTGGTATCTAAAGCTGTTTTATACTAGCCTAGTGTAAGTACTGTAGTAACACTGGCAGCTGTTTTATACTAGCCTGCTGTAAGTACTGTAGTAACACTGGTGTCTAAAGCTGTTTTATACTAGCCTAGTGTAAGTACTGTAGTAACACTGGCAGCTGTTTTATACTAGCCTGCTGTAAGTACTGTAGTAACACTGGTATCTAAAGCTGTTTTATACTAGCCTACTTTAACACTGGCAGCTGTTTTATACTAGCCTGCTGTAAGTACTGTAGTAACACTGGTATCTAAAGCTGTTTTATGCTAGCCTACTGTAAGTACTGTAGTAACACTGGTATCTAAAGCTGTTTTATACTAGCCTACTGTAAGTACTGTAGTAACACTGGCAGCTGATTTATACTAGCCTGCTATAAGTACTGTAGTACTGGTATCTAAAGCTGTTTTATACTAGCCTAGTGTAAGTACTGTAGTAACACTGGCATTTGTAAATGCTCAAGCACCAACAGGAGCACTACTGACCCACTGTTGTCCATAGCTGTCTTCCAGGTCGTTGCAGTGCTTGTTGTCCCAGGACACTCTGATTCCCAGCAGGCGCGAGGGCAGGAAGCCGTTCTCAGCCAGGATCACAAAGTAGGTGAAGAACCCGGCCAGTGCCTGGATCATACCTGCAGGAGACACGCATGGGCAGATGATGGCTAAATATTTCTCAGTTGATGAATTAAAACAATTCAATTTGTGATTCACTTTGTAATTAATTGTGATCCCCGGCTCCTCCAGTCTGCATGTCGAAGTGTCCTTGGGCAAGACACTGAACCCCAAATTGCTCCCGATGGCTGTGCCAGCACCCTGCTGGTAGCTGGCCGCCTTCGGTGTGTGAATGGGTGAATGTAGGCACATTGTAAAGTGCTTTGGATAAAAGCGCTATATAAATGCAGTCCATTTACCATTTACCATGATATTGTATGAGCTTTTGATGAAAATTGGCCTTCTGGTTTTTTGGGGAAATTAAGACAGATCAGTACATTTGATTAGTCTTTTGAGGAATTGTGGGTATTGAATCATTATAGTATCCGTGGATGATGAATAACCAAGTAAATCAATGTGTGTGATTACTTTGTATTTTGAGCAATTTAATCAGGTGGCTTATTAAGAATAAATGACTAAATAAATGAATAGAATTTTATTTAAATGGATTAGATAAAGCTACCTTGCTTGGCTAGCTATAGACAATTTTAACAAAAGGTCCCCTGGCCCTTGGGTATAGATATTTCAGTATCCCTGCCTTAGATGCACAAACCCCAAAATACCCCTTTTTTACAGATTACGACCCGTCAAAATGTTGTCACTTTGCCAAACAGTGCTTGTTTCTAAAAACAGACAGACAATCAGCTGGTTCCCCTGATGACTACCAAAGCAGGTGCCATGCTGAGCTATTTAACCCTCCTCTCACAACCAGCCCTTCTGGGCTCCCTGCAAAACATCTTCAACTTGTGTTCTATCTTCAATTATTTTTGTTATGAGCACAAGGGAAGGACTTTGACAACAGGATTTTATTCAAACAAGAGTGAGTAAATCCCGGACAAAATGTCAAATTGTCTCAGTCCAACTGATCTCCCCCACCCCTTTCAATCAGAGTAGAAACAAATGAATTGAGTTCAGAGCACGAGGTTAAATCACTTGTTAAAGATGAGGATTTCAGACTTTTCAAGAAGCAGGCTCTTATAAGGAGGTTCAGGAAGTGTAAAGGTCAAACATTACTTCATTACCGAAGAGGGAAAATCAAAAGCCAGCGGCACTGGCCCATCATCATCACTCACTCACTCACTCACACACACACACACGCGCATGCACACATGCGCGCACGCACGCGCATGCACACACACACACACACACACACACACACACACACACACACACACACACACACACACACACACACACACACACACACACACACACACACACACACACACACACACACACACACACAAGACCCAGTTCTCTATCAGTGGGAGCCTATTTCTAGTGCATGCCTCTCCTCCAGTTATCTCAGTCAGGACCACCCAGATACGGACCTGCCTTTCTGGACGAATCCTGCAAGGCACAAAGGCTTGGAGGCCAAGCTACTTAAATGCCATTAAAGGTTTTATATATAAATGTAAAAATCAGCCCTAGCTGAATGAACAGATTCAGCTAAATCTCTTCAACATAAATGGTGAACAAGTGAAAACAGAAATTAGTTGGGGCAAAAAAAATACCAACTGCCACCATTCCAAGGTTAGAAGAACTTAAAGAAGTGTTTACCAATCTGTCCGTAGGCTATACTGATGAGCCTCTCATTGACCAGTTTGTCTGTTTTGGGGTTTCTGGGCTGCCTCTTCATGATGTCGCTCTCAGCTGCTTCGTAAGCCAGGGAGATGGCAGGAACCTGGGAGGCACGGAGAAGACATACATTCACATCATTTGTACAAGTGAAATTCCATCTTAATGTGAAAATATGTTCCAGAGAAATCAGAATTTTAGGTGTATTGTGGTCGGACATCATCTCATCACCAGTCTATCTTTCTGGCTCTTGGAAACATCAATGCTTGGTTTCAGAAACACACTGCAGGATCGATGTGAAAAACCTAAGCTATTATACTCCAATGTTGCCAAAGGATAAAAAAAAATAGGAAGATTACAGAAATACTGTATTGATATTTAATAACACTTAAAATGTTACACTAGAATATCTTAGAAATGCAACACATTATTCAGTGGCTCTTTTCGCCTGGTAAGTAAAATACATAAACTGATTGCTAAATTGTACTGTCCCTTGTTGTGACTATTCATGGCCATATTGCCCAGCCACAGTATATTCTGTTCTGCTCTCCTCTTCCCCCCTCCCCACCTCCTCCCTTTCCCTGCTCTCTCCTCCCCCATATTCCCTGTTCCCCACCTCCTCCCTTTCCCTGCTCCCTCCTTCCCCACACCCTCCCTCACATTCCCCTGTTCCCTGTTTTTACTGTCCCTTGTGACTATTCACGACCATTATTGCCCAGCCACAGTATATTCTACCTGTTCTGCTCTCTCTCCTCTTCCCCCCTTCCCCTGCTCCCTCCCCACCTCCTCCCTTTCCCTGCTCTCTCCTCCCCCACATTTCCTGTCCCCCCCCCACCTCCTCCCCAACATTCGCCTGCTCTCTCCTCCCCCACATCCCTCCCCACCTCCTCCCTTTCCCTGCCCTCTCCTCCCCAACATTCCCCTGTTCCCTCCCCACCTCCTCCCTTTCCCTGCTCTCTCCTCCCCCACATTCCCTCCCCCTGTCTCCCTTTCTCTCTGTCTCTCTCTATCATACGATTGTTCAATCATGTTGTGTTATTATTACTACTGTAATTGTTATTGTTGTGTCAGCTAGATTTAGCTAGACATATTCTCTGTGAAGTCCTCTGAGACATGCTTGTGAATTAGGGCTATAGAAATAAACTTGACTTGACACGTGTGGGTCCTCACCATATCAGTTCCCAGGTCGATACAGAGGATGGTGACGGTGCCCAGAGGCAGAGGAATGTTGGCGATGATGAAGAAGAGGAAGGGCGTGATCTCAGGAATGTTACTGGTCAGGGTGTAGGCGATGGACTTCTTCAAGTTATCAAAGATCAAACGACCTGACAACAATATGATACATTATAAATACAAGTCAACATAATTAATCGTTTCATTCCGGTTTGGAAAACTGGTCTGGACTTTCCCAACCTAAATAAACACTAATTGAAAGTATTTTGTCTCATCCTGTAAGAATGGCTCTCTTACCCTCTTCCACTCCAGTGACGATGGAGGCAAAGTTGTCATCTAACAGGATCATGTCAGCAGCCTGTTTGGAGACGTCAGATCCGGCGATGCCCATGGCGACGCCGATGTCGGCCTTTTTCAGAGCTGGAGAGTCGTTCACGCCGTCACCTGTCACAGCCACGATGGCTCCCTGCAGAGAGAGGAGAGAGAGTTAGATGGACTGATGTCACACTGTCACGATGGCTCCCTGCAGAGAGAGGAGAGAGAGTTAGATGGACTGATGTCACACTGCCACGATGGCTCCCTGCAGAGAGAGGAGAGAGAGTTAGATGGACTGATGTCACACTGTCACGATGGCTCCCTGCAGAGAGAGGAGAGAGAGTTAGATGGACTGATGTCACACTGTCACGATGGCTCCCTGCAGAGAGAGGGGAGAGTTAGATGGACTGATGTCACACTGTCACGATGGCTCCCTGCAGAGAGAGGGGAGAGTTAGATGGACTGATGTCACACTGTCACGATGGCTCCCTGCAGAGAGAGGGGAGAGTTAGATGGACTGATGTCACACTGTCACGATGGCTCCCTGCAGAGAGAGGAGAGAGAGTTAGATGGACTGATGTCACACTGTCACGATGGCTCCCTGCAGAGAGAGGAGAGAGAGTTAGATGGACTGATGTCACACTGTCACGATGGCTCCCTGCAGAGAGAGGGGAGAGTTAGATGGACTGATGTCACACTGTCACGATGGCTCCCTGCAGAGAGAGGGGAGAGTTAGATGGACTGATGTCACACTGTCACGATGGCTCCCTGCAGAGAGAGGGGAGAGTTAGATGGACTGATGTCACACTGTCACGATGGCTCCCTGCAGAGAGAGGAGAGAGAGTTAGATGGACTGATGTCACACTGTCACGATGGCTCCCTGCAGAGAGAGGGGAGAGTTAGATGGACTGATGTCACACTGTCACGATGGCTCCCTGCAGAGAGAGGGGAGAGTTAGATGGACTGATGTCACACTGTCACGATGGCTCCCTGCAGAGAGAGGAGAGAGAGTTAGATGGACTGATGTCACACTGTCACGATGGCTCCCTGCAGAGGAGAGAGTTAGATGGACTGATGTCACACTGTCACGATGGCTCCCTGCAGAGAGAGGGGAGAGTTAGATGGACTGATGTCACACTGTCACGATGGCTCCCTGCAGAGAGAGGAGAGAGAGTTAGATGGACTGATGTCACACTGTCACGATGGCTCCCTGCAGAGAGAGGAGAGAGAGTTAGATGGACTGATGTCACACTGTCACGATGGCTCCCTGCAGAGAGAGAGGAGAGTTAGATGGACTGATGTCACACTGTCACGATGGCTCCCTGCAGAGAGAGGGGAGAGTTAGATGGACTGATGTCACACTGTCACGATGGCTCCCTGCAGAGAGAGGAGAGAGAGTTAGATGGACTGATGTCACACTGTCACGATGGCTCCCTGCAGAGAGAGGGGAGAAAGGGCTTATGAGAAGAAGAAAAAATGTTTGTGCAAATGATACAGAGGAAGAGAAAAAAAATGTATGTCATTCCCCCATCAATCAAGATGAAAGGTAACCATAGAGCTGCAACGATTAGTCGACAGAAAATTAATGGCCAACGTTATATACATGTATAAAATCGATTAATCGTTTATTTTAAGAAAAAATATATATACTCTCGTTCCAGCTTCTTAAAGCAGCTACAGGGAACTTTCGCTTTATTATTGTTGCGGCGCCTGTGGACAAAAGTGGTACTGTTCGCCTGTAAAGAAAACAGCATTAATTGATAATGTAGGAAGCATGTGTACAGCTGTTGCCAGTTTCCAGGGGCACTATTGCTGCCATGGCAGTAAATGTACTAATACCATTTGAATCTGTGGTTTCTCAGCTTTGAAAGCAGCCAGACATGCAGCCAGACATGTAATCACTTATAGTATGTTTTCTGTCGTTTTTGTATTTTTGAGTGTACCTTACTATCTAGGTTTCTTTTTGAGTGTGCTCTATTAATTATGTATGTAGCTCTTACTGTTTTATATTCCTCTGTTTTTATGTTTCGTGCTAAATCCGGCACTTTTTACACTTTTACCATGTTTCAGGTGACTGTATCTGTTTCATGTTTTATGTGTTAATTAATTGTGCATTGTCCCGTCCAAATAAACAAATAAAGTAAAGTAAGCTTTCATTTGCCATCTTGTTGGACTTACTAGTGCAAACAAATAGAAAAAATCCAACCATTACATTGACCACTGTGCTGTATGTACTGCCCTTGGAAACTAGTAACATCTGTATGAATACAATTATTTTTGTAATTGTGTATTAAGTTAAGTTAAGTTAAGTTAAGTTAAGTTAAGTTATCCTTTATTTATCCCCGTGGGGAAATTCATCCTCTGCATTTGACCCATCCTCTACTAGGAACCTTCCTAGAACTAGGAGCAGTGGGCAGCCACTGTGCAGCGCCCGGGGACCAACTCCAGTTCTTTTGCCAGTACCTTGGTCAGGGGCACTGACAGGAGTATTAACCCTAACATACATGTCTTTCTTGATGGTGGGAGGAAACCGGAGCACCCAGAGAAAACCCACACGGACACGGGGAGAACATGCAAACTCCACACAGAAAGGACCTGGGACGGACCGGGGTTCGAACCCGGGACCTTCTTGCTGTGAGGCAACAGTGTTAACCACTGAGCCACCGTGCCGTCCGGTAATAAGTTAAGCCCACTGAAAGTTGTAATGTTAGCTTGCTCACCAGCTGGCTCAGTTGCCAGTTGGCTGAAACATTCACTATGTACTGAGTGCTGGCAGCACTAAAAATGATTTGATGGAGATGTGGTGTGATGTCAATTTTTGATATCAACATTTTTCAAACCTGCATTTTCATTTTCAAATTGAAGTACATGAGTACTGACTTACCAGAAAATTGTAAATAATTTTTCATCTGTAATTCACAAATTAATTCTTATCCTACTAGACAAAGCAATAACCTTAATATACCATTGTATCGTACATCCAGAGGTCAATTTTCATTAAAATATCATGGAGCCAAAATATGGAATTCAAACTTACATTTATTGACTGTTTCTCTATCCCTGTCTGTGTACAAAAAAAAACTAAAAGGTTTTCTAATGTCTGGTACATTTGGCACTGAGTGAGCTATGGCATTTCTGAGAGAGGTCTAAAACCTCATTCTCATTTTTATTTCTCTTTTTATTCCTATTTTTTTTATTTTTTTATTTCTTTCACTAATCTGAGTTATCATTGCATTGTAAATGGCCTAAATGGTAAATGGCCTGCATTTATATAGCGCTTTTATCCAAAGCACTTTACAATCAGTAGATAGTCTACATTCACCCATTCATACACCAATGGCGGCAGGCTGCCACGCAGGGTGCCTACACACCATCGGGAGCAAGGAGGGTTAAGTGTCTTGCCCAAGGACACAACGACAGCAGCTGGGAGGGAGCGGGGATCGAACCGCCAACCCTTGCGTCATTGGCCGACCCGCTCTACCTCCTGAGCTAAAGCCGCATTGTAATGTTTGTTCAATGTTAACTGAGTAGCTTGTATTATTATGTTTTTCTCTTGAGGTGAGATCTTTATATAAACCCGTAGTGGGTTTCTATCTCACCTGCACATGTTTTTTTCTCCAATGTTGTAAAAAAAAAAAAAATTGTTTCTGTTTTCCTTTAATGTGCAAATAAACATAAACATAAACATGGAGGTGGGAAAGCCATGGGACAGAGAAAAGCTTTTATAAGATCTATTTTTGAAGGAAGGAATTGAAAACGAGGGGGAAGAAATAATGTATTTTCTTAGCATAACAAATGTTTGAGTTGATATGATGAAGCCATCTGGATGAAGAGGCGAGTCTATAAAAAATCAAATTCCATGGTGGTACTAAGTGCTTCTTCCTTTGAGAGACTTCTTCACACAGAATAATGTTCTGTTCCATTTTTATTTTGGATTCAGTTTGCGTGCCCATGAGGCATGAAGCTGGCGGTTCTTGCCAGTGTAGTTTGCAAGCAATCAAGATTTAATGCTGCCAAGTGCTAAAAGCGTGTTAATGAACTAAAATTACCATAATTCATTGCACCTATGACACAGTGCATCTGTGCTCCTTAGAGTCACTACACTGTGTGTTTGAAACATAGCCAATAATCCGATAGAAGTATCTAATGTGGCAAGACTTCAGTGCCTGAAGAAAATATGAGTTACTGGGCTCGCTAAATGAAATGTCAATAACAAGTCATCAATAACGCCGCTCCTGCTGCTGGCAAAGTAAACCTACAACCTGTGGGCAACACTGGAATATGTACATCAAGTTTATTTGTTCTGCAAGTTTTCTTCAGAAGAAAAATAAGAGACTGTTCTTTCAGTACTTGCACTTCTACTTCAAGCACCACAAGTGATCTTAGAAAGCAAGAAACTACCGTAGATATGCTAAGCTACTACGTTGGAAAAGAGGTTAGGTCCACACAACATTCCACTGCTCAGCATGGGCGAAGTTTGTGTTAGTTAAAGGGGTTCACTGAACCCCCTAGTGGCTGTAGCAAAAAAATTATGTAGGAATTTAAATATGATCTATAGTTAAAAGAAATATATAACATAACTAATCTTTTATTGTAATGCATTTCTCTAATGCATCTATACAAAGGGTAAACTATATGTGACTGGGATTATTTTCAATGTTTATTATAAAACATTGGTTCTAGTCTAATTTCGCTCTCTTATCATTTTGCACACAGAATGGCTCCAATAAAACTGGCTCTGGAACCGGCAGCAGTCATCTACATATCATAACATTTAAACATGAATTAATGTAAATGGATGTTTATTGCTAGCCTGGTAAACCAGCCCGTCACATTTCATTTGGTCCTGCGTGACGGTCTGGCCCCAAAGCCAGTGGGGGGGTTTAGCAGAAGCGGAAGAGCGGAAGAGCCAATCAGCGACTGCGCTGTGATTGACAGCGCAAGTTGGCCAATCAGGAACGCTACTAGCACTGCACTAACAAAACAATAATGGCCGCCTCCTTGCCTGATCATCTCGAGGAGTAATGTCAGTGTTTGTCTAGTTTAAACAGCCATAAAGGGCAGTTATTGCAGAAATAGCCTCAATAACAACAATTAAACAAGTACAGGAGTATCGCCGCAACCGCAGAGTTTTTCGGCTTTTGTTTTTGCCATTCTCCCGAGTGGATTTGGGTTTAACTGTAGACTGATTGGCTGAAGGAGTTGTCTGTCAAGGCAACTACGCCCGCCCATTCTCCCGCCCCTGCTAAGGACTGGGTGAAGAGTTGGGGCCAGACCGTCACGCAGAACCAAATGAAATGTGAGTTCACGTGATGGGCTGGTTTACCAGGCTAGTTTATTGCATCCCTATTAAAATTCAATCGTGTTTAACTACATACTGATTTAAGAATACACAATTTACATGTGGGTAAAACATCTCTTCTCTCTCTGCATGCTGAGGCATTTGCGCTTTTGTCCATCACGTTGCTGCAAATAGGTCATTGTATGCATTGTTTGGCTCTTATATTTGCGCATTTGCAATGATATTTGATTATCTGCATCTGCCCGCTCATTTGGGTGCGCTGCTACTTTAGTAAATGCGCTGGCGGTACAATTTTCACTGTAATTGCTTTTGTGCTGAGCCTGGCGGTAGGTCCACGTTAATGTCAATGTTCAACATGTTAGTAGATCCGGGCCCTTATGTTTGTGTAAATTAGGCTACTTAGATTGGAAGTGAGGAGATTTGTTCCAGCAGACGGCTGAATTTAAATTTTGTTTTCTGAATTTCTATGGAAGGCTTGAATTTATTGAAGTTAGGCTATTTGGTTCAGGTTTTGTGGTTTGTGAGAGTTTGGTTTCTATGGTAATTCCCTCAATATTCCATCACTTACTGGGCATATTAGTCGGGATATGAAAATGCACCTGGTGGTGTCCTAATTATACAATTTTCTCTAGGTTTTCTGTGAAGCCCCAACCTTAAAGTTCAAACTTTGCCTATGCTGCTCAGCCTAAGCCCTTGTTCACATAGGATGCCTAACGTAAGCAGAATTGAAGCTTGAGGCAGGTGCGGGTGGTGTGAACGGCTTCGCCTGTTAACACGTTCACTGCCATTGGCGAGTCAACTCGTCAAGCAGAAACCAACGGTTGACTGCCAATGGCGAGTCAACTCGTCCCAAAAAAAAAAAAAAAAATTTGACGGTGGGACGTTGATCTAACCCTTTTACATCTCCTATATAAATATGGGAGCCACCGAACGTGTACAACCCATTCCACCGACCCACTAAGTAGCGACAGTGCTCTCCAGACTAGAAAAAGCCGAGCCAAAACTGCAGGGGAACGCGTGAGGAAACCATTCTCATACTGTAAAGTGGATTGGCGAAAACGCTTTCGCTTTCGCGCATTATCGCGCTGGGAGCTGGCGGTGGGGGATTGCAAATTTGCATAATAGATTATGGGTGCAACACACTTGGAAACACCGGCAGAAAGCCCACAATCGCACGCAGCTTCATTCCAGCTGAGCTCACAACCGAAACGAACGAGCCCCATGCAGACTCGCCCAAAGAGCAGCCGCCAGCAGCCAGGCAGCACAGACAGGCAGAGCCTCGCTTGTACCGCTGCAGCCCCGGAGGGAGGAGAACACACACGGAGGGAGGAGTTTGAAGGAGAGGGGGGTTTCCTGCTGCTATGGAGGAAATTACTGTTCAAAACTATTGTTTAGATGTCTGACGTCTTACGCCAAAAATAAATGGTTAAAGTGACTGTTCTATCGAATTTCACAAAAAGCCATTTATCTCAGCTTAAATTTTCAGACGCTGAAACCATGCTGTATTCAACTGCTAATGTCTACATAACTACTAACTCTACAAACTAACTCTTTTAGACAGAGAAAGCACACATTCTATTAGTTCTTTTGAGATATTTTGTGTTCACAAAATCTTAGCAGAAAAGAATCCTCGGCTCTTGAAAGATGAGCCAGAATCCTCAAAAAAAAACCTTGGCAGAAGCTACCTACAGTATTGAAAAAACGGCTGGCAGTGAATGTGTTAACAAGGACGCCTAAATGAAACTTGTGGGTTCGGCGTAGGTTGAGCTTATGTTGAGCGTTGCTTTGGCATCCTGTGTGAACGGGGGCTAATCATATTCTCATGGATGCTTGATTCGTCCATGACGTTAGTCTTCAGGTCAAACTGATAATCATTATATTCATATATTCATTAAATTCATTTACACATCATGGCTTCGGCACATGTAGTACCAAACTAAAAACACAAGTACAATCATTCATTGCGAAAGTTCATAATGGCAGTAAACTCTTTTTCATCACACGTACACCCTCACTGGTGTTTCTACCTGTCTCTGGCAGCCCTCTACAATGATCAGTTTCTGCTGAGGAGAGGTTCTGGCGAAGACAATCTCAGTGTGGTACTTCAGGATGTCATCCAGCTGCTCTACGCTCAGATCCTTCAGGTCTCCACCATGGACCACGCAGGCCTTGGCATCTCTGGAGCGGAGAATACAACACAATGAGGACACTCTCTCACTCATCCTCACTTTCACACTGACATATTACAGACCATAGCATTCCTGAAAGGGAGTCACGTTATGAACACCTCTCTAAAACAGAAATGGACTTTGGCACTGAACCCAAATTCCTTACAAGAGCACAGATGGAGTAAAAATCCCCAGATCTTCTGCTGAGACATCTGCCAGAATTACAAATAGTTGGAAACTTGGGTTAGGAATATGGAGTAGGTCAAAGGTTGCGCCTTAGGTTACACAAGTGGTATCCCAACAATACATCAGCCAATTTTACCAATTAGCACACGTTCAAGCAGAGGGAGCAACTAGAAGTGAACTCACTTGGTATAATGATCATAGCGAACATTAGATTGAACATCAATGAATTAGACAATAACTTGGCTTTTTTTATACACAACAAAATGGGATCAGAACAGACCCTTGGGGTACTCCACGGACAAGCTGTGGAACGAGTAGCACAGCCAAAGACAACAAGCTGTATTGATTATTGTTGTAATGGTAACACGTTTGGCCTTGTACTTGTGCATGCACACTTTTCAGTAGAGTCGTACCTTGGGTTGACTTCGTTGATTGGAATGTTCAGACGAGCTGCGATGTCCTCAACGGTCTCGTTGCCTTCGGAGATGATGCCCACACCCTTAGCGATGGCCTTGGCTGTGATTGGATGATCACCTGTTACCATGATCACCTATGAGGGAAGGAGAGCGATCAAGCGTTTGTGCTGCGGAGTTTGGAATCAAAAGGGGACACTTGATTTAAGCCTGAATATCATATTGATATGATATTGTTGTGCTGCCATTTGTAAAAAATGTGTTTACCCTTGGTGAGACAAAAGGCATACAACAAATTATACAGAGAGAAAGAAATGGCTCTAGGCATATAGAAGTATGAGTATTTCAGGGTGTACCTTGATTCCAGCGCTCCTGCATTTGCCCACAGCGTCGGGCACGGCAGCACGAGGAGGGTCGATCATGGACATGAGGCCAACAAAGCACAGGTTCTCAGTGGGGAAGTTCACCTCCTCTGTGTCAAAGGCAAAGCCCTCTGCAAACTGGTCATCGGGGAGACTGTAATGACAGAAACCTGGATGGGAGGCAAGGCGAGAGGCAGTTCAGGTACCGAAGAGGCGATAAAGTGATCTCCTACTACTCCATCGGCTCATTTATTCATCCGCGTTTCCTTCTTCAGATTTCTATTGAACACATTGCACAAAGGTCATCCATCTCAATCCCTGACTCCTTAACCAGCACACACACTCCAAGGCCACACATTTATAGGCAGTTGGTGCTCTGGAAGGCAAGCTCAGACACCCTTTCATGCACGCACATCTCCTATTGCTCAACCAACCAGCCAACTTACCCAGTACTCTCTCTCCAGCGTACCCAGTACTCTCTCTCCAGCTTACCCAGTACTCTCTCTCCAGCTTACCCAGCACTCTCTCTCCAGCTTACCCAGCACTCTCTCTCCAGCTTACCCAGTACTCTCTCTCCAGCTTACCCAGTACTCTCTCTCCAGCTTACCCAGCACTCTCTCTCCAGCTTACCCAGTACTCTCTCTCCAGCTTACCCAGTACTCTCTCTCCAGCTTACCCAGCACTCTCTCTCCAGCTTACCCAGCACTCTCTCTCCAGCTTACCCAGCACTCTCTCTCCAGCTTACCCAGTACTCTCTCTCCAGCTTACCCAGTACTCTCTCTCCAGCCTACCCAGCACTCTCTCTCCAGTTTACCCAGTACTCTCTCTCCCAGTTTACCCAGTACTCTCTCTCCAGCTTACCCAGTACTCTCTCTCCAGCTTACCCAGCACTCTCTCTCCAGCTTACCCAGCACTCTCTCTCCAGCTTACCCAGCACTCTCTCTCCAGCTTACCCAGTACTCTCTCTCCAGCTTACCCAGTACTCTCTCTCCAGCTTACCCAGCACTCTCTCTCCAGTTTACCCAGTACTCTCTCTCCCAGTTTACCCAGTACTCTCTCTCCAGCTTACCCAGTACTCTCTCTCCAGCTTACCCAGTACTCTCTCTGCAGTTTACCCAGTACTCTCTCTCCAGCTTACCCAGTACTCTCTCTCCAGCTTACCCAGTACTCTCTCTCCAGCTTACCCAGCACTCTCTCTCCAGTTTACCCAGTACTCTCTCTCCAGCTTACCCAGTACTCTCTCTCCAGCTTACCCAGTACTCTCTCTCCAGCTTACCCAGTACTCTCTCTCTCCCAGTTTACCCAGTACTCTCTCTCCAGCTTACCCAGTACTCTCTCTCCAGTTTACCCAGTACTCTCTCTCCCAGCTTACCCAGTACTCTCTCTCCAGCTTACCCAGTACTCTCTCTCCAGCTTACCCAGTACTCTCTCTCCAGCTTACCCAGTACTCTCTCTCCCAGCTTACCCAGTACTCTCTCTCCAGCTTACCCAGTACTCTCTCTCCCAGCTTACCCAGTACTCTCTCTCCAGCTTACCCAGCACTCTCTCTCCAGCTTACCCAGTACTCTCTCTCCAGCTTACCCAGTACTCTCTCTCCAGCTTACCCAGCACTCTCTCTCCAGCTTACCCAGTACTCTCTCTCCCAGCTTACCCAGTACTCTCTCTCCAGCTTACCCAGTACTCTCTCTCCAGCTTACCCAGTACTCTCTCTCCAGCTTACCCAGTACTCTCTCTCCAGCTTACCCAGTACTCTCTCTCCCAGTTTACCCAGTACTCTCTCTCCAGCTTACCCAGTACTCTCTCTCCAGCTTACCCAGCACTCTCTCTCCAGTTTACCCAGTACTCTCTCTCCAGCTTACCCAGTACTCTCTCTCCAGCTTACCCAGCACTCTCTCTCCAGTTTACCCAGTACTCTCTCTCCAGCTTACCCAGTACTCTCTCTCCAGCTTACCCAGCACTCTCTCTCCAGCTTACCCAGTACTCTCTCTCCCAGCTTACCCAGTACTCTCTCTCCATCTTACCCAGTACTCTCTCTCCAGCTTACCCAGTACTCTCTCTCCAGCTTACCCAGTACTCTCTCTCCAGCTTACCCAGTACTCTCTCTCCAGCTTACCCAGCACTCTCTCTCCAGTTTACCCAGTACTCTCTCTCCAGCTTACCCAGTACTCTCTCTCCAGCTTACCCAGTACTCTCTCTCCAGCTTACCCAGTACTCTCTCTCCAGCTTACCCAGTACTCTCTCTCCAGTTTACCCAGTACTCTCTCTCCCAGGCCTCCCAGTACTCTCTCTCCAGCTTACCCAGTACTCTCTCTCCAGCTTACCCAGTACTCTCTCTCCAGCTTACCCAGTACTCTCTCTCCAGCTTACCCAGCACTCTCTCTCCAGTTTACCCAGTACTCTCTCTCCAGCTTATCCAGTACTCTCTCTCCAGCTTACCCAGTACTCTCTCTCCAGCTTACCCAGTACTCTCTCTCCCAGGCCTCCCAGTACTCTCTCTCCAGCTTACCCAGTACTCTCTCTCCCAGGCCTCCCAGTTCCAGGTAGGCATTCTGGAAAGCGTCTTTCATCTCGTCGTCCAGAGGCTGCTCTTTGCCTTGGTTCAAGATGGTGGAGCAGCGGTCCAGAATCCTCTCTGGGGCACCTTTCATCACCAGCAGGTGCTTGGACTCTTCAGGTGTGCTATTCTTGTGAATAGACAGCTGGGGGGTGCAGAAATAAATGCATTAATGGCTATTAATGTTTTATAAAGTGATTTACAGAGAAAAAAAACTAAAACATAGAAGAACAAAAGTACAATCATTTATAAGCCAGGCTGCTGCACTTGTACCTTAATGAATCCAGCTCCTTAACATTCCCTAATGATTCAAAGAAACCCCACTAGCTGCAAGCTAGCAAGTTGCCATTACCTGGTACTTGTTGGTGGAGTTGAATGGAATCTCAGAAATCTTGCTGTTTTTGTCTCTCATTTCGGCAACTGATCCGCAGCACAATTCAATACACTTCAGCAGAGCGGACTCAGAGGCGTCACCAGCCACGTCTCTCTGGTAATGGAAGATGGACAGGAAATCAATCATTTAAAAATTGCAGGCACAAATCAAATAATCATGAATAGGGGCTGCAACATATTTCAAAAAGAAAATAACTAGTTGTACACATTGATATAGGTTGATATGGATAATATATTGTTCACCAATTGGAATTGTGGTGGCATGTTGAGCTAAATTCTTGTGATTTGTCTTTATTTTTGTGTGTGTCTTCTGACTATTGATATGAGCGCTGCCGCTACACTGCATTCTTACACTAAATCAAATTCCTCGTGCGTAATCTGATTACCTACTGTGGCAATAAAGGTGATTCTGATTGTGAAATAAGTAACATTCTAAGAGGCTAAAGTTAGCCAGACTTTAATTACTCAACAGTCCATCACAAATAATTTCCTTAGCCTTTAATCCACTGGATGATCCTATTTGCATCACAATGTCTGTCTTGGTGCAGCATATTACATGCCTTTCTCTATTAACCTAGAATGCAACAAATCTCTACTTAGACAGAAATAGAAAGTCAGTGTGTCTGCTTGGGAACTTGGCCATAAAGAAGAAGAATGCTACTTTTCTAGATGTTTTTCCTATATAATTACTGGCCTTTATAAGCACAAAACCTGTGCCATGATGCCAGCTAGACATTAGGTGATTAACACACACACACGCACCCACGTGCACACGTTCACAGGTGATTAATGCAGGGTGGAAACCAGAGACAAGGCTCCAAGGATATTCTAAGAGCCAAGAGACACGTGTGTGTGTGTGTGTGTGTGTGTGTGTGTGTGTGTGTGTGTGTGTGTGTGTGTGTGTGTGTGTGTGTGTGTGTGTGTGTGTGTGTGCGTGTGCGTGTGCGTGTGCGTGTGCGTGTGCGTGCGTGTGTGTGCATTGGTTAGGAATAATGATGTGGTTAAAACTTCTATGTGTGTACAACACTCAAGGGAGAGTGGTATGAGCTGGAAAACAACCCTGCTGGAGTGGTAAACATCTCAGCAGAAACTAAATAAATTTGTAATTACAGCATTGAGCCATTTTGTCTCAGCAGAATTTGATGTTGTTGTCATCATGAAGGTGCCCTCACACGTAGCTCAGACATTTCAAAATTGGCAAAGTCCACCATATGCCTCAGGTCGGTTTTTTACAAAATAGCCAAGATTAAAATAAATAAATAAATAAATCACTTGGTTCCTCTATAATTTGAAATTCTTCTGAAAAAGGGTACACTATGAGTAGAAAATGAGTAGGATGTTTGGTAATTATTATTATTTTCTTATTTTGTTGTCTTGTTGAACAAAGCTTCAGACAATACAGACCTAAGAACCCCCCTCAAAACTGACAGTCACAATGACATTGCAAAATAATGTACCGCTATTTGGAATATTAGTTTAAAAGATAGTAGAATAATAATAATAGTAATACGTTTTGACACTTGTTTTAGATGGGTCTTAGTATTGGGCTTACTAATTCAAATAAACAGGAGAAGAAATTCAGTTGCAACTTACCTTCAGGATGGCAATGTTGCTCTGCTCTGCCAGGAAGACGGCGCGGTTGCAGAGTCCGGCGACGCGGGCCAAGGCGGCCCAAGTGGCGGAGCTCTTGTCGAAGGATGTCCCGCTCTGGTTCTCGGTGGTGTCGGCCTCATGGATCTGGTTGTCGAACCACATGTGGGCCACGGTCATCCTGTTCTGGGTCAGCGTGCCCGTCTTGTCGGAGCAGATGGTGGAGGTGGAGCCCAGAGTCTCCACGGCTTCCAGGTTCTTCACCAGGCAGTTCTTCTTGGCCATGCGCTTGGCTGTCAGGGTTAGACACACCTGGAGATGGGAGGGCTTGGTCAGTTAAAGGGGCTGGTAAATGACAAAGGAGAGACATTTCCTCTGGTTTGTAAAGTACAGGTCAACCCAACAAGCCAAAATCTACCTCGTGGATTATTTGATTTGTTTAAATCAGTAAGCATTCCATCACATCAGCACTGGGCCATTTTGAAAGGCAAACAAAGGGTGGCAGAAGCAACACATGGTACTCTTTTGGATGAAGAAAAAAGTAAAGTCCTTAAGTTCACAGGTGCTCCAACTAAACAGGAACCAGATTTGTAGAAAGAGATACTACTGTAGCTCTGAGAATGAGAACCTCCAGTGAGAATAAACTCCTTTTAAGCTGTACAATATCCAAGATGCTCTAAATCCAATAAGAAGAAAAGCATGAAAGCTTTAAACCTAAAAAGCCTTTATTGTCATGGCTTGGACCCAATATGTTTGGACCATATGTTTTTCATCAGGACAAAGGCTGAGTACAGGCAAAGATCAGTGTGCTATACTGGTGGAGACATTCTTCTGGATCCAGGATTGGACCTTTATGACACAGGGCGCGCCAGGACTCACAGTGACGGTGGCCAGGAGACCCTCTGGCACGTTGGCGACGATGATGCCGATGAGGAAGATGACGGCCTCCAGCCAGGAGTACCCGAGGATGAGGGAGAGGACAAAGAAGGACACGCCCAGGAAGACGGCCACACCGGTGATGATGTGGATGAAGTGCTCGATCTCTATGGAGATGGGAGTGCGTCCGACCTCGAGTCCGGAAGCCAGGGTGGCGATACGGCCCATGACGGTACGGTCTCCAGTGCTGATCACAATACCATGGGCGGTTCCTGGGACAAAGATGGTAAAGAATGCAATGACAGCAAAGATTGGATTAGACCATTAGAGACAACACCACATGTATATATTTCTGCGTATGACAATAACACTTCAGTTCCTACAAGTACAATAAAGATTACATATCATTCTTTCTGTGCTACTCTATTGATGTTTAAATAACTCCCAGTTAGCTGGTTCCAGCAAAAACTCCTCTGGCCCCACTACCGAGCCTCCCAAACAAACTGTAGCCTTGGCAATGAATAGCGGAAAAAGGTTGTTTTGATGCAGCCTCTAATCATACCTTCAACACAGTTGGTGGAGAAGAAAGCGATGTTCCTGGTCTCCAGTGGGTTGTCATTGGAGAAGTCTGGAGTACGAGTCTGGGGCTCTGATTCACCAGTCAGAGAGGAGTTGTCCACCTGGGAAATGGGAAAAGTGAAAAGACCAACAAATTACACATTAGCCGTTTTCCCACATGCGTACCGGAAAATTACCTGTAAGTCAATATCGGACATTTCCCTTCACACTTCGGCTCGCGCATGTGGGAATCTATCAGCGAATTTGCCTGTATGTTGGGGGGCGGGGCGGCACTACAGAGCGGGTGGGGAGTGACGTGTCGGCAAAACTCTGAATGGTGAAATACAGTACGCTTGCTTGTTTATCCGTTCACCTGCGTCGCGTTGAAGCACTTTTTACAGACTGGCTTCGTTTGATGTGTCCGGGCTTGCCTTCGCTGTCGGCAACGTAAGCAAAATACTTCCACATTTCGCTTCGTGCATTTGCTTCGTCTGTGTCCCTGTCGGGCTGTGACTGAAGGAGGAGGAGGACTGTGGCCACAGAGAGCGAGCAGGCAGCAGAGAGGAGAGGAGAGAGGGGAAAATCAGCACGCCCACACATTATTATCACAAGATCATTTCGCCAGTTTGCTTTAATGTGCGCGAATGATTAGATTATGCCCGCTGGAACATTAAGCAACGTGTGTACACCTCGCCCATGAGAGTGTCGCGGGAAATGACTGGACCCGTTCTACACTTGAGTCCGCTATAGCGCATACCGCTCTTCTGACTGGCTCAAAACTGGTGAAATCTCCGCGATGACGGGCTCGCGCTTATACCGGCACGACGACTTTCTCACATGCAGGCATTAGACCACGTTCCGGTCATTTAGCGGTACAAAGCGCATGTGGGAAAACGGCTATTGAAGGTGATCATGAAAAACAAAGAAATGTAGCTTTGTCCACTTTAGGGGGAAAGAATCAAAGGTGTTAAAGGAACACGCCAATATTTTGGGAGATTCGCCTGTTTGCCATCTTCCCGATAGTAAGGCGAGAAGATAGATGCCTTTCTGATCTCTGTGTGTATTAGTGTGTTTAGTGTTTTTAGCTGAAATCTTCACTGTAGCAGGCTACAGTATCCGCTGGCCACCTTCTTGCAGCACCTGGCTACAGTTACTATTTCAGCTAAAACGTTGTTTTTGCGTGTGGTGTAAATTACATTTTTTCAAGTCAACTTGGCATCTCAAGGCTTGTGGAGACTTGGATTACGCCAGGTGAGCAGTATGGGAACGTGATCTTTGCCCCCCCCCCCCTCCCCCTTGTGCTTTACATTTTTGTTTGTGTTAATGGGAGTAGGCTAGCCAGTACCAATGATCCATTCATTGTGCTAAGCTAACTACTACTATCGAAGATGGCAAATAGGCAAACCTCTCAAAACTGTTGCTGTGTTCCTTTAAATGTGTGAACTTAAGCTACTGTACTGTCCCCTCCACTGTTGCTGCCTTCTCTCTATGGTTAAAATAACAACTGGGGGGCAGATGGATGACAAGGCGTGTGGCAGATTTGGGTCAAGTGGCACTCTGTGGGTCCATAAAGGAGAGACAGCAGCACTGAATGATGCAGAGGTGGGCGGCAAGATAACAATGAATGATGCAGTGGTTGATGCAAAGGCGGCACTGGGCATAATTGGGTCAAGTGTTGTTCTTGGGTCTCTGAGTTTAGTTCAGGACCCAAAACGGATCACAGACTTGTTTCTGTCCCCATATCGGACTACTAGTCACGACAAGGCATGATGCAAATGACTAGAATCGGGTCTTTGATGGAAAAGTTTAAGAGGGCAAAGTAACTGTAGTACAAAGACAGAGACTAGTGAAGTACTAGCCTAAACACCATCCTGAGAATGTGATCTCACACATTCTGTTTCACTCTACGTATCAGTCTGGACTCCAAGCCGTCCACATCGAGTTCAGTGGCAAGTGGGAGTATTTGCCTTGACAGACAACTCCTTCAGCCAATCAGCGTTGCCAAATAACTGCACTTACAGCTGTGTTTACTCAACTAAGGTTACAGTTACTGCTCATTGCTTCGGGACCCGACATACTGTTTTGCAAGTGTCCCTGATTGGTCTTCTTTTTTTTTTCTTTTTTTTTTTTTTATTATCTTTAAGAAAGAACATGAGGTATAACATACATGGACCATCATACCCCACATCCCACATCCCCCACAAAGAACATCAAAACACAACAAAACAAAACAAGAAAACTGCATAAAATACACAATAATCCATGACCAAACAAAACCACTGGACAAACAACACAAACAAAAACAATGCATTCAGTTCCTATCCTAATAAGCCTAATGACACTGGGGTAAGAAGTTCTTAAAGTCAAACTCTTCATGTGATTGCCATATTTTGGAGATGTCTAAGAATCTGCCTTTGCTCTTGTAGTAAATATTATCCAACGTATGGTAGCTTGAGAGTTCATTCCACCAGTGAACTACAGCTGGGGGATTGGATGCTTTCCAATTTAAAGCTATGCATTTCCTAGCTGCCAACAGGGCAAGATCTATGTATTTGCTTTCATATGTATCCCAACTATCAGACCTACAAGTTCCCAAAAGACATAAGCGAGGTGAAAGGGGAATAGATACATGTAAACAATGTGATATTATCTTGGTTACAGATTTCCAAAATAAACAAAGTGAATCACATGACCAAAACATATGAAAAAATGTTCCTTTTTGTTTTTTACAACGCCAGCAAAGAAATGACATCTCATTGTTCATTTTGTTGAGTTTTTCTGGAGTATAATACACCCTATGTACCATCTTAAATAAAGCTAACTTATGTCTTAGGTTGTAGGAACATTTATGAACTTTCGTACAAATATACGACCAATCCTCCTGCTGTATTTCAATATGGAGATCTTGTTCCCACTTCTGTCTTACATTATCTGTATTTACCGTTAGACTTCCAATAAGAGCGTTGTAGATCCTTGATATAACTTTTTTCTTGTTCTTTTCCTTATTATTTAATATAACATCAATTTCTGATGGTTTGGGTTCTTGGAGAGAACCCTGCTCTGTATTTACTACATTTCTTATTTGGAAAAATCGAAATAAATGGGAAGAAGGAACTCCATATTTGTGTTGGATTTGAGAGAATGAAAGGAAAGTCCCATTTTCAAACAGATGAAGAATTTCCCTTATACCTTTATCAAACCAAGGTTTAAACGTATCATCTTTACAACACAAGAGGCTTGGATTTTTCCAGAGTGGAGAAAAGGGAGAAAGAGGATTGGTGTAACCCAACAACTTATGGGACACTTTCCAAATACGTAAACTGTTTAATATAACAGGATTCTTAGTGATTTTGGCCACATCTCTGAAATCAATGTATGGTAGGTGTTCCAAATTGTATGGACAAATATTTAAGGATTCTATTCTTTTCCATGAACATGTAGTGTTTACAAACCACTGTTTTATCTGAGTAAGTTGAGCTGACAAAAAATAATAATAAAAATTGGGAAACTTCAAGCCACCAGTTTCATATGGTAAATACAACACTGAGATCCGAACTCTTGGAGATTTACTGTTCCAAATAAAGGAAGACAACAGACTCTGTACCTTTTTAAAGAATGACTGTGGTGGTATGGTAGGGAGATTTTGAAATAAATATAAAAATTTAGGCAAAATCGACATTTTAACTATATTAACTCTACCCATAAGAGAAATTGGGAGCTGGCCTATTCTCTTTAAATCCTCTGTAATTTTATTAACTACCGGAAAATAATTCAAACTGAGAGCATCTTCTAATTTTCTAGGAATGAACATACCTAAATATTTAATACATTTATTGGACCATTTCCAATTGAGCTGATTCTTCAGTGTTGTATAGTCAAAGTTGGAAATCGGCATTATCTCTGTTTTATCCCAATTGACTTTGTAACCTGACAGTTTCCCAAATTTTTCAAATAAAGATAACATAAAAGGTATTGAATTTACAGGATCATGGAGATATAACAAAATATCATCAGCATACAAAGAAATAAGATGCTCCTCCTCCCCAATCTTAACACCTTTAATATGTTGATGAGATCTAATCATTGCAGCCAATGGTTCAATAGCTACAGCAAAAAATGCTGGGGATGTTGGACAGCCTTGCCGCGTCCCTCTTGAAAGCAGGAAGGGTTTAGAATAGTTTATATTTGTTTTAACAATGGCCATAGGGGAATTATATAGAATTTGTACCCAATTACAAAATTTTGAACCAAAATTAAATCGTTTGAGGACAGACATAAGGTATTTCCATTCAACTCTGTCGAATGCTTTTTCAGCATCGACAGAGAGAATTACATTCTGAGAATTAAGTTCATCAGTATGGTAAAGAATATCAAAATATCTGCGTAAGTTATCTGTAGAAGTACGACCATAAACAAAACCAGTTTGGTCTAAGTGAATAAGACTTGGTAGGACTTTCTCAAGCCGTAAAGCAAGGACTTTAGCAATAATTTTATAATCTGCATTAAGAATCGAAATTGGCCTATAGGAGGCACAATTAAGAGGATCCTTATTTTTCTTATGAAGTAGGGTAATGGCAGCCATACATAGAGATTGAGGAAAACAACCCTGGTCTAAACTAGCATTGACCATGGAAAGAAAAAGAGGAAGTAAATATTTTGAAAAACGTCGATAAAACTCAATTGGAAGGCCATCCAACCCCGGAGATTTGCCATTTTGAAGTATAGCCATAGCAGTTAGAAGTTCGTCTGAGGATATATCTTCCTCTAGAGTTATTCTATCCACTTCTGTTAGAGTGGGCAATGGAATATCATCTAGAAAAGATTTGCACTCATTCGGTTCATATTGTGAGGTAGATGTATAAAGTTCAGTGTAATATGCTTTAAATGTATCGTTAATCTGAAGAGGGTCCATTGTGATGCATCCATCTTGTTTTCTAATCCTAAGAATTGTTCTATCTTCTGATTCCTTTTTTATCTGCATAGCTAATAATTTCCCTGCCATTTCACCCTGATCTACGTATGATAATTTGGATTTTATTAGAGCAAGTTCAATGGCATATGTATTAATAGAATTATATTTTAATTTAAGATTGTCTATCTGCAATAATATTTGAGGATCTTTAGTAGAACAATGTTGCCTCTCCAGATTAATTATATCGTACTCAATACATTTTAGCTCATTCCTTGTTTTCTTTTTCAAAGACGAAGAAAAGGCTATTACACATCCTCTAATATAGGCCTTAAGAGTGTCCCATATTATTAATGGACACACTGAGCTATTTCTGTGTGCCTCAATAAAGGTTTCTAAATGAGTATTAATATAAGTTGTAAAGTCATCTTTAGAAAGTAATGTAATGTTAAATCTCCATGGTTTTGGATTTGGTGGTAGTTTTTCCAATTCTAATTCAAAACTCAATGCAGAATGATCTGAAAGAATTCTGGCATGGTAAGAGCAACTTGTGATTCTTGAGATGTAGTTAATTGGTGTAAAGAAAAAATCAATTCTCGTATAAGAATTGTGCACATGAGAGTAGAATGAGAATGCACTTTCCTCAGGATGAAGTGTTCTCCAAACTTCATACATTCCTAGGTTTCTTGTACTGTTTACCAAAGCTGTTGACATATTGGGTAGTGCATATTTACTTTGAGAAGATCTATCTAATTTTACATCCAGAACACAATTGAAATCACCACCCCAGAATATTGGAATATTATACTGCAGTAACATAAGGTAAATATCATTAATAAATTTAGAATCATCGGAATTAGGACCATATGTGTTTAATAAAATGACCTCTTCTTGAGCTATAAAACCTCTAATGAAAATATATCGCCCATAGGGGTCAGTTCTAATTTCTTCAGAGGAAAAGGGTATGTTCTGACGAATCAGAATAGCAACCCCTCTGGAGCTGGATGTAAATGTGGAATAGTACACTTTCCCAAACCACCTAGATTTAAGCTGATCATGAGCAGATGGTAAAAGGTGAGTCTCTTGTAAATAGGCTATGTCTATTTTATTTTCCTTTAAGTATGACAAGATTTTCCTTTTTTTAACAGTGTTCCCCAACCCCTTTACATTCCAACTTAAAAACTTATACTTTGGCATTATCTGAAAACAACATAGTAAATATGGACCTGAAATGCATTACATACAAAGACAAGACATACACTACAAATAACACCCCATACATTAAACCCGCCCCCCACCCCCCTAACCTTAGATACTCCCTGTGGAATTCCCCTTCTATCCGATGATAGAGGTGCTGCATGTAGTAGTCAGCTCCCATGTTATTTTATGAATAATCAAATTTGACTGTATCCTATAATTACTATCAATAATAGCAATCAAAACTAAACAATATCCCCATTGAGTGGTTCTACAGGCCGTTGGGTCATTTGTAGGAAAGATAAAAAAAGAAAAAAGAAAAAATAAGATTTTTTTTTTTTTTTTTTTTATTTAAATAGGCTATATATAAAAAATAAATAAATAATAATCAGCCAAAAATGTAAGCTATTCGACAAGTTTATCCATTATCAAAAGTTAATTCAGTGTGTGAATCCAAATGGCCTTATTTCCTTCACCCAAATTTTTCATTTAAGTAGGCTAATATAAGGCAGCATAACTAATAAATAGGCTACATCAAATAATAGGTCATATTAGTGATCAGTCGGGCCATTATAGCTCAAAACATACAGCAGTGCTGCCAGTGCATAACATAAAGGCCACTTTGGATTCAATCAATGTTAATGTGTCTGGCCCATGTGAACATAGTGATGTCAGCAATCATCATGTCCCATGTTATATCCCCCCCCCCAAAAAAAAACAAAAAAAAACATTGGCATTAGTTAGAAATAAACATTTAGGAAAAACAAAGAGAAAAGGAAAAAATGCACTCTCGGTCACGGAGGAATGGTAGCCTATTATACCTGTGTTCACCAGTCCTTGCCTCAAGCATCAGTTAATGTGTCGTGGTCTCTCCCGGTGCCGTGCGTAAAACAGAGGATGCTGCTTCAATCTGTCATTTATGGGCACGGAGATGCCAGCAGTCTCTATGTCCATGTATATACTGGCAAAAAGGAAAAGAAAAAAAAAAAAAAAAAGAATAACACGCTCACTCTAAAGGGATGGTTTGATTACCTGTTCATAATAAGTCATCGCTTCTTTAGCATCCGTAAATGTCACCGTGGTCTCTCCGTGGGTGATTATCAGCTTACATGGATGTAGAAGACCGTATCTCACTCTTGCTTCTCTCAGCCGCTCTTTAACGTCTTTGAATGCTGCTCTCTTCGTCAACAAGTCAGCCGAAAGGTCCGGATAGATGTGTAGTTTCTTCCCCTGAAACTTCAAATTCCCAGCTGCAACCCGGGAGAGATTCATAATGGCCCGTTTGGTTTCCAAACTGAAGAGTCGAGCAATCATACTTCTTGGGCGCGTCGGGGAAAGAGGGCCTGTACGGTGTGCAATATTCACATAGGGCTCCGGCCCAAGTTTGTCAGCGTCCACGCCAAACATTTCCTTTAGAAGGGCGTTCACAAAGGCAGATGGCTTTCCTTCTTCTGCTCCGTTTGGAATTCCAATAATCCGAATATTGAATTTGCGGCTGTGATCTTCGATTTGTTGAATCTTCTCTCTCAGTGAGATATTTTCTGAGTGTATGCTGTTATATTTCGTCTCCATTTCGTTCAGCCGGCGGTCGTTGTCTGAGACTGCATCCCCCACCTCCCGCAGCTTAGAAGTTGTATCTTTCATTGTTTCCTGCAAAGCGTCTATTGACTCCTTTATCGGCTGTAGTTTTAAATCAAATGCTTTACCAATTTCGTCTCGAATAACCTCACGGATAATCGAGGTAAGCTCCGCACGGTCCATGGCTGGTTCTTTGTTACTTCGCAGATTCCAATTCTTCCCCGGGACTTTTCCCCTTGGCATTACCGACTTATTTAATAAGTAGGCGAATCAGCAGGTAAATCAGCGACATATTCAGGCAATCTGGTTGAAGATATTAGTAGTAGTCTTGACTAAAATCAGTCATATTAAGAACTTTTTAAGAGGGAGCGACGCGGTGGCGTTCACTTCATGCTGCCGGAACCAGGATTGGTCTGATTGGTCTTCTTGTCTACTATGAGGCAGGTCCCTGATTGGTCCATGCACTTAATGTAATTTCTGGAAATCACTGGGGGGGGCGGGCTGGAGGCCAGACTTATCCGCAGAACGAAACAGAATGTGAGTTCACGTGATCGGGATGGTTTACCAGACTAGTGAAGAACAACAGCATCGTAAAATGATTGCCTTTAATGTTATGATGAGGAACATTTTGAAACTACATTTCTTGAACATGCGTACCGGGCTGGAAGCACCCACCTTGCAGCCCTGAGCAGAGATGATACGCAGATCAGCAGGGATCCTGTCACCTCCTTTCACTTCCACCAGGTCTCCCACCACCACCTCCTCAGCGTTTAGGTTCTTCTTCTCACCGTCACGGACGACCAGGGCTTGCTATGAGACCAGGATGACAGCAAGATTAGCAACACTTTTGTAAGACAAAGGCAAAAGTGACACTCACAGCTCTGCATTTTAATTAGTTCCAGTTCCATTTCCTTTGTGTAATGCCTTATGTCTTATTACAATGAAAGCAGTTGTCATTATTAATCTCCAAATCATTCAACATAGGTCTAATGAGACTCACATGTCTAGAGGACTGCATTGTTTTAGGTAATGTTACTTTGTCTTCATAGATTTTAATTAGGATTTGACTAGATGATGATAGTGAAATGTTTTTCACTGCAGTGGATTGCAGGGCTGTTTTGAGTGAGTCACGGATGTGTGCATGAAAAAAAAAGTTTTTCATTTTCAAATCTATAGCGAAGATACTGGTATCCTCTGAAACTAGAAGACCTAAGGCACCCATTGGTGCCAGACATGGCATGCTAGCTTGTAGGGGTGTCACGGTACACAAAAGTCACGGTTCGGTACGTACCTCGGTTTCGGGGTCACGGTTCGGTACGAAAGGAAGGCAAAGGAAGGCATATCCCCCCACTTTAAATCTTTATTGTACACAAGTTTGTAAACATAGTGCATGTGTGGAGTAGCCTATTACTCCCATCCACCCCTCCCCCACTGTCTGACAGACAGCGGGGTGGGTTTAACTTTCCCAAGTATGCTAACGTTATTGGATGCAAGTTTTGTTTACCATAATGATTACGTTCGTCATCATAATGGATTATTGGAACATGACAAGGAGTCATCCCCTCTTCCTCACCGCATCTTGCTTGTCATCCCACGCGATGTAAGTTGCTTGTTTACAAGTTAACAGCTTTGTCAGTGTTGTGTAACGTGTTAGCCGCAACGCGCAACTATAAAGGACTTTGTCACGGCTACGTAACGTTACATTAGCAAGCAGAAGACAGACAGAATTTGCAAAACAGCTTATTGCCTGAGTAATAAAAGTCATTAGGATACTGCTCTGCACTTTTTTGACGACGGTGAATGGGGAGCAGCTGGACGCTTCAATGTTGTTGTGGTTTTGTGAAGTAGCATGGAAGCTACGGCTTGTAAACATGCTGGAGCGACCCCCAGTAATGTTTCCTCTCCACAAAACGTTCCATTCAGTGAACGCGGATTTCTATAGCCTTTGTGTTGTTTTGGTGTGTCTTCTGTGGTGTATAATTCAATTCAATTTAATGGCGTTCAAACAGTGTTTAGGTGCTTTACCACCACTTCTGGATTTGACGTATTCGTCATGTCGCTTCACGCACCGAACCGTGACACCCATACCGTGAATTCACGGGACGAATACACGTACCGCGACACCCCTACTAGCTTGTCAGGAAGGCTAAATAATGCTCCAAAGTTAGGCTACATTTTGGCGAGGAAAAACTGGCATGGCCATTTTCAAAAGGGTCCCTTGACCTCTCGCCTCAAGATATTTGAATGAGAATGGGTTCTATGGCATGCCCACGTTATGCTAATCCCATGCAGTATATTTAGGGCAGAAACAAGAAGAGAAAATCTGATATTTGGGTCACGACTTAATGACTAAGGAAGAATGTGGGTCATGAGGCTAGATCACTTGAGAACCACCGATATCCAGTTTGTCATTTCTTCTGTGTAAAACAGATGGAACAATGAAAATAAATTGATGGATGGTCTCAATGAAATGCATGGGGTAATACCTGTGGGACCAGGTTCTTGAAGGAGTCCATGATCTTGGAGCTCTTAGCCTCTTGGTAGTAGGAGAAGCAGCCAGTGATGATGACGACAGCAGAGAGCACAACACCCAGGTACAACTGTGCAAGTCAAAATATAACAGCATTTATATTTGCACTTAATGCATGATGAGTTGGGAATGATAGGGACGCTTTCTCCTCACTTTTCAATAGACACACATCGCCACATACATCGTCAGCTCTCCTGAGATATTGTGCCATAATTTTACATCAACCCTTATATTCTGCACAATCATAAGCTAAAACAAAATCTGTTTGCATATTGCAAAGTATTAATGCAACATTTTCAACTTGCCAGCCTCAAACATGAGCTGGAAATCTTTAGCTGTCCAATATTTTTGGTCTTCATTACATAATTATTGGTTAACTGTCATTCTGAGAGAATCTTATAATATCAGTTCAGTTCAGTTATGTTTATAGCCCCTTATCACAAGAATGTCTCAAAGGGTTTTACATAACATCATCACAGTCATATACATAGACATCATACACACAACATAGGTTACATATTTCATATACATACTACACATTTTACTAGCTTACAATATAATACTACACAAACAATACAATACACTACAATATCTTTGGACTGTGGGAGGAAACGGGGCACACAGAGCATGCAAATATGGGGAGAACTCCACACAGATTTGAACCCACAACCTTCTTGCTGTGAGGTTACAGTGCTAACCACTGACCCCCCGTGCCGCAAATCAACATATTGATTGATTAATCAGACACACAAATGGACAAATGATACAAAGGACCTCTTGAAATAGCAACATATGACAAAATAATCATAATAGATACTTGTCAGTTTTTGAGTTTTACATTAATGTGTGACATATTGTCATATCAAAACAGTATATTTTAAGGGTGTTTTCTTACATTGTCATTGGCTGGCTCGTCCTCCATGACAGCCTGGATTCCATAGGCCAGGAAACAGAGAAGGGCTCCGGTCCACAAAAGCATGGAGAAACCACCAAACATCTGAATGAGAGAGGAAAAGGAGTGACTTTCTGTCTCTGAGGTTTGACCGAGTACCTTCTGATTAGCTTAATACACAGAAGATGAAAACCCTTAAAGGGACAGCTCACCCTAAAATCCAAAATACATATTGTTCCTCTCACCTGTAGTGCTATTTATCCATCTATATCGTTTTGGGATAGTTGCCTGAGTTTTGGAGATATCGGCCATAGAAATGCTACCTTCTCTCCAATACAATGGAACTGGATGGCACTCGGCTTGTAGTGCTCGAAACACCAAAGAAATACATTTGAAAAACTCACCAGGATTGTCTCTTTCCAGAAATCATGACCCGGTTACTCAAGATAATGCACAGACTTTGTTGTGAGCAGTTTCATGTAGGAACTATTTTCTTTTGCAGTCTCATGTAGGAACTAGCTAGCAGCTAGCGGCTGTAGTTCGGTCAAAAGAAAATAGTTCCTCCATGAAACTGCTCATGACAAGGTCTGTGGATTATCTTGAGTAACGGGGTTGTAGGGAAGTTTGTGTGGTTGCCTTGTGTGAAGTGTGAAGTTGCTGGATCTTAGGTAAGGGCTCACGGGCAGTGATCGGTTAGAACCACAGAGATGTCTTTCAGGCGAATTTATTGGAATATCAGGCAGAAGCAGTATACAGAGTGGCATACAGATTGCAGAAAGGGGAACATAGGACACATATCATAGCAGAACAACACCTTTTATACCCCCCCCCACATTCGATGTATGATATCGTTGGTGATGTCACAACGTCCGGGGAGGTATGACATCATCGGTGACCTCATAAAGTCACGTCTGCCATCACAGTCAGCCTAGACCGTCTGACTTCGCTGATGACCTCACAGGGGAAACTCTGACATCACCGATGACCTCACGAGGTGAACTCTGACGTCATCATCGATGATGTCACGGCGGTGTCATCATCATTACGTCGTTGGCGCCTTGGTTCGTGGGCGTCAATTGCCCCAAGAACAGGCCTGATGGTGGGCCATTATGGACCATTTTCCATAATGGTCCATTGGAAAGAGACAATGCTGTTGAGTTTTTCAAATGTATTTCTTTGGCACTTTGAGCATCACAAGCCGAGTGCCATCCAGTTCCATTGTATTGGAGAGAAGGCAGAAACTCTGCGGCCGATATCTCCAAAACTCAACGATATAGATGGATAAATAGCACTACAGGTGAGAGGGAACATATGTATTTTGGATTTTAGGGTGAGCTGTTCCTTTAAAGGCAATCGCTTATACTTACTGTACAAGAGTTAAATGAGAGACAACCTCTGTGTTAAAGAAACTAAGATTTGACCGTTTTGACCTCCCTTTATGGTCAGGCTCAAACATTTTGAAACATTCTCAACTCCAGCCAAAAATGTCAAATTCAAAACAGAGATTTTGGTTTGACCTGTTTGCAGAACTTGACCCACTCTGGGGTGGTGGGGGGAGGGGTGAGGGCGTTGGGTCCGTCACGGGCTAGGATCTCTGCCGCCCTCGCACTAGTTAGACCCTAAAGTAGAGGAGAGAGACAGAAAGAGAGAGGGAGAGAGAGAGAGAGAGAGACAGAGATATGTTTCTTCTTTATTCTTGGCAATAAACTATTTTGATTTTCTTTCCCAGATGTTCCAAGATGTGTTCAATCACTGGCAGATAGGTAACAATACATAGTCCTGTTCTTATACATGTAGGTGCTTAGGAATAAACCACAAGGCGTGTATGATTTACGCTGAAGGTAAATAGTGTGGGAACTTCATCCAATGGCAGATGGGTGAAATATAGCAGTGCCACAGTGAGAACTAAGAGATTATTTGGCCAGATGGAGCCACATCATAGGCAGGAAGCATCACTGGGAAGACATTTTGGACTTGGCTTCTTCATCAAAATAGACTAATCAACAAATCTCTCTTCTGCATTTATGATAACATCTTAATAGTCTGCCACGTCTTTTATTATAATGAATATTGATGCAGAACTTTTAACCAAGTCTTATGCATATTGCCTGCCAGGCACCCCCCCCCACACACACACACACACACACAAAACAAGCCTATTGCTAACATGCATGCAAGTTCTGCTGGTGCTCCTAGTTGCCTAGCAACAGGGCATCAACAGAAAAACAGGGCCATCTCCTCCATCAGAAGGTAGGAGGAGGAAAACGGAGGAGGAAGGCAAAGAGTGTAGCGGCCAAGAGGCGAAGATCTGGTGTTTTTTTGACAACAGCGCATTTTGGCCTGAAAACGCCTCCTTGCTCCAATGGGAAACAGCACAGAACCATGACAGAGACACACCGTGACGGGGAAGAACACAGGCCGTTTCTGTAGAGGTACTTTTGTACAGCACTTTGTAGGCAGGACGTATTACTGGTGTCATTATGGTACTCTCCTTCAGACCAAAATGGCGGATTTGCTGTGCACTGATGTTGCAATGGAACAGCCTATTAGCCTTCTGTTCTTAGCAATAAGCTCTTTGAGTAAGGAGATGAGAAGATTCAAAGAGAGGAAGTAAACGACGGGAGGAATGGAGAGGAGGAAAAAGGAGGAGAGGAGGCTCTATGAAATCAGTGCAGAGGGGCTTCTGGGGGGGGGCGCTAAATTATTCAGTAGTGCTGCTCACTCACTCTCTCTCTCTCTCTCTCTCTCTCTCTCACACACACACACACACACACACACACACACACACACACACACACACACACACAAACACACACAAAGAGCTTGGAGACTCAAGTTTGGAGGCACTGATTAACCATTCTCCTTGATCTCCCCTGCATGACCGAGAGCACATTTGCATGAGGAGAGAGGCTGGCTGGCAGGGAGGAAGGGGCGTGTTAGAAAGACAGGAAACCAGAAACAAATAGTTCAGACGAGAAAGAAAAACCATCCATCGCTTTACCTCCTCTCCTCTCCATTCACCTCCATTTCCCTACCCCCTTCTTCCTCCTCCTCCTCCTCCTCCTCCTCCTCCTCCTCCTCCTCCTCCTCCTCCCTCTGATCGATGGACGCTCTTTAATAAACACTGGGATAGCTGAGCCTGTAGCAGCTGATCCCACAATCAATACCTCTTCCTTGATCATGTAAAGGAAATCCACTCTTATGATCTAAGGTGCTGTTAGTGCCGTGGACAGTTTGACTGAAACACTCTTCAAATATATATGTTCTCTAGAGGATGTCAAAATGATGAAATCTCATCTCAGTACGATTTAAAAAAGGCAGGCAGCAGCAGGTGAGACGCATCTCACGCACTAAGAAGTGGACACACATACACCACACACACACACACACACACACACACCACACACACACACAAACAGTAGGCTACAGTAGAAAACTCTGTCTTACCCTGTTGAGGTCTGTTCCATATTTGCGATTGAGCTCATCCAGGGTCAGCTTGTGATCATCCTATTAGGACACAGAAAAAAGGTGGTATCAGTCCTGTGTGTGTGTGTGTGTGTGTGTGTGTGTGTGTGTGTGTGTGTGTGTGTGTGTGTGTGTGTGTGTGTGTGTTCCATATTATGTCAAAACCTGGTGACATTCTCGGCACATTGTGCTCTGACCTTTCAATTTTAAAATGACTACCTTTCACAGGGTGAAACTACCACACTGTCACACAGAGAGAGAAACAGCCACAGGGGCCAGAGAAAGAAAGAACACAGAATAGACAGGAGGGAGGGAGGACGCCAGAAAGAGAAGAGGTAAAAAGGGGAGGCAGAGGATAAGACGTTCATAAGAAGAGAAAAGCAGCCTAGTTCCAATTGAACATGAGCTAATTAAAGTTCTGAAGTTCTCAATGAGCAGTAGGCTAGTAGATGATGGCCAACTGTGTTTATGAAAGCAGAAGTGATGAAATCAAAATGTGTTTGGCATATTGTATAAAAATTATACAACAGGTAGGTCCAAGCAAGCAATCTGAGTGTATTCACAATGTTTTTCTGCACGCACCTATTTGACCCTTATTATGATTATGAACGGTAAGCTGAAATCATCTAACCTAAAAGTAGCTAGCTTGGCTAGCTTCAGCCGGGAAACAGTTGACCTGTTGCTTGGCAACACTTGGTAGAGTTAGTGCAATCCTGAGAGAACTGCTTTGGTTGACGGAGACAAAAATCATCTGTTGTCTCAAATGACTTTAAAAAAGACTGACTTGATGAATAGCTTTTACAACTGTTGTATAAAAGCAATATCACACCTTATCATCACTAAGATTATGTTCGGCACTCGACCTGAGTTGCTATCCAGAAGAACAGCTGTCCCTTTTTGTGTGATACTGCTTCAATATTGCTTAATTGAAAAACAACCCTGCATGGGTCTCGTGTTGCTGTATTCAAGACATTATTAATACTTTCTCCGTCTTATAGCCTTGAGTTTGTGTTTTTTGGTCTTATGAAAGGGGGAGAGGTGACAGAGAGTGGAGGCTTAAGAGGAGTGGTAGGAGAAAAAGACCTTACAGTAGAGAACAGAACAGAAGGAAAGGCACGCATTGAGTCAAATTGAGCTATTGGACAAACAGAGAGAGAGACGTCCAGAGTGAGAGAGAGACGTCCAGAGTGAGAGAGAGAGACGTCCAGAGTGAGAGAGAGACGTACAGAGTGAGAGAGAGACGTCCAGAGTGAGAGAGAGACTGACCATGTCCACTTCTTTCTTCAGTTCATCCATATCCTTTTCTTTCTTCTTGCCCTTGGCTTTCTTCTTGCCGCCCTGCTCCGAGGTGGCAGCCAGCTCATACTGCTCACGGCCTTCCTGCAAGACCAAAACAAAGGAAAGTGTCATGATGAGAGAAAGGAGAATGAAATCAAAATAATTCAATCAAATGTGACGATGAATGAAAGAAGAGAGACAGAAACATTGTTTAGTGACCTATATATAACAAAAAACATTGAACAGATTAGCTGTGAAAATCTCTCCCATACGAATATGTGGATGATATTAGAGACGCGCAATATTGCCTTCACCAGAGATGAGAACTGACACAAAAAGCTGGCCGATGAAGAATGATACCACGGCTGCTTTCAACCAGCCAATCCAAAGAGGCGTTGCATCTGTTGCTATGTCGACTCTTGTGGCAAACCAGGAGCTAGTTAGCAATCTTTCTTTTCTCTGGTTTCTGAGTCCTATGTACTGCATGATGTACTGCATTAGAGCAAACCTTTCAGCCAATACACATCTGTACCAATGTGAACCATGAACCAAAAGTTTGGCAGAGGCTTTGAACCTAATTTCTACCACCACATCTGCAATTTAGCAGTGATCTCACTTTGAACTGAGCCAAGATAACCAAGAGAAAGCATAGATTGGTCCAAAGTAGATTTAAGAAAATGAGGGAATTTAATAAGTAAATGGGTATAAAACACTTACAGAGTTCATTCACAATAGTGCCAATTACCTTCTCACCACTGTGATGGAATCCTGTAAGCAAGGACCCTTTGTGTTATAATGTACCGTGTACACCACACACCAGCACACGAGGTCCTGAACAGATTCCTGCTCAGATGGACCAAGAGACAACATTCTGTGACTTAGATTGTTTCAAGTTTGAACCAAATTTCTAACCATCACATCTGCAATTTAATTAGGGGGAATCACCAGAAGGATGAATCGGTAAAATCACACTTCCAGAATTCCCTCACAACTATGCATAATCTAAGATGTAATTATGCTGCATATGATTTCGCTCACAAGGTAGAAAAATATGTTAATAATTTTGCACTGTAACCTTTTTACCTTGTAACACCTTGCAATTGCCTCTGTGTATGAAATGTGCTATAGAAATAAACTGCTTTGGTAACTTTTCTATAAAAGCCACGATCCACATGAGGATATTCTTAACTGTGATTATGGGAACTGCAGTGCTGCTGACGGTCCTCTGCCGCCCTCTAAGGTCGTGGGTTATCGCTACATTTGAGTATAATGACAAAAGAATGTTGGCCATAATCGCTGGCAGAATTGCACTTTTCCATTCCCTCTAAACGTTGCTCATGTGTCATGGCCTTTGGGCTGGGATACTTGGCAGCTCTGAAAGCAATTTAAAAAACGAGCAATACTCCCGGCAACGTGTACCAAAGTGAGACGCTGGGTCAAAACTCAGTGTGATGAAAGCAGCGAGGTTGTGGGTTGGGCCTGTGCATCACAGCAGTTAAAAAAAACAGACAAAACTGTGTGAAGACTCCTGAAGTGAGGGGGAAAGGGGCCATAGGGATAGGAAGGTGATAGAGAGTGGGTATTGGAGGGATGGGTAGGATTAGTTTCTAAGGGGATATGGGTGGAGTTGGGTGGAGTTGGGTGGAGTTGGGGGAAAGTGGTGCCATGGTCAAGGTTTGCGCTTGTTGTTCCTGGACCTTCACATCCCTCCATCTTTTTTTTTCCTAGGTTTGTGTGTGTGTGACCCTATTAATAGCAATAGTCTCATGCAACACTGTTTGTGATTGTATGTAGGCTACACACCAAGCCTGGCCACAAAGCCCCGCTTTGGTGTATTTTGAATATTCGGTACTCCATCTACAAGCAATAGTCTAGAATAAGAGAATTATGACAGGAAAATAAGATTCACATCAACAACTGAACTCTTATGGCACAGAGAGCACCAGCGGCTGCTGCAATACATTACTGGCTTTCCTGGGAAAGCTAAAGCAGCTCTGGTCTAGGATACTCCTTGGATGGGAGACTGGTGCTAGAGGTGGTGTTGGAGGACCAGTAGGAGGTGCTCTTCCCTCTGGTCCCATGAATAATCTCCCCAATGCCCCAGGGCAGAGACAGAGACCCTGTCTGTGAGTGAGCACCGTCCTTCGGATGAGACATAAAACTGAGGTCCTGACTCTCTGTGGTCATTAAAAGATCCCATTGGCACTCTTCATAAGAGTAGGGTTGTCACCTCGTGCCCTGGCTACATTCCCAAACAGGCCTTCCTTCAAACATGGCCATGTTTCACCCTCCTCCCCTCTGGCCACAAATACAGACAACCACTCTGCAAAAAAGAGTTTTGTCCCCTCAGCTACAACTGCCTTAAAACGCCTGGGCAAATAGTTAGAGACCTGCGTGTGGTGTCTCTCTTGTTGTCTCTGTGTGTTTATTTGTTTCTAAATGTTTGTTGTACAGACTGTGGAATAACATTTCCTCCACAGAGGACAAAGTATGAATCTGAATCTGAATCAAATTGGCACATTCAGTCCACCGTGATAGCTGATGTGTGGTGAGCGTTCTGGTGCAAACTGGCTGCCGTGCATCACCCAAGTGGCTGCTACACAGTACACATCGGTATTGGTCGGATGAGTTGAGCCCCACCCTCACAACACCCCTCCCACCCCCTATGTGAGGCACCTTGAGTATCTAGAAATGTGCAATAAATGCAACCAATTATTCTTATTCTTATTACCAGACAGTCATCAGTCGCTGTTCTGTTCTGTTCAGATGACACAACTTGCAGTCTTGTGGGAGACTTTGTGTCGTTGTGGATTTCACACTACATTATATGACTCAGCGGCGACAGGGGATCACGCATTAATGAATCCATCCCTGACGAGTCCACAAACACAGTCTCACACAGGTCTGCTCACGGCTTGATCTCTAAACACACACACTCTGGCACAACATATGGCTCATTGTACACTGTACAGGTTCCAAATTATTAAGTCAGAGTTATGAAGTTTACTGCTATCTCAAATATTATTCCGGGTTCTGTTAGATAATAGAATGATTAAACATCATTATTATGTTATGTTATTATGTTATGTTCGTGTGGGTTTCCTCCCACCACCAAAAGACATGTATGTTAGGGTTAATACTCCTGTCAGCGCCCCTGACCAAGGCACTGGCAAAAGAACTGGAGTTGGTCCCCGGGCGCTGCACAGCGGCTGCCCACTGCTCCTAGTTCTAGGAAGGTTCCTAGTAGAGGATGGGTCAAATGCAGAGGATGAATTTCCCCATGGGGATAAATAAAGGATAACTTAACTTAACTTATGATTAAAATGCTTTAAAAAAATAGTTTTTAGCTGTGGGACAGCAGTTTGCACCAATTCGATAGAATCCCCCGTATTCTTTTCTCCGTCTTTGTAAAGTCATTGCGTGTCTTCTTGCGCTCTCATTGGCTGTAGCACGTTGATGGCTCTCCCCCTCACTGCGCTCTCATTGGCTGTAGCACGTTGATGGCTCTCCTCATCACTGCGCTCTCATTGGCTGTAGCACGTTGATGGCTCTCCTCCTCACTGCGCTCTCATTGGCTGTAGCACGTTGATGGCTCTCCTCCTCACTGCGCTCTCATTGGCTGTAGCACATTGATGGCTCTCCCGACACGACGTGGGGCCTCTGTGACTCATCGGTGAGCTCTCTGCGAGCTCCCCGCTCGCATCTGTTCACACATAACAATCGAGGGCCGATTTGCGAGGGCCGAGGGTTTGTCGGCAAGCTCCAAAAAGTGACATCGAGGGCTCATAGAGTCGAGTCTGAACTTGGCTTTAATCTTTTTAATCTTTTCACACATCAGCAGAATATTTTTCGAATCGATGAAAATCTACAAGACATTTAGCTATGGAAATAAAAAGTGCTCAAGGGATCAATCAAGTTAACGAATGACACTTTTGCTGTCGGTGTCAATAATGATAGCCAGGGGAGGAGAGCACGTAGGTGTGTGTGTGTGTGTGTGTGTGTGTGTGTGTGTGTGTGTGTGTGTGTGTGTGTGTGTGTGTGTGTGTGTGTGTGTGTGTGTGTGTGTGTGTGTGTGTGTGTGCGCGTGCGTCTGCGTGTGTGTGCGTGCGTGCGTGCGTGCGTTTTTGGGTAAATGGGAACTTAAGCACATTTCTTGCATGGTAAGGGAATTTCTGAGGCTTTGGGTAAAACAAAATTGACACACACGACTTTTGCAGTACAGCACGTCTCTCCCTCAGGCAAAAATACAATTGTATTCATGCCCTAACTAAACACTTCTCCTTACCCAATACAGTAAATACCTCTGCATAAAAGAAGCTTGTTCCATTGTGTGGACTAAAGCGGTAATTTTCTGGTAATCACATTTTAGGGACACCATGTTGGGGATAACTGTCCAACCCTGATTTCCAAAGCAAAACGTTCCCTTGTGGGGCAAAAAAGATTTTATGATCATTTTTAAATTAAACCAAACACGCAGAAACACACAAACACACACATGTTGAGTCTCCCCACTGTGTCGTAAGGAGATAAGTGATCAAATATATGTTTCTCAGACAAAGCAACACACACACACACACACACACACACACACACACACACACTTCAGCAGCTCCAGAAACGTCTTCTCAATTTCGCCTCTCTCTTCATCTGGCTCTTTCTCTGTATTCTGTCTGGACGTCCCCTATCCTGATATCATCAGGGACTTTGGCAGAGTGACAGTCTCTCTCCCTCTGTTCTCTCTCTCCATCTCTCTTTTTCTGCCTCCCTCTTTCATCCATCACAGCCCCCCCCTCTCATTATCAGCTCTGCCACTGTAGCTGACAGAGCAACAAAGGCCTGGGCAGAGATTGTGTCTCCTATGGCTGTAACCCAGAGGGGGTGAGAGAGAGTGACAGAGGGAAAGTGTGTGTGTGTGTGTGTGTGTGTGTGTGTGTGTGTGTGTGTGTGTGTGTGTGTGTGTGTGTGTGTGTGTGTGTGTGTGTGTGTGTGTGTGTGTGTGTGTGTGTGTGTGTGTGTGTGCGTGCGTGCGTGTACGTGCAAGTGAGAAACAGACAGAGAAATACTTTATCAATGCTTTGGCAATAGATACCGCTGTATCAAATGTCAATAAACACTTTCAATTGAATTGAATTGAATTGAATTGAATTGAATTGAATTGAATTGAATTGGGAGACAGAGAAACTGTGCTGGTAAGAGGACAGTGCAACACTAGAAGCCAAGCAATCGATAAACGGTTAGCTCTCATCTATAATTCAGCATGTACAGGGATCAGGGGTGTTAGCATGTTAGCAAAGAGACAGAGAGAGAGAGAGATAAACAGACAGAGAGAGAGAGAAAGAGAGAGAGTGCCAGTCCACACAAGTTCGGATTCCATCCACCTGTTTTTATGCAAAATTTCAGATTGCGCATTAAAATCCTGAGCGGAAACAGCAAAAAATTCAATAAAACCTCCAAATATCGCAAAAAAGTTTTCACGCCTGAGGGAGGCGGAACAGTATGGGTGTATCGATAAAAGGAAATGCGATAAATGTAGTGGAAACAGCTTTAGCGAATGTGTAACCAAACTCCATTAAAAACATGCAGTTTTAACGGGGGAAGACAGCGAGATAACAGGTGACTCACATCCAGAATTGACATTTTATTCACTTACAGTAAACCTCTGTGGATATATGCCGAATTGAAGAGTGGCGTCTGGTAATACATTTTACGTACCTCTGTAGGCCTATAATCAAGAACCGTTAAATTAATATGTGATGTTTTTCATAGCGAGACAACGGCACGCACGTGTAACGTTAGCAGAGGCAGACAGCAGTGTGCTCTCCGTCACCAAGCCATCATGATTTACTCCACTTCAGTCTGAATATAGGATGTTTTCTCTTACCTCACATTTATTCAGAGAACGGGGTTAATTTCCCTCATTTGAGGGTTTGACTGGCACCTGGCGATGTTTTAATCACGTCAATGAATTGCCCCTCCTCTTCACCATTCCTGATATTACGCATAACGGTAGTGGGTGGAAACGTGCAAAATATCGTATTTTCTTTTGCCGACTTTCTGAAAATTCGATTAAAAGTTGCGATACCTTTGGATGGAAACCCAGTTATTGTCACCAAGTGATTACTAATGAGCAACTTGTGCAACCCCAAATGGTGTAGCAGCCATTTTGAATCCCATTCAGGAGGCAAACATGGGTGACCCAAGTGGAGGTCCCACACACACATCAACATGTGTTGCACATATCCCTCATCATGAAAATATATGAAAAGCAATATTGTATTTGAAGTGAATTATCCCTTTAAAGATTCCCAGGGAGTTAGCTGAGCTGTGTGTGATCCCAGCACATGTTGTTGTTGCTGCTCCAGGCGGCCCCCTGGCTGGCTAAGCTGGGAAAACACCGGGCCGCATGGTCCTGGATCAGCCAGGCCACATATTGTGTCTTGTGGACCCCTGAGGGCCACGGGGGGATTTGGGGGCTTTATGCAAACCCGTTATGAGCTGTAGAAAACAGGGGCTGTGTGCTTCTTTCTGTAGGTCCTCAAATGGTAATAACAGTATGGCTAGTTTGGCTACCAGCCTGTTTTACTTGAGCCTGAGTCCTGAGCAAGACCAGGTTACATTCACTGATTTTTATCCTGTGCTGAAATGTAGCTATATTGATAGTATTCTGTTAAATCACCACACAGCCATCTTGGTAGGAAAATAACAGGTGATTGTAATCAATTAACAGGTGATTACAATCACAAAGTGACACAAACAGCTAATGAGCTGTGTGTATTATAGCACCATATTGGTAGGCAAATGCTTGTGACATCATGGGAATACTATACAGTAAGCTACACGATATCACTGATACAGGCACTGTTCTTCACTGATTATACAATAGTGATGGCAGAGCAGAGTTAAATTCAAGACTTTAGGTCCTTTTTACTGCCAGTTAGAATGAAATCTAACACAATTTTTTCAGTTCCAGACATCTTATCCAATTGTGGACACTGCCGACACTCTCCTGGCGTGTCTTGCAGGAGTCTGGTGCTGGGGTCGTTCAGGCCCTTAAGCCTTGTCATACCTCATCTCTAACATGAGTTATCTCTAACATTGTGACGGAGGGTTCATATTAAAACGAGGTTATCAGAAGTGATCAGCTAACCCTGATTTGAATTAGAAGATAAGGTACAAATTACATTCAATTCAGGACATGATGCCGTGCATCACCCAGGTGGGTGCTACACTGCTACTACACATCGGTGTTGGATTTGTTGAATCCACCGCACCCCCCCCTGCCCACTTCTGATGTGTGAAGCACTTTGAGTATCTAGAAAGGTGCTATATAAATACAATACATTATTATTCATTATTATGATGATAAATTTATGACCAACTTAGTGAAAACACCATAATAATAAGACATTTTAAGAGTTTTACAGGACCTGCAGATCATCCACATCCCTGAAGTAGCCATCACAGAAAAGACTGTTTTGAATAGGGAGGTTACAAACACATGTAGTGACTGAAAAGGCTGTTTTGTAATAAAGAAAGATACACTTGTGACCAAAACCGAAAAACATGAGAGAGCTCACTTACTACTCCTTACTTACTTAGCTCCTTGGTTACCAGACGAGACTGCATAGCAACCAACAAAACCAGTATCTCAACATCCAAATAGGCTATCTGTCATTTTAAGTATACCACTTCAAGTATTCACAAAATCAATAGGGGCCAAGAGAAAAAACAACATTAACCAATTTCAGTGCTCCTCATCTTCAGCTACAGCTACAGGCTCACACTGTTTATTCAACAAAGGGCTGTTCTGGACGGCTGCTCCTATGTTACACTGCACAGTTGTTTACTTGTTTACTATGTTACACTGCACAGTTGTTTACTTGTTTACTATGTTACACTGCACAGTTGTTTACTTGTTTACTATGTTACACTGCACAGTTGTTTACTTGTTTACTATGTTACACTGCACATTTGTTTACTTGTTTACTATGTTACACTGCACAGTTGTTTACTTGTTTACTATGTTACACTGCACAGTTGTTTACTTGTTTACTATGTTACACTGCACAGTTGTTTACTATGTTACACTGCACAGTTGTTTACTTGTGAAAACAGCCGGCCGTCCCTGGTGTGTGCACTCTGCACTTGACATTTCCTTAAGCGTATTGGAAAAGATGTCAAGATGTCAAGATGTCCGACTGAGCCGTCTCCATGTTTACACGCGGGACAAACTTTTCCGTCTTCATCTGACTCTCTCTCTCTCTCTGCATTGGATTGGCTGCAGTAGCTTTGACTTTCTACTGACAATCAAGTCTTATTTTTAGCTGCGACCAGCAGCTCCAGAAGTCACTCTGTCGGTTGGTTGCTTGGTCGGTCGGTCCACAAAAGGTTCACCACCCTTTGGCGGCCACAGTTTTGGGCCTAGGAGGCTGAAATTGGGTCTGTAAAGGTTTATGTTCATGCCAATTGGCTAAAAGGCCGTCGGTGGGGGGGTCACATGTTTCTAAATGCAGGATGGTAGAGGCAGAGTATAGGCTGCACTGCCATGTGGGGACATTATGTCATTATATTAGTATTAAATGCAGGATGGTAGAGGCAGAGTATAGGCTGAACTGCCATGTGGGGACATTATGTCATTATTATTAGTATTAAATGCAGGATGGTAGAGGCAGAGTATAGGCTGCACTGCCATGTGGGGACATTATGTCATTATATTAGTATTCCTCACTGAAGCTACATTCTACCATAGCAGACAGTATCCATTTATCTCAAATATGAAAGCAAACCACACCAGCAAGCACTTTGTCTGATTTGTTGAATGATAAATATCAAAATATCACATTATCAGGACATCATCTGGTCAGACTAACAGCAGCTTTACACTATCTTGTCACTGTGTAGCAGGCGGTATCATGTGGCATTTTCAATCAGACAGACTATTCAGACTAGAGTTCAAGATAGGTCTGGGATTTATCGTATTTTCATCGTCATCGCGATATGAAAATGCGCAATGAACACATCGCAAAAGTCACGTGTTATCGCAAAAAAAAAAAAAAAAAAAAAAATTACAGTGCACCTGAACGCAACATGCAAGATACCGGCTGAATAAGTGTCCAAATGTTCATGTCATTCTGGCCAATACTCCACTTCTGTTATAACATTTCAGTCTGGAATATGGAATAGCTTTCAATAATCGTTATGACTAAAAGGCTAAAAGTAATCTCATGTGTAAGAAATGACTGTTCTACATTGAAGTAAAAATGTAAATAACTAACTTGTTGGTTTTGGATTTCTTTTAGCTTCAAGAGTGCATTTTTGTTCGTATGACCCTCAACACAGGCTTTGAGAATCCCGTGCCACTTACTGATACGTATGCTTAAATTAACACACTCATATTGCAAAATGAATTTAGGCCCTCACTGTAATACTTCAGAAGTTGAATTTGAAGTTCAGCATTAACACGTTGACTGCCACTGACGTATATATACGTCAAAAAAAATCCAGCGGTTCACTGCCATTGACGTATTAATACGTAAAAAAAATCGATTTTTTTTTTTTGACGGTGCTACGTGGATCAATGCCCCCCGCGTCTCCTATGGAGATATTGGAAGTATTGAATGTGTATAATCTATTTTACCGACCAGCTAGGTGGCGACGGTGCCCTCCCGACAGAGAGAAAGTCAACCAAAAGCAGCCGCCTCCCGCGGCTGCTTCCTCCATTCTCAAGGAAATGGCTTGCCGATTTTACAGTCATCAGTCACCAGACTCGCCGCTCTCGGGCCGCGCCAGCAGCAGCACACGGGGGATTGCAAATTTGCATAAGCCTAGAGTCGCACGGGGCTTCATCGGGGCTCTCAAACCCAAGACCTATCCACACTCGCTGCCAGGGAGGGAGGCTGCTCAAACTCGCTGCCAGGGAGGGAGGCTGCTCGAACTCGCTGCAGCAGCAGCAGCAGCAGACCACTCGCTTGTGACAAACGCAGGCTGAAAGCCACTAGACACGCCCACGGAGGGAGGAGTTGAAGGAGAGGGCGTTCGGAACTATATTGTTTGGATGTCTGATCTCTCACTGATGCCAAAAATAAATGGTTAAAGTGACTGTTCTGCCTGTTTGATTGAATTTCACAAAACTGCGATTATCTCAGCTTTCACTCTCAGACAGCTGAAACCATGCTGTACTCAACGGCTAATATCTACATAACTACTAACTCTACAAACTAACTCTTTTAGACAGAGAAAGCACACATTCTATTAGTACTTTTCTGAACTTTGTGTTCACAAACTCCAAGCAGAAAAGAATCCTCGGCTCTTTTAAAATGAGCCAGAATCCTCAAAAAATGGCCTGGCAGAAGCTACCTACAGCAAAAAAAAACGGCTGGCAGTCAATGTGTTAATACATTTGTCATTTTTTGTCTTAGATTTACCTTTGTGTGTTATTGCAATATAAAACTACATAATTGAGAATCGATTCTAGATTCTGGAATCGAGAATCGTTGGAATCGAGAATCGATTCTGGAATCGGATCGTGACCCCAGGAATCGGAATCGGATCGGATCGTGGCTTAGCCGGATCGGAGCACCCCTACCCATTAATATTTTTGTTTATAGCTTTTATTTATCGCAGGTCATATCGTCATCGCAATATTGAACAGTGTTATCGCACATCGCAGCTTTTCCTCATATCGTGCAGCCCTAGTTCAAGATCAACAAAACAATCAGCCATGATTTGGGAAATAAGGGAGGAAATGCACACAAAGACAGTGATCAAAGAAGAAATGGATGTCAGGAGGAATAGATCTGCAGATAGAAAGACCAACTGAACGGAGAAATGGCAGGATGCACTAAAGAGAATCTATCAGTCTTGCTGCTCTGAAAACCAAACACGACAACATAGTGACTAACAAACTGGTGTGGAATCTCTCACTGACAGACAGACACACACACACACACACACACACACACACAAAACTGGGCCCAGAACAATGGCCCTTTGTAGCACTTTTACAAAGGTCTATCAAACACAGAAAAAGGCTGAGAAATGGTTTCATGTGACTGTTAAGACCATCGACACGTGGGCAACTTTGTTTTAGTCCCAGAAGAAACGACCCTTCAAAATAGCTTATGTCTGTCCTGGAAATGCTCAATAAAGCTACAGGGCTTAGCTAAAACGAATCACATTCTTACTGCAGATTACACACTGGAACGCCATATTCAGTGATGTCATGGGAAAATAAGGTGGGCAAAGCATGAACTCTACTGAATTACAATGAGTCAAACACCCACAAAGAAGATGAAAGGTGTATTTTCAGGAGAGTAATATTGAATCTTCACCAAAACACCATATTTACAGGTCACTTAGATCGCTTTGATAGCATCGACTATGAGGTGAAGTATGAAGGTCCATCATTGAGACCATATTAGCTGAAAAGTGTGCGTAGTGCGTACACACAAGTCACAACATGTACATAGAGCTTTTTGGCGCTGTTAGAATGTGTGTTTTTGGTGACTTGAACGGCTGTACCGTTTACTCCAATCTAACTAAGTGAACGGCTGTACCTCACAGCATACTGCGCGGAGAGTGACGACAAAGGCATTGTTTATCTTGTTTATATATGGGCGATATGGCAAATAGGTGAATCTCCCAAAAAGTTGGCCTATCCCTTTAAGTGTGAGTGAATGGGCCCTGGAGCAGTGGAACAGTGCGTGGGAACCTTCTCTACAGGCTGCAGCAGAGGCGCCTACTCTGGCAACCCTCAGCGGAGATCAGGAAACTGAATGACGGGTAATTGGATTTCGGTTGAGAATGGGAGGAGAGAGCGAGCTAGGGTCTGCATTTGAAGAACAGAGAGAGAGAGAGAGAGAGAGAACCAACCCGAGGATGTGTGCTAGAAGGAGTGAGAGACAAGTGCACTTGAACAGCTTCTCGCTCGTTCATTCAAAACGTGTTCCGTCTCTCATAAGTGAACACATTTTGAACGAACAGGCGAGAAGCTGGACGGACACTACCCAGTGGTCAAAGTTGTCAGAACGCTGTTCTTTTCAGATTATACAACTTGCTGTCTTGTAATGGCGAGTGTTAAAGTCATTGTGGTTTTCACTTGACTAAACTGCGACACATTACAAGATATTTCACCAGGAGAATCCCCGACGAGTCGACAAACACAGTCTCACACAGGTCTGCACTGTAACGGCTTTATACACACACACCCTCGCACAACATATATGGGCCATTCTACACAATTGGTTCAAAGTCAGCGTTATTAAGTTTCCTACTATCTCAAATATTATTGTGGGTTTCAATAGATACAATGATCTTAGTAAACAAACATCTAAGGGTAGTTTGTTCCTTGTGGGACAGCATTTTGCACCAATTTGGTAGAAAGGCCAATTTCTCCGTCTTAGCTCCTCAGACCAGTTGCCTGGAGGAAAGTCACCCCGTGTCTTGTGCTCTCATTGGCTGAAGCACATTGATGTCTCTCCTGACACCAGCAGATATTTAGCCTGCTAACAGATATCTGTCAGGTGTTGGTGACTCATTGGCGAGTCTGTGGACAGACTTCAAACAGAGCAATCGAGCGCCGATTTGATAGCGGCGAGCCAACGGCAATTTGCCTCTGATCTGGGGGGGTTGTTGATCTGGGGGGTTGTTGATCTGGGGGGGTTGTTGATCTGGGAGGTTGTTGATCTGGGGGGGTTGTTGATCTGGGGGGTTGTTGATCTGGGGGGGTTGTTGATCTGGGGGGGTTGTTGATCTGGGGGGTTGTTGATCTGGGGGGGTTGTTGATCTGGGGGGTTGTTGATCTGGGGGGGTTGTTGATCTGGGGGGGTTGTTGATCTGGGGGGTTGTTGATCTGGGGGGGTTGTTGATCTGGGGGGTTGTTGATCTGGGGGGGGTTGTTGATCTGGGGGGTTGTTGGCATCGGTGAACTCCAAAAACTATCGCAGAGGGCTTGCTGAGGGGTATCGTCATGTAATCTGAATTTAGCTGAATGCAACTCAACCAAGAGTTTCTGAACAGAAGAGGCCTCCCTCTCTCTCTCTCTCTCTCTCTCTCTCTCTCTCCCTCTCTCTCTCTCTCTCCCTCTCTCTCGCTCTCTCGCTCTCTCGCCTGAGAGAACGACGACGTCCTATGGCTCAAACAAACATCAGATGAGAGCGTTCGGTCAAGCGGCCGCATATTTTAAAGCACACACACACGCACGCACGCAAACACACACACACACACACACACACACATTTCACAGGCAGACTCGAATTCCTATGAACAGTCATTCCCAGTGCCTGGGTCTTTTGCCAAATACACAAGCTGCCCATTCAACCATGCTCACACACACGCACGCACGCACGCACACACGCGCACACACACACACACACACACACACACACACACACACACTTCTGGGACTTTGGTCGGTTGCTACCGGTGACCGTTGCCACACCTCTTGAGATATGTGAATGGACAGTCACATGTTTAAGCCCCCCCCCCCGTCCCTTCCCCTCTCTCTCCATTCCTTCCCTTAGTCTCTCTCTCTCCCTCTCTCCCTCCTTGCTCCCACACGTTTCTCTCCGTCCTCCTTCCTTCCTTCATTTCCTCTTAACGATCCCTTTCTGTTTGAAGAGAGAAAAGCGGTGTGTTAATTTACGTGGGTCCGTGTTTAACACTCCCACCACGTCCGGAGCGACTTTCAGCGTTCCCGAAACAGAACAAAAGCTGATGAATGAATCAATGCCTTTCCTTGTTTGGAACGTGGCAGGCACTCCATGGCTGCTGGGTGAAAGCAGGCACTCCATGGCTGCTGGGTGAAAGCAGGCACTCCATGGCTGCTGGGTGAAAAGGGGAACGCAGGGTTTTCCACTAGTGCATTCACCACTCAAAGGAAGAATTCACAAACTGTCACTGTCACTTTGCCAACTCCAAATGTATTAGGCCTATTATTTTACCATCATGGAGAGTTGCCATTGCCATCATGACTCCCATATGTGGAGACTGTTCACTGACCACCAGACATAGTCAGCCACATCAGTGACTACTCACTGTAAAAAATAACATGGGAGTCAATGGAAATCTCTTCACCCACTTACTGAACTAATGAATGATACAATCTTACTGTCCTCGCTGAGCAGATTACAACAGGAAACTAACTCTCAAATGGACAATTCACAAAATGAAATGAATAGTGTTATGGATTTCCTTGGGGTTTTTATTAAGAGGCTTCAAAGGAACCATTTCATATTGCTGTCGTTTACATACTGATCCCCATCGCAAAATGCTCTCTTCACTTTGCCCTGTCCAGGGAAGTGCCTTGCCCAGGGACACTTCAGCAGGACAGATGCTTGTTGTCACAGGGTTGAATGTGGGCCTTTGCCTGAAGGCTGGTCTCCCTGCTTATAATATGCTGCTAACACACAGAGCCTGCTTATAATATGCTGCTAACACACAGAGCCCGCACGCACACACACACACACACACACACACACACACACACACACACACACACACACACACAGCCCGCATGCACAAACACACAGATCAGGCCGCATTCAAATTCTTTTCAAAGGTTTGAGAGCCAAGTATCTATTTGATCAGGTATCGGAAGAGTTTCATTCCAAATTACCCCATATCCATTTGGTAAAACCAACTAAAATGCTGTAATTTCTCATAAATAGAAGTGTTACCATTTTGTTAGCAAGCCTTCAACCATATTGCAAGGTGTCAGTTGTATTCAAAACGGTGAATATCTCAATGAATCAGTCAATCAACCGGCTCTCTTTACTTCCTGCCCTGGCCACGCCTCCAACACACACGCTGCTAGAAGTTTCATCATTACCCCCAAGTGTGTGTGTGTGTGTGTGGGGGGGGGGGGGGGGGGGGGGGGTGATGATGACTGCTGGACCTGTTTCACATGTATTTCTATCAAATATTCAAAACACTTTGTGGTTTCTTCTTGTGACGAATCAGTGAAAATGTCCCTGTGATTTTTCTAAGTGTTGATACTGCTCCCCTCAGGTGCTACTGACTCCACTGTTGTGACATCAAGGCAGCCATGACTCTACTGACTCCACTGTTGTGACATCAAGGCAGCCATGACTCTACTGACTCCACTGTTGTGACATCAAGGCAGCCATGACTCTACTGACTCCACTGTTGTGACATCAAGGCAGCCATGACTCTACTGACTCCACTGTTGTGACATCAAGGCAGCCATGACTCTACTGACTCCACAGTTGTGACATCAAGGCAGCCATGACTCTACTGACTCCACTGTTGTGACATCAAGGCAGCCATGACTCTACTGACTCCACTGTTGTGACATCAAGGCAGCCATAACTCTACTGACTCCACTGTTGTGACATCAAGGCAGCCATGACTCTACTAACTCCACTGTGGTGACATCAAGGCAGCCATGACTCTACTGACTCCACTGTTGTGACATCAAGGCAGCCATGACTCTACTAACTCCACTGTGGTGACATCAAGGCAGCCATGACTCTACTGACTCCACTGTTGTGACATCAAGGCAGCCATGACTCTACTGACTCCACTGTTGTGACATCAAGGCAGCCATGACTCTACTAACTCCACTGTGGTGACATCAAGGCAGCCATGACTCTACTGACTCCACAGTTGTGACATCAAGGCAGCCATGACTCTACTGACTACACAGTTGTGACATCAAGGCAGCCATAACTCTACTGACTCCACTGTTGTGACATCAAGGCAGCCATGATGACTCTACTGACTCCACTGTTGTGACATCAAGGCAGCCATGACTCTACTAACTCCACTGTTGTGACATCAAGGCAGCCATGACTCTACTAACTCCACTGTTGTGACATCAAGGCAGCCATGACTCTACTGACTCCACTGTTGTGACATCAAGGCAGCCATGACTCTACTGACTCCACTGTTGTGACATCAAGGCAGCCATGACTCTACTGACTCCACTGTTGTGACATCAAGGCAGCCATGACTCTACTGACTCCACTGTTGTGACATCAAGGCAGCCATGACTCTACTAACTCCACTGTTGTGACATCAAGGCAGCCATGACTCTACTAACTCCACTGTTGTGACATAAAGGCAGCCATGACTCTACTGACTCCACTGTTGTGACATCAAGGCAGCCATGATGACTCTACTGACTCCACAGTTGTGACATCAAGGCAGCCATGACTCTACTGACTCCACTGTTGTGACATCAAGGCAGCCATGACTCTACTGACTCCACTGTTGTGACATCAAGGCAGCCATAACTCTACTGACTCCACTGTTGTGACATCAAGGCAGCCATGACTCTACTAACTCCACTGTGGTGACATCAAGGCAGCCATGACTCTACTGACTCCACTGTTGTGACATCAAGGCAGCCATGATGACTCTACTGACTCCACTGTTGTGACATCAAGGCAGCCATGACTCTACTGACTCCACTGTTGTGACATCAAGGCAGCCATGACTCTACTAACTCCACTGTTGTGACATCAAGGCAGCCATGACTCTACTGACTCCACTGTTGTGACATCAAGGCAGCCATGATGACTCTACTGACTCCACAGTTGTGACATCAAGGCAGCCATGACTCTACTGACTCCACTGTTGTGACATCAAGGCAGCCATGATGACTCTACTGACTACACAGTTGTGACATCAAGGCAGCCATGACTCTACTGACTCCACTGTTGTGACATCAAGGCAGCCATGACTCTACTGACTACACAGTTGTGACATCAAGGCAGCCATGCCTCTACTAACTCCACTGTTGTGACATCAAGGCAGCCATGATGACTCTACTGACTCCACCGTTGTGACATCAAGGCAGCCATGACTCTACTGACTCCACTGTTGTGACATCAAGGCAGCCATGACTCTACTGACTCCACTGTTGTGACATCAAGGCAGCCATGACTCTACTGACTCCACTGTTGTGACATCAAGGCAGCCATGACTCTACTGACTCCACTGTTGTGACATCAAGGCAGCCATGACTCTACTAACTCCACTGTTGTGACATCAAGGCAGCCATGATGACTCTACTGACTCCACTGTTGTGACATCAAGGCAGCCATGACTCTACTGACTCCACTGTTGTGACATCAAGGCAGCCATGACTCTACTAACTCCACTGTTGTGACATCAAGGCAGCCATGATGACTCTACTGACTACACAGTTGTGACATCAAGGCAGCCATGATGACTCTACTGACTCCACTGTTGTGACATCAAGGCAGCCATGACTCTACTTACTCCACAGTTGTGACATCAAGGCAGCCATGACTCTACTGACTCCACTGTTGTGACATCAAGGCAGCCATGACTCTACTGACTCCACTGTTGTGACATCAAGGCAGCCATGACTCTACTGACTCCACTGTTGTGACATCAAGGCAGCCATGACTCTACTGACTCCACTGTTGTGACATCAAGGCAGCCATGACTCGCTCTGCTGAAATGTGACATTCTTCACTTTACATGAGCCATATTGGGACTCTCAGGGGAAGGAATATTACTAAATGACAGGACAAGACGTTGGCCTGGACTCGGCCATGTCTGCTTGGAATGGAAATGTTTTTTTACGAGTTCCTCGTTTTAGACAAACAGGGCCGGAGAGCAAACCTGAGGAGAGGAGAGGAAAAGCACTGAGGAGGGAAGGGAAGGGAAGGAGGACACTGGAGCTTGTTTTCTTTACGCGGGCGCTCCACTTCTGCTGAGCAACGAGCGCACAGTGAAAGTTCAAAGACTCGCCACAGAAAACAGATCGCACGGCACAAGCTGCTTAACCAAACAGAGGCAGAGACAGCGGGCAAGAGAGAGAGAGAGAGCGCTGGCATGTGAACGAATGAGAGAAAGAGAGAGAGGGAGTCAGAAAGAAAAGCAGGGAGGAGAGAGAGAGAGAGAGGGGGGGGGAAGGATAGAGAGAAAGATAGCAAGGCAGGGATAACAGAGAGCGACAGAGCATGAGACAGGACCAATATAAGAGGGGAAAAGATGGAGAGAAAAGAGGCAAGAGGGTGTGAACAATGAGAGAAAGTGAGTCCAAGATGGAGTGAGGGAGAGAGAGAGAGAGAGAGAGAGAGAGAGAGAGAGAGAGAGAGAGACGGAGAAAGAGTACGCTGTGTTCTGTCACAGGGATGGGGTGGCGTGTGACAAAAGCCCCAGTTAATACACAATGACTGCCAAGCGGAAAGAATGTTAAATCCTCGGAGAGAGAGAGAGAGAGAGAGAGAGAGGGGAAGAGAGATGGAGAGAAAGAGAGAGAGAGAGGGAGGGAGAGAGATGGAGAGAGAGAGATAGAAGAAGAGAGAGAGAGATGGAGAGAGAGAGAGCGAGAGAGATGGAGAGAGAGAGAGGGAGAGAGAGAGAGATGGAGAGAGAGAGAGAGCGAGAGAGATGGAGAGAGAGAGAGAGGGAGAGAGATGGAGAGACAGAGAGAGAAGGAGAGAGAGGAAGAGAGATGGAGAGAGAGGGGGGGGAGAGAGATGGAGAGCGAGAGAGAGAGATGGGGAGCACAGGAAGAGAGGCACAGGGGATTGGGGAAAGAGAATGGAAGAGGGAAGCAGAGCCTGGCTGAATGGATGCAAGGAAGGGAAGCAACGCTGGAAAAAAGATGGAGAGAGAGAGACACAGAGGGAGGGAGAGAGAGACACAGAGGGAGGGAGAGAGAGAGAGGCCTCCCTGCTAGCTTAGTTTAAGGTGTGGAATGACAAGTGAAAAAGAACAGGGTTGAGTCCACACTACAGTTGGGGAGAAGCAAGTTGGACATGGTCTGAAAGCAACAGTGTTGCCATCTGTGGCCTTTAAAATAAACACCTTGGTTGCCATTTATTGGCTCAGGGTCCAAAATGAACACCCGCCAAGCGCCAAACGCAGGTAAATTTTGAGTTTGGCAGATTCAAAAGAATGAGGTCACTCACCAGCTGACTGGTAAATAATTCAGAATCACAGCATAGTTTATTATGTGCTTAGACCGGCTGAGACTAATGTGACCCTCTCTAGGGCTGGGCAATAAATCAATAGCAATATATATCGGCCATAGACAATTCATCAATACAATAAGAAAATACTTCAATATATATCGATATGTCCCTTGATAATGGAGCGTGTCTTTTAATTATGTTAACATTAAAATGATTACATGTGTGCCTTGATAAATAAGCTGGTTCAATTTAACCTTTTTTCTTTTGTCGTCTTTCTTAAAGATAGGTATTTAAAAATATCAATAATTATCGATACAACTGATAGGAAATATTTTATATGGATAATTTTTGGGGCTATATTGCGCAGCCCTACCCCTCGCTGTCCACCGTACCTATCCCGACATTTGATTTGATCAAAGCAGTGCTGAATCAAAACAAGCAGGCAGCAGCGTACTAATATTTTGTGCTTTCTACAAAATGTTTAGAAACATTCCCGGTGTTAAAGCCACAAAAACTAAAACATAAAGACGAAGAGAACCATCATGGAGGACGCCGTTTTCCAATAATAATAATGCATCGTGCCGTCTTATGTCCAGTAAAACATATTTGTGCCTGGTAAATTGTCTCTGGTTACCCGTCAAGGCAGATGAGCCAAAAAGTTAATGTTGGACCGTGCTCCACTGCCCATCATCAATGCCTCCAAATTGTTGTCTATGTATTGGGTCTGACTCTGCCACAGCTGTCAATGAACCTCTTTCAAGCCTTCAGACAAGGAACTGTGTCAACTTTGGAATTATTGATCGACCAACAGCTTGAATAGACCCTCCAATTTGATGAGATTTGGCCCCATGGATCCATACTGGATCCCCATACTGGAGTCTTTTTGTTGCCTTTGTTGGTTTAGTATTGATTGATTTCATAACGGCATGTGTGAAGAGATCATACTGAAATTCTCAATTTCAATAGCCATCCTTGTACATCCTCCAAGTCTTGTGCTTTTTATTATTATTTTTATTTAACCTTTATTTATACAGGTGAATCACCTTGAGACCTGGATCTCATTTTCAAGTGCGACCTGCTTTAGGAAGCACTACTCTTTATCACTAGAATGATCACAACTTACAACATCTTCAACAAGAAATATACAGCCTAAAATAATACAATTTGAAAACAGCCATCATCTGAAAGTCAACTTGACGGCATTATCTAAAGGGTGCATTCATGGTCAGTCTATGAATGCTTCTTCAAAAATGTGTTCTGTCGCTTCAGTTTTGGGATTCAATATAAAAAAATTTTGTTGTTGGCTGAAGTGGACGAGCCAGGTAAGATTCTGAAATACTCAACTGACTTTACCTTGCACTATTATCTCTGCCGTATTACTGCACTCGGTCTTGCCTTCCAAATCAGCTGATGTGTCATATTTGATAAGCTCTATGCCTAAATTATATCTATTGCGGAAAAACAACACAAACCCAAATATCATTATTCAATCAGCTCTAGATGAATCCAGGATATAAAAGAGTTTCATTTTGACACCTGAGGACCTATCCTTTCCAAATTATCATTTATTTTACTGCTATTGTATCAATATAACGATGGATGCTGCATTTGGGGGAGAAAAACACCAACTTTATTTCTCTGTTTTCAGCCCCACCCATCCCCCCCCCCCCTCCCTCCCTCCCTCCACCCCTCTGCCTCTCCTCTCGCAATGCGGCAACTGGTGCCTCTTTCTTCTCTATCTGATTCCTGAAAAAAGACAAAAACAGCATCCTCCTCTCCTCCCCCTCAATGCGCTCTCGCTCTCTCTCTCTCTCTCTCTCTTTTCTCGCTCTCTCTCTCTCTCTCTCTTTTCTCGCTCTCTCTCTCCTCACTGCAGGAATGATTATCTCTTCCAAGTCTAGCAGCTATCCATCTGTGGCAGGAGTGACATGTATTGGAGAAGATGCAAAAGAGTGCAGAAGGAGAGAAGAGGAGAGGAGAGGAGAGGAGGAGCGGGGGGGGGGGGGGTTAGGAGAGAGGGAGAGAGAGGGGATATGCAGGGCAGGGGTGAGATGGACGGGGGCAGGGCATGGCTTTCAACACTTATGGCAAAAAGAAATTATGCCAGCAGCCAAGGAGGAGAGAGAGAGAGAGAGAGAGAGAGAGCAAGAGAAGGGGCAATTGTATATGAGCATGATGAAGAAAAGGAGGAAGGAAGCGAGCCTGAATGATCTCCCGCCAGCTTTCTCTCTCTCTCTCTCTCTCTCTCTCTCTCTCTCTCTCTCTCTCCCTGTCTCCATCCATCCCTCCATCTCTTGTAGGCTGAATCCATAATGAGTGTTTCTATTTGTGCAGCATGGCAGGGTGTGGCGACTCTTCTGATATTGCATAAAATATAGTTAAATGTTTAGGGGAAATAACATGCCTGTCATTCCTAAAAAATATATAGTTTAAAATCACAATTATTTTGACATGACAGCCTCAATAATACAGTCATCCGATAGAGTCATATGGTCAGTGGAAATGATGAATGGTAGTCTTCTATATTAATATTGGAAGACATGTTGACATGCACATGAATGTATGGACCATACAACAGCTGTCAATGCATACAAGATAGCTATTGCTCAAGACCCTGCAAAGGGAGAGAGAGAGAGAGAGAGAGAGAGAGAGAGAAGCCTGCAGCGCAGTCTACACAAAATATTATTATTCATGTCATGCTCGGTATAATATCCAAGCCTTGTGATGTTGTGGTGAATAAAAAGGCGGCAAATCTAATCTAACAGCCACCAATATAAACACAAATCACTAAAACAGCCTATATTGTTTCAGTCTGATGCCATTTTTGAGATTATACTGAATTTGCATCATACGCACTTAAGTCAGCCTTGAAAGTGGGTGGACTCTATATCTAACTGTTACTTCAAGAAAAGCTGGGTTTGTTGAGTTTAGATGGGGTTATCCTCCACTACATCCCTAGTCTATACCTATCCTATTTACCTATCCCTAGCCTGTGCTCAAATTCTCCCAACAAAAAATGGGTTGGACTTTCTGACATAGCCCTCCCACAGTGACCAATACAACGTTTTCGGAAAGGAAAGAAAAGTCTACTACTAGCCCACATTAAAAAAAACAAAATATTCTAAAACATCAACCCTGCACAAAGTTGAGTGGAAAGAGCCAGGGAATAAAAACGTCTCTTCCACAAATGATCGATGGTGGAAACTGTCAATCATATGCATCATGTTTTAACAAAAGTAACAGACTGCATGCGTGTGAAGAGTGTTTTCTCCTTCGTTTTACACTCAAATAACGCTTTCACACCATTAAAAATGAACAGCCGTTCACATGGTTTCATTTCAGTTCAAACGGTTATATTTGCACATCCGCAAGATTGTAACTGAAACTACCATTTACAAAGTAACAAAGTTTGACAGCCGATCAAAGCGTTTGGAAACATCCCGTTATGTAACCGGACACCGATCGCTGTTTGAAGCATCTTTTGCGAGAAGAAGATGGAAGATGATTCTTTAGTTACTTTCTCTGGCAAAGCTTGATAAAAGGTTGGTGTGTTGTGGGTCTGGGGGTTAAAACGCGGAAGTAGACCCAAACTACTTTCACACAGCAGCAGGCATTTTGAGAGAAAGAGGCTGGTTATCTTGATCTTAACACACATGTGACCCCCCTCCTCCCTCACCGCAGAGACAACATCGATGTAGAAAACCACTTGTTTGAATGGTAAACTTTCATCCCACATATTCCTCCACCCACCGATCATAACAACAAGTTTAGGAACATTTACCAGTCAGAGAAAAATAAATGTAATACTCACTCCTCTGCCCATGTTTGCTTGAAAATCTTCCCAGTTCAAGTAAAAAAAATGAAAACAAAATCCACTTTAAAAGTATGTACAATTATACAAACACCAAAATGCTTTAAAACAATAAAAGCACTCCTGGATGTGCCCTTATTTTGTCGGATTTCTTGTTTCACACGTGTCACTCCTCCAGGACACGCAGCCGAGCTTGCGAGCCGCCGCGGAAGACCCTCCAATACTTATAGACGCGTTCCTTCCATTGTGACGTCACAGCCGTTTGCCATGGTAACCCCACGGATGGGGGCGGGGCGTCGTTATTGCTGTTTCTTTTCTTTTTTTCATCTCGCCATGCAACACACACACAGAGCACACACATTATTCACCATGGATGCTGGGATGTTCACTGAAGAAAGAACTATGGTAATCCATCCTATAGTCAATTTTTAGGGCTGCAAAAATTATCGATTAATCTATCAATTATTTTCATGATCAATTAATCTGTCGATTATTTTCTCGACTAATCGATTAGTCGTTTGGTATATAAAATGTCACAAAATGGTGAAAAATCTCAATCACTTTTTCCCCCAAAGCCCAAAATGACATCCTCAATGTCTTCTTTTCTCCTGACCAACAGTCCACAACCCAAAGAGAATCGGTTCACTGTCATAGAAGAGTAAAGAAACCAGAAAATATTCACATTTAAGAAGCTGGAACAAGATATCTTTTATATTTTTGTATTTTTCTTACAAAAAAGGAGTCTAAGCAATTAATTATGAAAAATTGTTGGCGATTAATTTTCTGTTGATCGATCAATCGACTAATCGTTGCAGCTCTATACATTTTAGAAGGATACTATAGGACGAATCAGTGTGACGTCACTTGACACCGAGAAATGCTGAACCCCACGGCAGTTAATAGTATGAGTTGTGCCAAACAAACGTTAATATCTCAAAAACTATACATCACATCGCTTATATTTTGACATTCTGAGTGAGAGCAGAATTAGCACAAGAGTTTGATGTATAATATATGCATGTCGTGTTAACGTTGTGTGAACTGTCGCAGTTTTTAAAATGTAAACAGAGTCAAGCCGTAGAGCAGACACTCACGCCTCGCGCCACTTGGGCTCCATAGGGTTTCATTGCCGTTGCGGTTTGTTTACCAAAATGCTACTCGGCTGATCCCTCGTATACAGATGTCACAGTTTTGCTGTGTATAGGAAGATGATGGTGAAAGCATTAAGGCAACCTTTTTCATACCCCTAATTTAGTTCACATTAGGGACACAGACCCCCATTTGATGAGATTTTGTCTCTTGGACCCAAATCTGAGAACATTTTTATTATCAGATGTGATTTTGTCCAGAATTCCATGACTGTCTGTATTGCAGGTAGAGAGATAACAGTGAAAGGATGATCAAATCAGTCATTCTTCTACAATCTCTAATTGTGTTAACTTCTTAAATGAAATTATGGTGAAGTTTGACCATTAATCAATTTGTTGGGGACCCCCTGGAACCCATGGTGGTCACCGGACACCACATTGAGAACCGCTGGCATAGGGATAAAATATCATAATATAATCTCACTACTGGGTGCCACAGACATAACAGAATAAGTGAATTATATAAGTATTATGGTGACCCTCCCCCCCTTATGGTTTAGCTGAGACCAAACACACACAGACACACATGTACATGCACAGCTGTGAAACACACAAACTCACAAACACACAGACATGTGTTCTGCAGACATTGTGTGCCTCCGCCTGTTAATCCCCGCTGTTAGGACTTGAAACGCTCTCAGGCTGTGGGACACTTATGTTTTGCTTATTTCATGGGCGTTAATCTGTATGGCGGTGTGACAAAACCTCAATATCAATCGGTCTATAATCTCGACCTCACCCAGACACGCACACTGACACAGACACACACCCCTGATTCAGACACACCTCACCCAGCTAACAGCGAGGAGCGCAGACACCTCCCCTGCTGCTTGGACAAGGCCACTGTGCACTGGTGTAGCGGGATGCCCCGCGTCTGAACCCCCCCTGCTTCAAAGTCCAGGGCTTCAGAAGCAGGCCCATCTCTCCCTGTGTTGACGCTGCCACAGCACTGGCACATTCCCATTCCAACTATAGGGATGCTGACCTTGGAATTCCATGACCCCTGACTAGATGTGACACCCCCCCCCCCCCCCATCTCCCCCACCTCTCCTTTCTGAAGGCCCTCTCTTGCCCGGGGCCTCCTGAAAGTATTCCCCCTTGTCCCCCCTCTCCCCAGTAGTGAAGCCCCTGCCCTGCATAACATGTTTTGGTTGTCTCCGCTGGCCCCTGCCCTGCATAACATGTTTGTCACCGCTGGCAATTGGGCTGTAAAGTGATAAGACCTAATAACAGACACAAAGAGGGGCGGGTACTTGTTAGACGCCCTCCTTCCACGGGACGGCCCAGGATCGACACCTTTGACCTCTGAGTGGAGAGAGAGCAGGGACATACAGGGATCAATTAAAGTACCACAAGTCGAAACGCGAGCTCTTCATCCCAGGACACAGATGCAAGATTTAAGGCTAATGTCCACCAGCTCCGGAACAGATGCGCTATGGCTCCGGTACGGCTACGAACAGACCCACCCTCATGTAATCTGTCAGACGGATGCGGGATCCGATAAAAATAGAACAGGCGCATCATTTTTCCGTACTGCACGTATCGCCCATCAATTAACATGGGCGAGAATCGATCTGTCAGTTTTACCGGATCCGCAATGCAGCCGTAACGCATCTGGTGTACATTGCCTGTTATCATCTTTGGACCTGGATGACTGAAAACATTCAGCCACTTGTGTTGTCTGTGAACACAAGGTTTAACCTATAGGGGCGTTTCTCATGTTTTATACATTTTGAAGACAAGATACTGTAACTAGTCAATTAAAGATCAGTAATCAGAAAACACAGTGAATTTATAATGATTTAGTTTGAGATCTTTCATATAAGCCTCTTGGTGTGGGGGAAAGGGGGGGGGGGTGTGGCTGCACAAATGAGCAACCGTTTCCCCTTCTTTCTGCATTGGTCATCTTATCCGGTTTGACTCAGGCAGATTGTGTGGATGATGGTGAGGTCTCAGAGTGGCATGGTGAGGTCTCAGAGTGGCATGGTGAGGTCTCAGAGTGGCATGGTGAGGTCTCAGAGTGGCATGGCGGCCTGATAGGTAGACGGTGGTGCATTCTAATAGGCCTTATCAGCAGGCTGGAGAAGAGCTCTCTGCTCCGGCTGACAAGATAAACCCCAGACAGATCAAACACTATCACACAGACCCCCTGTCGCTGTCTGCCTGCCTGGCCTCAGTGTGACTGATGACATTTCATCTTTATCTGTCACTCACTCTCTCTTTAATAGTCTCTCTCTCTCTCTCTCTCTCTCTCTCTCTCACACACACACACACACACACACACACACTACCCTTTTCCATGCAATTCTGACCTGTACACATAGACCTGATTCACAGATGGGCACACAGCAGCAAGCTCCGGCACTGTGGAGGAGTGTGTGTGTGTGTGTGTGTGTGTGTGTGTGTGTGTGTGTGTGTGTGGTGTGGGGGTAAGGGGGAGGGTGTGTAGCCTATGTGTGCATGTGCTTGTATAAATGTGTCTGCTTTCTATGTGTAGCCGATGTATTTATTTTTATTCTCTTTATGTATTTGTTTGTTTATTTTATTTTTTGAGAAGTGCATTCACATCCATGCGATATGTGTGCAGTGTAGCATGCGTGCTGCTGGTGTGTGCTATAAATAGACCAGATTTTATTTAGATGTTGGGGGGCGTGAGAGGCAGAGAGAGAGAGAGAGAGAGAGAGAGAGAGAGAGAGAGACTGAGTTGCCATAGCAACAGGCACGTTCCGGGGGCCCTGCTTGTGAACGACGGTTGAAGGCATGATAATGTTAGTCTCTCTCTCTCTCTCTCTCTCTCTCTCTCTCTCTCTCTCTGCTTCGCTCTTTCTCTTCTATTTCTCTTCACTCAGTCAAATTAATTTAATTTCAATTACTTAATTGGCATGACGATTTATCAGGAAGAATATTGCCCTGGCATTATAGAAAATGGCAATTTTCAGAACCCACAAAGAAGCGTTTCAAACCATATTGAGATGATGAATTACAGTATTCGTGTTGAAACCACTAATCACCAACATCTATTTCCTCTCTCCCCCCCTTTTCTGTCTCCCTCTCTCTGCCTCTCTCTCCTCTCCCCACATCCTCCATTACTCCCCCTGCTGGCTGTCTTTAGTCTAGCTCCCTCTGGTGTAAAAGATATCACCTGTGAAGTTACACACTGACACATTTACCTACAGGTGAACGTCTCCCAACTGAGCGAAGCTAGCCATGTGATTGTGAGATCAGGTGTGTGTAATGGGGTCCACACACACAGACACACACGCACGCACACACGCACCCACGTACACACCACACACACACACACACACACACACTTTCAGTTAGTCACTTATTCCAATAAAGGTATATGAAAGCAGGATTTTGATGAGGCTCGTTTGCTCTGCAAGGTGCAACGTTTTCTGTCTATCTGGATTCTCGATCTTTGTTTTAATTCTCTTCTGTGCCTCCCTTTGAGATCTTCGCTCCCCCCCTCAGGGACAGACGTTTGGGAAGCATCGATGTGGATGATCCCTCTATGAATGGGTCATCACATTCCACGGACCCGACTCATACATTGTGCAAAGCTGTTTGGTGTCTGTTGGCGGCAGGAAAACCTAGAAACAACGTCCTCTTCCTACATTGTGACTCTGAAATGTTGTTTTCGTCCCGTACGCGCATTAATCAGACAAACCCCCTTTAGAATCAACTCTTATGGGACAAGAAGAGCGTGTACAAAAGGAACAAACTTCCAAGCAGCCTCATGTACATTGGTACGGAAAAGTTTTTATTGTGAATGACATTTTCATGACCAAGACGTCCTTAATACATCCACACTTTGTTTTCTTTGCGTTGACTTGGACAGAAATGTAACATGGGAGTTAAGATAACAATGAAACACTGAACAATCCTGCGTTGACTCAGTAGTAAGTCTCCTGTTCCACCCAACCTAGAAACCAAAAGGAGACAGAATTAGGGACAGGGTTCGGGCCGGGGGGACGTCTTCGTCTCGCAGATTCCAACTCCTCCATGTCTTTTAAAGACAAATCCCGCATACGAGAGAGGGCAAAAAAGGGTGTGGTATTTTCACGTTATGTTTGGGCCATGAGATGCTATCATCCCACACCGGCTGCCTAACCTTGTGAGGCAGCTGGATTCGTACAAGTCATGACATCACGATCACATGACAAATAAAGACATGTTGCATGTTCCAATCTATAATGGTGGTTCGCACCAATCAGCATCCAGAGGCAGCTACGGGCAGGATTCAGGTGTAACGACAGCGAGCAGCGAGCCTGTGATAGACATGATAGACAGATGGTTCGTCCAATCACCTGCCAGTTTTTTTTAAGTGCATGCCTCGAATAAACGGTTTCCCGAACAAGTTCCCAGATGGTTATGTGAAACAAACCATCTGGCAGCACCAGGTTACCGGCTGCCAGCCGCGCATGGAGAAATAAGACGGGGGTCGCAGCATGTGAGCAGGAGCGAGTCACTCCTTGAATTTAGAAACGAGGACGCCAAGACACGATGCTATTAAGAGCCTCGTCCTGGAACGTCTCCCTCGGCGGGGGACTGGCAGGCGGACAGACAGGTTGTGACATGTTTGTCTCGCAGTGGGCCATGAGAGGATGATATCATCCCACGAGCCAGCTAGCAGGGGTAATCTGCCAGGGAAGAAATGACTTGGCCGTGGGACTAAAAGGGGATGCTGGACTCGTCGACCTGGTCCTGTGGATTGGGGTTTAAGTCCCATGCCATATTTTTTGGTTAGAAGTGTCAAATGGCATATTTGAGAAAACTGGGCACAAAGTGAGTTTGAATTAAAGTTTGAATTATGTGATTTAGAGCCCAGAGGAGGATAAAATCTGGGCTAAAATCTTGGTTACCACTTTAAGGTGAAAGTGTGTTAACCAGGGTACAAGGGTACCCTTTTCCGATTTTTCTGTCATTTTCTCCCAATTGTATTTGGCCAATTGCCCCTGCTGTCACAGTCATTGCTCCACCCCCTCTGCCTATCCGGGGAGAGCGGTAGACTAGAACATGCTTCCTCCGATACATGTGCAGTCTTTTCACCTGACAGTGAGGAGTTTCACCGCCAGGATACGTAGCGCGTGGGAGGATCACACTATTCCTCCCCAGTTCCCCTCCCCCAGAACAGGCGCCCCGACCGACCAGAGAAGGCACTAGTGCAGTGACCAGGACTCATACCCCACCGGCTTCCCACCCCCAGACATAGCCAATTGTGTCTGGAGGCACATCTGACCAAGCCAGAAGTACCGCTACCAGGAATTGAACGCGGTTGTAGGCGAGTGCTTTTACCTCTACACTCCCCAGTCTGTACCCTTTCCTTGAGTTATTTTTTTATAATAAATATTAATTGTTTTTCTGAATGTTTTTCTTTTAAAAAGATAGAAACGGGGGACTTGGATATGTGTTTTACTCTCTCATCTTAACTGGGGTACAGAACACATTATTAACCATGGATGGGCAATGGGATGTTCACTGATCTGTGCTGCGAGACTCAGATGTAGCAGACAAATTAACACACAAACACACACACACACACACACACACACACACACACACACGCAGCTGTGACACAGCTAACATGCATGCAGGTTGAGCACTGTTCAGTGGGTGGAACGCAGTGTTCACAATGGCAGGGTTGTGGGTTCATTTCCCACCGGGTCGTCGTGACGGCCATGTCGTGACGGTCATATGTCGTGACGGCCATATGTCACGCTTCACCCGTCTGTATGCAGACTCAGTGATACATGTAACAGACCACAGACACGTGTGTGGGCGCACACACACACACACACACAGAAACATACACACCTTCACACATATATAAGCACGCACACACACACACATGTCATTCAGCCTTATCATCTGTCACTACCCTTCCTGTACACCGACCTCTCTCTTCCTATCTAGCAGTGCTCTGCTCTTTGTATTTGGCAGCGTATATGTCAGCATCAGGTGAAGTCAAAGATCTGGTATCATGGCAACACTGATATAGTGTGAAAATGTTTTACACAACTTAGTGAAACCAGTGTTCAAAAAATGAAATTGCAAACCACAGCTTACATTTAGTATTAGGGTATATGGTATGATTTATGATGGTATGGATGATTTATAAGTAAAAGCATCACATCATCTTATAGAATCATTTACCTCTTGCAGGGCAAATGATGGCAATCAGCAGGTTGGAATAATAATTGTCTTTTACTTTTTATACATGCTCCTTTCACTGCATTGAAATTAGAGCTGAAATTAGAGAATAATTCATCAGAAAAAATATATAAATCTTTGATCTCTTGATGAAAACCTTTCATCATAAAACTCAGTAAATCCTGCACCCTAACATCTATTTTTGTTGAACAATAAACAAACAAAAATCTTTAATCAAAAAAAGTAGGACAAGAAAAACTGATCCAATCCTTGACATCTATCCAGATACAGAGAGTAGAGGCACTGTTTCACAGTAAAGGTGAGCAGGTACAGGTAGAAACAGCCAGTAAAAGCTCTTACCGCCTGGGTTCCGTCGGAGGATGTATCTTCTGGCTTCATCATAGAGGAAGATGAGGAGGGAGTAGGGGAAGGCACAGAACCACCAGCATGGCCTGGGATGGATGGATGGATAGATAGAGAAAAATAGTTACAAATTAGTGTGACAACTATACTAAGACCATAAGAGCTATTTCCCCATGCTTTTACTGAGACAGAGGTAAACATGAAGTTATGAACCTATTCTTAAGTTCTATCAAACTATTAGAATTCATTGAGAAGCTGTATAAAGCAAAATGAGTCACACACATGTGTTAAATGAATGTGTTGCATTCTGGGCTGAAGAGGTAAGAGTTTGCGAGTCCTTTCTGCCCGCAGCGATCACACTTACAAACCCAATGAGACAAAGCTCGGAAGGTGCACACAACCACGCGCGCGCACGCACGCACGCACGCACGCACACACACGCACACACACACACACACACGGACACACACATACACACACATACACACACACAAACACACGCTCGCTTGCACGCACACACACACACATGCACATGCACGCACAAACAGACCCTCACAAATTGTTTTGCCTTTTAAATGACTAGGAATCTCATGCGATCAATATGATGGTTACTTATTATTCTTGTGTATGCTGGTACTGGTACTGGTGTGCTTTTTCTGACTCATTAGTGAAGTATCTCACTTTTCCTTCTCTTAAGGGCCTCTGACCTACCCAGTGCCCGGGGAGGGGGGGGGGACTAGGCTACATGAGAGATTACAGTAATCAGCAGAGAAATCTCTGCCTTTGCCTCTCTAAATGTCAAAATATATATTCATATTGAAAATCATGATGAAATGAAACCCTACAATATCCTCGGGGGAAACACTAACACATTGTTTGATTGACAGGTTAATTTACTGATTGGCTGGGCGACTGATATGATGCCGAATTCCATGTTTGATTGCTTTAATATTTGCTGTCACTGCTTCTTCATTATTCGTAGCGAGATCCCTTCATACCTTAATTGGCAATTCCTTTGGCAACAAGTACCTTTGTATTTCAGGCAGATATCTGAATCTTAATTGAGAGAGAGAGACAGAGAGAGAGACAAAGGGGAAATAGAGATATATACAGAAACACAGAAAGCAAACAAGACATAATAGGGACAGGAAGAGAGAGAGACTGGGAGGAGAGATAGATAGACAGATAAAGCGATAGAGACAGGGGGACACAGGGGGCCAACCATGGTTAAACATCAGCAGTCACCTGAAGACAGAGGTGAGCGGGTGGGTGAGGAGGTTGGAGAGAGAAAGTGGAGAGGAGACAGAAAACACCAGGAACTAGGGTCGTCAGCATACTAGAATTTCTAACTTCAATACAGATACCCAGGAAAATATTGATACTCGATCATATTTTCGATAGCACGAGCTGGGGGGGTGGGGTGACGTGACAACTCATCAAGAGGCATAAAAATAAACAAAGACAGATGGACGGACAGATGCACGCTTCTCCATAATCTAGGCCCAATAAAACTTGGCTCTTACACAGCAGATCACGGCTGCTCTAGTCATCAGCCTATCAGAACACGTTGAGCTTGTTGAAGCAACATATTCAATGATAGGGAGGGGAAATCAGCAGTATGCTTGATTTTTCCTTAAGAGAAAATGAGTATTGTATCTGTAAAAAATATATATATATACTTTAGACAACCGTTCTTACAGTATAGAGAGATAAACCGAAGAGAGAGGTGAGTGAGTGGGATGGTGGGTGAGGAGGAGGGAGAGAAAACAGGAACAGATGAAAAGGCAGCAGCTGCAGAAGCCAGAGAAAGGGAAGAAGCGCTACAAACAACAACAAGGAGAAGGAGCTTTAAGTGGGTAATGAGCCTAACTTAAAGGTCTGATGCTGCTTTCTGCTCTCTGTCAGGCAGAGCATCTCATTATAGCTCTGCTTCTGTAGAGAAGATTACCTGAGACGGTCTACCATCTGCAAGATCATATCCACCCAACACTACGAGTGAGCACTTCAAAAGTTTCAGAGTCATTTTATGTGCACATTGTAGTCCAGATACCAGCTCAGGGAGTGATGCATTTCACATTTCAATCATTGCAACAGTGAAGAAGATGGAACGATGTGCTGTCGCCTAGTCATAGCTCAGTAGTCTATCCTCAGTAGATAATGTTGACCTGTTGGGTTCAGTAACCGCATATCTGAATTCTGAAATCTAGGATTTTTAGTTAGTTTAAAAACGTAATACTTGGCAATCACAAATAATAAATACTATTTTTTTTATTTCAATCTCAATAATGTGAAGTGTTTACTTTCTTGGGTATATGAAGCTTCCATTTGGAAGCAATGATGCTTATTTTAGTTGCTGACTTTAGGTCTGTGTGTGTGTGTGTGTGTGTGTGTGTGTGTGTGTGTGTGTGTGTGTGTGTGTGTGTGTGTGTGTGTGTGTGTGTGTGTGTGTGTGTGTGTGTGTGCGCGTGTGTGCGTGTGTGTGTTGGTGGGTGTGTGCGTGTGCATGTGTGTGTGTGTGTGTGTGTGTGTGTGTGTGTTACTCACTTGAGAGGGTACATTCTGAGGGCCACGTCCATGCCGGGGCAGTAGGAGAGGAAGGCAGCCAGCGCCGTCTCTTCAAACAGTCCAAAGATCAGGATGCGGTTCCTGAGGAAGAGCAGAGTGAAAAACACAATTAGAACCTTTTTTTTTCTTTTCTTTTTCTTAGCAGCTATGCTTTTTTTATTATGTATATCCCCCCCCCCCCCCATTTTTTATCCAATTTTTATCCCCCATTAGTGCTAATTTTAATTTATTTATCCTGGTTGCTGCTCCACCCTCTGCCAATCTGGGGAGAACCGAAACTGCCTCCATGCTTCCTCCGAGACATGGGCAGTAGCCAGCTGCTTCTTTTCACCTGACAGGGGAAGCTTCACCAGTAGGTCATAGCACGTGGGAGGATCACGCTATTCCAACAAGCTCCCCTCCCTCCGAACAGGCGCCTCGAACGACCAGAGGAGGCACCACATCAGCGACCAGGATATTGCATGTTTTGGTGAAGGGGTTCCTATATGAAGGAAACCCCCAGGGAGCACGGGGAGAACATGCAAACTCCACACAGAAAGGCCCTTTTGACGACCCCACCCGGGCGGCGAGCACTCGAGGACATGAGGACGGGCACGCACTCCTTCAGCACTCACAGCGTCCGAGGTGGGAATCGAACCCAGGACCTTCTAGCTGTGAGGCGACAGCGCTTACCACTGCACCACCATGCCCCTCACAATTAGAACCTTTAAATGATATCTATGTGATTACTGATTAAATGTTAGGAGGATCACCAAAATACCTATAATTACAACTGAATATGTCATTGACATTTTCATCAAAGTAAAAACATACTGTATGAGAGTAAGACCAATGCTTAATAGCTCTCTGGTTAGTACTAGTTAGTTATTTTTCATAAAGCCATATGTGACTTATCAGATTACTTTGCTGAATTTAACAACAGCAAATGTTTTTGTTTGCTTGTTTCTTTCTTTTGAGGTGAGATGTTTTCAAGGTGCCTTACATCACCGTTTTATCTTACCTGCACTGCAGGTATCTGTCATTTTATCTTTTTATCTCCACCAAGGAGTGTCTGTCTGTCTGTCTGTCTGCCTACCTGCCTGCTCCCATGCCTGTTTGTCTGTCTGTCTGTCTGTCTGTCTGTCTGTCTGTCTGCCTGTCTGCCTGCCTGCCTGCCTGTCTGTCTGTCTGTCTGTCTGTCTGCCTGTCTGTCTGTCTGTCTGCCTGTCTGTCTGTCTGTCTGCCTGTCTGTCTGTCTGCCTGTCTGTCTGTCTGTCTGCCTGCCTGCCTGCCTGCCTGTCTGTCTGTTAGTATAGTATCTTATGCTGCTTCTCTCCCAAGACTAAAATATGATGAATCTCTGCACTTCACATACTCCACAAATGAGTCTGTGCCACTTTGCAGCCCCCGCTGGCCCCTGCTGTTTTGAGGGCCGGCTAGTGGTCAAAATGTAATGACTGACAGGTCGTAGCACCAATACTCTTATTGGTGCTACGACCTGTGGCTCCTTTTCAAAAGTCAACAGTCAGGTTGGGTGGGTGCGCCTGATCACTAAATTCATTACTATTTGATTACAACAGGGACAACCAATCACTGGCCACTAACCAGCAGTTTGGAGCTAGAAGTGTCCCAGACCCAGAGAGAGATCTCCAGCATGCAGGCTACATGAGTACACAGCTTTATGGTATGAGAAAATGTTTGGAAAATGCAGGTTTGAAAGCCACGGCTGTATCTTATGGCTCCATGTATACATACTTCATTCCTTGCTGCAGGATGGAGTTCCTCCTGGTCTTACAGATAATCAGATCGGCCCACTGGACGATGACAATGCTAGCGAAGAATGCTGTGTGGCAGGTGAACTCTACGATCTTTCTGCGCTCGTATGTCTGGTGAATAGAGAGGGAGAGTAGAAATAGATTACAACTACGCCATTCATCGTCAACAATATGTTCATGTGGTTCAATTAAATGTTATTTTATCCGGTCCTCCACTGCTGTCTGTAACAGCTTTTCTAGTGACATGGTGCAGCATTAGCAAGGTAAACTAAATAAAAGATCAGTGTTACTTACCCACTGCTGTCCGTAGCTGTCTTCCAGGTCGTTTATCATCCTGTCGTCCCAGAATACTCGGATCCCCACCAGGTCCATGGGTAGAAAACCATTCTCAGCCAAGATCACAAAGTAGGTGAAGAAGCCTGCTGTGGCCTGCATCATACCTGACAGAGGGAGAGAGCAGCAGACTTGGGTCAGAACAGTGCAGTGCAGATATTGTATGCTTTGGTTTTCTGCATTTGTATGTTTGGGTTGGGTTTTGGCAGTTTGAGTTGTTGGTCCAGGGGACACAGATTAAAAAGACATCAAGAGTCATTCACTATTTGGGGACACTGCATGTTTGCCAATTGGAAAGAATAGACCCTTTTCACGGGGGCCATTTTGTGTCAAAAAGGCAGAATAAACACAGGTGCGAGCAAAACACTAATGAGGGTTTCCACATTCAATCATGGAAGTTTGAAACCCTCATTAGTGTTTTGCTTGCACCTGTGTTAACCCTGCCTTTTTTGACACAAAATGGCCCCCGTGAAAAGGGTCTATCCTGCCATATATTCTGGAAAATCATTTCTGACAAAGAAATGATGAAACATAGAGTTTGAATAGATCCATATCTTATCTGACTGACCTCAAACACAAACATGCACACACTTCATTTCAGATCACAGAGGTTCAACAATAAAGGGATAACATTGTTATCATTATGTGGAAAAGCTGAAGTAAGAGTTGACCCCTCGTACCGATCTGTCCGTAGGCTATACTGATGAGCCTCTCGTTGACCAGTTTGTCTGTTTTGGGGTTTCTGGGCTGCCTCTTCATGATGTCGCTCTCAGCTGCTTCGTAAGCCAGGGAGATGGCAGGAACCTGGGAGGCAACGAGAAGACGTCAACACATGATGATCAGAGGCCACAGAGTAGATTGATGCATCCACATCCACATGCAATTTGTTTTCATGCATAGATCAGAATGATCATGGTTGTCTTTATATGTCAAACTTGCGTGATCACAAGGAATATGATGTTTGTCTGTTGTGCCACACAGTTCGAAATTTGATCTGATCTTTGCCCACATTTCTGAGCCCTTGTAGGTCTATCAGCATGATACACAGGAGAAACCTCAATCAATCCAATCAAAAAGCTCACCATGTCAGTTCCCAGGTCGATACAGAGGATGGTGACGGTGCCCAGAGGCAGAGGAATGTTGGCGATGATGAAGAAGAGGAAGGGTGAGATCTCAGGGATGTTACTGGTCAGGGTGTAGGCGATGGACTTCTTCAAGTTATCAAAGATCAGACGGCCTGTAATTTAAGACAAGAAGAAGAATGAATGTAGTGAAGAACCCAACGTGGGCAGTGTGAAGCTTTCGTTGATTTTTAAAGGAAGCCTTCCCTTGATCCCTCGGCCATAAAAAAACATACCCTCTTCCACTCCAGTGACGATGGAGGCAAAGTTGTCGTCGAGTAGGATCATGTCAGCAGCCTGTTTGGAGACGTCAGATCCGGCGATGCCCATGGCGACACCGATGTCGGCCTTTTTCAGAGCTGGAGAGTCGTTCACGCCGTCACCTGTCACAGCCACGATGGCGCCCTGCAGAGAGAGAGGAGAGAGAGTTAAGCTCAATTTATGCTTTGTCTGCCGACACTTTTGAAACGGTCGCCGACAGAAATGAGGACTTGAGTCGACACTTTCAAGTGTCGGCGAGCAGTGTCTGCTACCTAGTGAAATGTCTAGTGTCGCTGACTACGTCATAGTATCGCGCAAGTCTGATTGGCTATATAGACTTGACTTCCTTGTTTTGGTTTTCACTCGATTGAAATGAATGAACGTGTCTATGCTCCGCAGTCGCGGGAGTGCGCTCAAAACGGAGAATTGGTTCTAAACATGCAGCCCATTTGACTAAGGTGTGGTTAAGAGCAGGAGTTCACTGCATGTTTAGAAACAGCTAAACTGTGTCCCTGGATCGGACCGGAAAAGGTCAAAGCCCTGAATCCTCGCCCACGACTGTGAAAGCGGCTGCTGACCTGTCTCTGGCAGCCCTCCACGATGATGAGTTTCTGCTGAGGTGACGTTCTGGCAAACACGATCTCAGTGTGGTGCGACAGGATGTCGTCCAGGTGCTCCACGGTCATCTCTTTCAGCTCCCCACCGTGGACCACGCAGGCCTTGGCATCCCTGGAGAGGAAAACACAGCAGCATTAGGAAGGCACTTCTGATCTGAGAGCCTGCGATCGTGGGGCAACGCGAGCACACAAAGGGGAAATAATGAAAGGAAAAGGCGAGCAGGCAAAACAGGAAATTCCACGAGAAAACAGACAGCGCCGGCCTTGGCGTCCCTTGAGAGGAAAACGGTGGAGCCATCAGCAAAAAGTTAGATTTAGAGTAGAGGGTTCTAAATCTTCAGGTCTGGCTGAGACGCTGTATCTCAAAAGAGCCAATAACAGCTTCAATAGTGTATCTTGGTCCCAGGGAAATTTTATATTTTGTCCACATTGTTGACACCCTCTGTCAATTATATTAAGAAAAGGGCAAAATAAGAGATAGGAGTTTACTGCAGGACACTGGCTATTTCTAGAATAAAAACAATCTTCTGTTTTCTTTGAACTGGCAGTATTTCAGATGTAAATTACTGGAGACTAAACTGGTTGAATCGGCAAACACATATAGCCATATGTAGATTTATGTGTCTGCTCTGACTCGATGGTAAAAGGCTTTTTGGCTGAGCAGATTGCTGAACTTGTTTTCCAATGCAAATTTTATTTGGCACCATTAGTACTAATTCATTGGCTACCTCCAAATACCACATGAGTAACTCAAACTAAACTTCTTCACAAATAAATTGAGCTCAGGACATTTGGTGACCAGAAATTAATAATAATAATAATCATTTACTTTTTTAATGTAATAATTTTATTTTAAAACACAGCACTCTTCAACAAATTCATTTTTACCATTTCCCATGAGTGCTAAAAACATGCTAATGGCTCAGTTGTGTCGGGGTTATGGAGATCTAACTGTAAATGATGAAAAGAAAACAGTGTTGTGAAGAAAGGATCCTTGTGGACATGCAGCCTTGTTCTGCTCAGCCACCAGGGGGCGCTAGGAGTGTATGGGGCCAAGTTCCTGTAACTTCTCGACACAGTCTTCTTTTATTTTATTACTTGTATCAAGATTACCCTTGATTGAAGATGAAGATGATGTTGATTTGCAGTTGAGCAGGTCTTACATGACAGAACTGGTGCAGTGTTGTGTTGAAGACAGTGAGTGTACAAACCTGGGGTTGACCTCTGACACTGGGACGTTCAGACGAGCAGCAATGTCCTCAACGGTCTCGTTGCCTTCGGAGATGATACCCACACCCTTAGCGATGGCCTTGGCTGTGATTGGATGATCTCCTGTTACCATGATAACCTGAAGGGGACAAGATAAGACAAGACTCTCAACCTGAAAGTTGTGCCAAGCTTCACAGAAACCTTTGCCCAAATGTCTACTTTATCAAGAATTGAGAAAAGTTGGCTGATTTAACGGTTTACCCGCATAGATTTTGACAGTGTTATATTTTTACAATATATTTGCAAATGGTTTGTTTTGGCTGACGAGCAATCAGTGCAACTCTGTTCACATTCCTTTGAGGTTTGTTTGACAGATACTGTGGTGGTTGGAGGTTTTAGGAACTGAAGAACAATATCATTAAAAAAACCATTAAGGAAAATCATTATCCTGGACTGTGAGTCAGAAAGTGTATAAGTCAGCCATGTTTTTCCGCAGAGATAGGGATGGAGCAGAAGCCTGGAGCAGAGGCCTTTAAACTGCTGCTTGTACCCATGTGCTTTATGTCTCTGTGTTTTTACACTCGCTGCAAATCAATTTGCCCTTCTGGGACACTTAATAAACTTGAATCTTGAATCTTGAATCTTGAGACAGTGGAGACATACCTTGATTCCAGCGCTCCTGCATTTGCCCACAGCGTCGGGCACGGCAGCACGAGGAGGGTCGATCATGGACATGAGGCCAACAAAGCACAGGTTCTCAGTGGGGAAGTTCACCTCCTCTGTGTCAAAGGCAAAGCCCTCTGCAAACTGGTCATCGGGGAGACAGAAATGGCAGAAACCTGGATGGGAGCATAAAGAAAATACATGTCAATCTTCATTTAAAGACAAGTCTAGTTTATTTATATAGCCCTAATTCACAGGCAAGTCTCAAAGGGCTTCACAGAAACTAGTCTAGCTAGATATAACTAAACAATCAAAACTGAACTACTTATGTAAAACATGCATGGCAGATGAGGGAGAAGAGAAGGAAAGAAAGAAAGAAAGAAAGAAAGAAAGAAAGAAAGAAAGAAAGAAAGAAAGAAAGAAAGAAAGAAAGAAAATAAACGATGTATTCCACAGCCTAACCTACCACCTAACCTACTCTACCATCTACCTTCAACCATGACCCTAACAACTATAAAACAAGGTGGCAGGAGAGGTGCGCTGTACAAGAAGCTGGAAAAGAAAGGTAGGGCTGTCCCAGAGTCTATTTTTATTTGAAAAATAGATTGAGCTGGACCTTACCCAGCACTCTCTCTCCAAGCCCTCCCAGCTCAACATAGGCGTTCTGGAAAGCGTCTTTCATCTCGTCGTCCAGAGGCTGCTCTTTTCCCTGGATCAAGATGGTGGAGCAGCGGTCCAGAATCCTCTCTGGGGCACCTTTCATCACCAGCAGGTGCTTGGACTCTCCGGGAGTCGTGTTCTTATGGATGGAGAGCTGTGGGATAGGAGGATGGAGTCCAAATAGAATTTGTCAGTCAAAGACACTGTTGGGAGTTAAGACAATCAGACAAACAAAAGCAGATAGCCTAAAGGTTAGAGAAGCGAGCTTGTGACTGGAAGGTCGTCGGTTCGAACCCCGGGACCGGCAGTGTAAAGTAGTGCTTGCCCCTCCCTCATGTCCACCACCAAGGTGCCCTTGAGCAAGGCCCTTAACACCAACTGATCCAGTGGAGCTGCTTAGTGGCCAACAGATCAGACTGTGGTTGTACTGGTCAGCTTCCAAGTATACTGTGTGTGTGTGTGTGTGTGTGTGTGTGTGTGTGTGTGTGTGTGTGTGTGTGTGTGTGTGTGTGTGTGTGTGTGTGTGTGTGTGTGTGTGTGTGTGTGTGTGTGTGTGTGTGTGTGTGTGTGTGTGTGTGTGTGTGAGTGAACAGGGCACTCCTGAAAGCAAAAAGCATTGCTCTCAATGAGATAAGTATTATGATAGATAAAGTTTAAATAAAAGTTGACTTTGTGGGTGAAGGAATGGAGCCTGCTTTGGATATTGTCTTACATTGTTGATACCTATTGTAAGGCTAAACTAAGTTAAGTTAAGATAAGTTAAAAGTTATCCCATGGGGAAATTCATCCTCTGCATTTGACCCATCCTCTACTAGGAACCTTCCTTGAACTAGGAGCAGTGGGCAGCCGCAGTGCAGCGCCCGGGGACCTTTTGCCAATGCCTTGGTCAGGGGCACTGACATGAGTACTATGAACCCTAACATACATGTCTTTTGATGGTGGGAGGAAACCGGAGCACCCGGAGAAAACCCACACGAACACGGGGAGAACATGCAAACTCCACACAGAAAGGACCTGGGACAGACCGGGGCAGGGCCTTCTTGCTGTGAGGCAACAGTGCTAACCACTGATCCACCAACTATGTCCAAACTATGTCCAAACTATATTCAAATTAAACAATATCCCATTAAGTGGTTCAGCTAATAGTCCTACATGAGCTGAATTGTTACCTGGTACTTGTTGGTGGAGTTGAAGGGGATCTCAGAGATCTTGTAGTATTTTTCTCTCATTTCTTTGACAGAGCCGCAGCACAACTCAATACACTTGAGTAGGGCAGACTCAGAGGCGTCACCAGCCACATCTCTCTGTTGAATTATACAAAATATCAAGAGATGGATCAGTGCCTTTGGCTCCTTGACAAGCAGGGTTAACAGATGAAGTTACACCAAATGTCAAAGCTTCTATACATGTCCGGCTTCTTGATATCGTCTTGCAATGTTGAATAATTCACAACCTTTTGTTGCGGGCTCAATGAGTTAACTAGAGCAAAGCGATACTGTAATTAAGTTCTAATGGCTGATGTGTGCATGATAGACTGGCACCTTCAGTAGGGCTGCTTGATTATGGCAAAATTCTTAATCACGATTATTTTTGACTGATTTTGAGGTTACGACTATTTAACGTGATTATCACTGACTGGCAACATCATGCATTTCTTGAACTTGGAAATGTTTTATCTCTTTTTTAATACTGAATTTCTTTTCACTTTGAATATAATTTAACTGAAAGACAAGGACATAAATCAGAATAAAAGTGGGGGGAAATAGATAGATAGATAAATAAATAGGCTAACTAAAATAAACAATATATATAAAAAACATTTATCTTAATTATCTTTTTTTTATAATAGCCAAACTTGTAATTGAGATTAGAGTTTGTGTAATTGCACAGCCCTAACCTTCAGGATAGGAATGTTGCTCTGCTCTGCCAGGAAGACGGCGCGGTTGCAGAGTCCGGCGACGCGGGCCAAGGCGGCCCAAGTGGCGGAGCTCCTGTCGAAGGATGTCCCGCTCTGGTTCTCGGTGGTGTCGGCCTCATGAATCTGGTTGTCGAACCACATGTGGGCCACGGTCATCCTGTTCTGGGTCAGCGTGCCCGTCTTGTCGGAGCAGATGGTGGAGGTGGAGCCCAGAGTCTCCACGGCTTCCAGGTTCTTCACAAGGCAGTTCTTCTTGGCCATGCGCTTGGCTGTCAGGGTTAGACACACCTGGAGATGGAAAGCCAGTGATTAGCTATCATATCTTCAATGGTAACTTGCGTCAAATACTCTGTGTATATACAGTATATTGTCTAATGAAAGTGTCTCCTCCAGCCATGTTTTGGCTTTTTGTCCTTGTTTATTTATGGTTGAACAAAGATTGGGACGTCGACTTTGAATATATATCTCTATCAGCACAAGTCAGGCATTATAAAGTGATAAGTACAGCAGCCAGTCATAAATTGACGCAGACACTCCAAGGTCTCTAGTGCTATCAAACATGTCATTTTAACTCAATGGGAAAATATGGATAATGGAGGATATCATTTGTAAAGGTGACGTAATGATAGTATCATAAATCCAATGTTTAAAAAAAAATCATAGATTGTACACTTTGAATGTTGTTGTAAAAAGTAAAAAAAAAAAAAAAAAAAAATCTTTAGAAAAAATTTAACTATTAAATTGGCCAGTCAGAACATTGTCAGATTGTTATGTTGAAAGCTGAGTGAACCAATCATCTTTTGTTCAGGGCAGGGAGGGGCGGAGCCTCTGGCACTACCAGCCAATCAGAGCAGTGTTTTTTGGGGGCTGCTAGAAACACCCCCAAAGCAACCTGTAGCTCTTTAGGTGAGACTTGGACACTAGAGAATAAATTACTACAAATATTTATGATTTTTCTTTTGCATGAAACAAAGGAGAATATGAAACAGGAGAATATGAAATTCAGTTGAAACACAAAGCACGCTGTAACTCACAGTGACGGTGGCCAGGAGACCCTCTGGCACATTGGCGACGATGATGCCGATGAGGAAGATGACGGCCTCCAGCCAGCCATACCCGAGGATGAGGGAGAGGACAAAGAAGGACACGCCCAGGAAGACGGCCACACCGGTGATGATGTGGATGAAGTGCTCGATCTCCTTGGCGATGGGAGTCTGTCCGCCCTCCAGACTGGAGGCCAGGGTGGCGATGCGACCCATGACGGTACGGTCTCCGGTGTTGATGACGACTCCTCTTGCAGTACCTGGACGGCGAGGGGGATTTTTTTTTTAGTCACAAAATAGTTGATTACATTTTTCACATGACATCAGACAAGTCGTCTGGGTAGTGCAGCAGTAGATTCCCTGCCTACCAACATGAGGGTCACAAGTTCGAGCCCTCATGTTACCTCTGGCTTGGTCGGGCATCCATACAGGCACAATTGGCCCTGTCTGTGGGTGGGAAACCAGATTAAAGATATGTGTCCTGGTCGCTGGGGCCGCTGTTCAGGGGGGGAGGGGAACTGGGGGGGAATAGCGTGATCCTCCCACGCTATGTCCTACTGGTGAAACTCCTATTTGTTCAGGAGCATTTATTGTGTCCACTTGCTCGACTTTAGATAGGAACATTTCAGACTGTGTTTCGCCTCAAAAGGCCACAAAGGAAAAGGTTGAGTTTTATCAGAGTCAAATGTTTATTTTCTTTTACTGGTTTTCCGTGTAAAAATAAAAGGATCGCCCTGACGTTTGGCAAATTGTGGCCATTTTTCTCTTTCGCTCCCATCTTTCAGTGCTGAGTACGTTTTTCTGTTGTCCTATGAAGGACAAATGCAGGTGTCTGGACTAGGTCCAGCACCTAATCCAAAATGGGGGAGTTGATGGAATTGTATGCATGCTGCTGACGCATTCTACCATTTGAGCCTTGGTATTATTTATAGTCCTGACAGACCCCTATGGTCTATCAGGACTACAACCTATATATGGAATAGATGTCTAATTATAGAAATAATTGTAGGGTCCAGCAAGACTCAAAGACTATACATGGTCTTCATGCTTACAATTCCATCAACTTCTCAAGAGAATACCAAGGCACACATGGTAGAAATAGTCAGCATGCATACAATTCCATCACCCCTAAAGTTAAATTTAACCTAATACAGATTTATCACAAATTAATCTTGACCCCATAATCCCCTTCCAGAGCCAGTGATTTCTCCATCTTCCAATGCTGCTTTGTTCTCTACCTTCAACACAGTTGGTGGAGAAGAAAGCGATGTTCCTGGTCTCCAGTGGGTTGTCATTGGAGAAGTCTGGAGTACGAGTCTGGGGCTCTGATTCACCAGTCAGAGAGGAGTTGTCCACCTGGGGGGAGATGACACATTTGGGAATGTCTTTAAACCAAGAAACAAACAAGACAACGTATGAACTAAAACACTTTGGTTTTGGAGGCTGAATTAAGGTAAACTTCACTTAAAGGAATGTGCAATTTTAACATCATCAGGTGATAAGCAAGCTTAACCGTGATTTACTGAGACTGTATGTGAGGAAATCATCGTTTCCCCTTTCCAAGGCCAGTAGGCCACCTCCCCTACAAGAGTTGTCATCTAAAACACATCTTAAAGGCATTGCTCTCCAGGAGCCACTGGTCCATACAAATGTCTTTCAGGAGAGGTGAGGGCAGACTCTGAGGAACGGTACCTTGCAACCGTGAGCAGAGACGACACGCAGATCAGCAGGGATCCTGTCTCCTCCTTTCACCTCCACCAGGTCTCCCACCACCACCTCCTCAGCGTTGATGTTCTTCTTCTCACCATCGCGGATGACCAGGGCTTGCTATGGGACAGCAATGACAGCAACATTAGATTTTAAAGGTGATTTCTAAACTATAAAGCTGACATTTCAGAAGTACACCAGTGGTTCTCTTTTTTTTCTTCTTCTTCTTCGCGTCAAGGACCCCTAAACTGACACAAATTAGACATTTGATAAGATTTTGTCACCCAGGGACCCCCCTCTGATAAGATTTTTGCATTTGGATATTTTATTACAGAAAGTGTACATGAAAACCATGACTGAAATAGTCATACATTCTGTCATTGTGTTACTTATGGATGGAATTATAGTGAAAATAAATCATTCCACTTTTTGCTGGGGACCCCCCAGAACCCCCTCAAGTACCCCTGGGGGTCCCGGACCCCACTTTGAGAAGCACTGCATTACACTGCCTGAATAGATTTTTCTTTTGTGGACTGAGATATACGATGAGTAATTTTTCTTTTTTGCAGCATCGCTCTAAGAGTTGACTCAGCAGAAAGTTGGATAACTATTCTTTCTTTATGTCTCTTGACAGGACAGGAGTTGCCAAATATTGGTGATACACCCACGAGTTTTGGGGCTACATAGATGGGCGATGTTCTCAGCAGCAGGAAATGAAACAACCCAGAGTGAAAATGTACAATCGGTGCTCAGGTAGCTCCCTCAGCACGGTACAAAATGTTCCCCTGGTGGATCACTTCACTGCCTTCAACGTGATGATCTGTGAGCAGCCCCTGGAGACTGCAAACCACCTGTCAAGATCTGATGACGGGCGGATATATGAATAACAGCGATGAGGAACTTGGCAAAGAATTACTCCCATCATCGGTATGCTTTTCCCCCATTTAGGCAAATTATTTTAACCACACAATTACCTCAAACTAGCACTGGAATATGTGAAATCTCACCTGTGGGACCAAGTTCTTGAAGGAGTCCATGATCCTGGAGCTCTTAGCCTCTTGGTAGTAGGAGAAACAGCCAGTGATGATGACGACAGCGGAGAGCACAACACCCAAATACAACTGCAGGGAGAGGAAAGGGGTGTCTTTTTAATAACCAAGTGGCAGTTAATGAAGTTGTTTATTGTCCTTCCTTTTGGCGAATTTGGCCAGCTTGAAGGTAAATGATGACAGCTCTTTCATTTAACAAAGTTCTCCTTACGTTATCATTGGCCGGTTCATCTTCTGCTGCCGCCTGGATGCCGTAAGCCAGGAAGCAGAGGATGGCTCCGATCCACAGCAGCATGGAGAAACCACCAAACAGCTGACAACAAGAGGACATGCATTCAAGATTCACCTCTTTATTGACAACAAGATGAAATACATTCAAGGTTCAAGTCTTTATTGACAACAAGAAGAAATACATTCAAGTTTCAAGTCTTTATTTGCCACATCAAGTTGGCCAGAAAGTGTTTGTGTCTCAGTGTGTTCTGGATCAAATAGCTCCTACACTCAGTATGCCAATACAGTTAACTTCATCTTACTGCACAGGACTCTTATTTGTGTTTCCAAAATTTGAATATAAAAAAAATGCTTACAAGCAAAATGTTTTGCATGTAAATTGCCACACTCCCGTCTATGAGTTCCAGTGAAATCCCAAAGACGCATTTACCTGCCGACAAAACTTGACCCATTCAGGCGTGGTGGGGGGAGGGGTGAGGGCGTTGGGGCCGTCCCGGGCCAGGATCTCCTTTGCCCTGGAGGATGACAGACCCTGCAGAGAGGAGGAGGAGAGAAGAGGAGGCGCAGTTAGGATCACAGTCAGAGGAGCAGGAGAACGATGGAGAACAAACAAGGATGATGTCAACCAAGATTGGTAATGCAATATTCAGGCAGTGTTGCCCCATACAGGTGTGTCTAAAAAGTGATGTATCACTTCACTACAGAGAGAATGAATTAGGGAGGAGGTTTGACTGAACACGTGGAGCAAAAACACGTTCTTCTTTACAGCAACAGCCTCGGGGTTGAAGGAAAAGGGGGAGATTAAAGAGAAGAGCGAGTTAAGTGATCACACCTGAAGCCAGAAACTATCTAAAGATTACTTGTAAAAACAAATGGGTAACCACTAATGCCAACATTAATGCATGTGTACTGTGTGCGTGTGTGTGTGCGTGTGTGTGTGTGTGTGTGTGTGTGTGTGTGTGTGTGTGTGTGTGTGTGTGTGTGTGTGTGTGTGTGTGTGTGTGTGTGTGTGTGTGTGCGTGCGTGCGTGTGTGTGTGTGTGGGACCTGTAATTTAATCCACATTAGAGATGAGATTTTGTCTCAAATCTGAGAATGTTTTTATTGTTAGATAAGATTTTGTCCAGAATTTCATGACCATCTGTATTGTAGGTGGAAAGATAACAGAGAACTATGATCAGAACAGTGATTATTACATTCTCTAAACTGTGTGTTAACTTCTTTTAAATGAAATGGTGAAGTTTAACAATTTAACAGTTTGCTGGGGACCTCCTGGACCTCCCTCGAGGACCCCTGGTAGTCCCTGGACCCCACGTTGACAACCACTGATCTAAGGAAAACTACACAAGAAAAACCTGTAAGTCTAGTTTTTCCCCCCTACTCTCACTTCCCCCTCTCAAGCTACTCCGTTTGCCCCCGTTTACTGTAGGGTAACAGGACGAAACGTGAGACAGATCCACACACACACACACACACACACACACACACACACACACACACACACACACACACACGCACACACACACACACACACACACACACACACACACACACACACACACACACACACACACACACGATACCTCCGGAGATGCAGGTTTAGAGTTCGGCTGACAAAACAGAAGACAGCAAATACACGGGAGCAGAGTAATCTGAGTAATCTTTAAATCACCGCTTCCTTCCGCACTCCCGCAGTTTAGTGTAATTAAACAGAACAAAAACAGTATGTGGTGTGCTAAATTATGTATGCGGTAATTAAGTTGCGAGTTGTGATACAGAAACTACGACACGGCCAGGAGAAAAGGAGACTGAGGAATATCTTCTTTCCATTATCAATGAATCCTTCTTTTGCAAAGCAGTCAGTGTATTGCCTTACAGGTTGTTCCAGTGTTATTACACTGTAATACTGAGTTAGCCTGTTAACCATCCTGATCATGTGAGCTCACGTTCTGTTTCCTTCTGTGGATCAGTCTGGACCGCCCCCAGAGATTTCCACAAATTACTAAGTGCACGGGCCAATCAGGGACCTGTCTCGTAGTTGACAACGTACCCAGCCAATCATAGACTACTGACAAAACAGTATGACGGCTCCCGAAGCAATGAGCAGTAACGTTAACGTGAGTATGCAGCAGCGGAGTTTCTCGGCGGAAAAGATGCTTTCGCCGTTCTTCCGGGTGGATTTGGATTAGATTTGGTGATGCTGATTGGCTGAAGGAGTTGTCTGTCAAGGCAAGTACTCCCGCCCACTGAAATCGATGTGGACGGCCTGGAGGCCAGACTGATGGGCAGAATGGAACAGTGAGTTGACGTGACGGTGATCACAATGGTTTACGTGGCTAATTGGATAAATACTAAGGGAAAAGGAGCCGTAACCTAAAACATCTGAGACGTCTTTGGAGGAGCTGCAGGTTTTCTTCTGTTGGTCGGCCAATGAGAGCAGTGCTCCTGTGTGAATGAAGGCCTTGTTTTGGAGGTAAAACCCAGACTGATCAGATTTCAACAGATAATCATCAGTCAAGGATTTGGTCAGTGTGGGGTTGTATTGTATTGTGTAATAGAATTCTGAGTCTGTGTGTGTGTGTGTGTGTGTGTGTGTGTGTGTGTGTGTGTGTGCGTGTGCACGTGCGCGTGAGTGTGCATCTGTATTGTATGTGTATGTCCTCTATTTGTACGGCATGAACGCGGCCTTGACCCTTCAAATCGCCAGCCTCCGTTTACCCACGTGAGAATGTGTGTGTGTGTGTGTGTGTGTGTGTGTGTGTGTGTGTGTGTGTGTGTGTGTGTGTGTGTGTGCGTGCGTGTGCGTGTGCGTGTGCGTGTGCGTGTGCGTGCGTGTGACCTCGGTTTGTACTGCTAGATCTTAGCCTCTGGGTTTATTATCCTCCATGTTATTACAACCAGTAGAACAACTTTTACTATCAAGCCAGTCCGAGGACACGTTTCCTCAGACACACACACTCACTCACTCACCCTGGTTAGGTCGGTTCCGTATTTCCTGTGAAGTTCATCCAAGGTCAACTTGTGATCATCCTATGGAGAGAGAGAGACAGAGAGACAGAGAGAGAGAGAGAGAGAGAGAGAGAGAGAGAGAGAGAGACAGAGAGAGACAGAGAGAGAGAGAGAGAGAGAGAGAGACAGAGAGACAGAGAGACAGAGAGACAGAGAGAGAGAGAGAGAGAGGGGGGCGGGGGGGTTAGAGATTAGAGACATTGCGTAAAACAAGACCAAATCCCCGTCACTTTAAAACTAGAGATCTGATGCTTTGGCTGCCAGGATTACAATGTGTCCTATCATTTCCTCCAAAACAATACAGGGATTAGAAGGATGACGGGGCAGAAATGTGAATTCTGATGAGGATTACAGATGTTTGTTTACAGTGTGATTTCAGATTAAGTCAAAGCAGTCAAGTCATACTAGATTGAAAACTCTCCGCCAAACATGAGAGCTAATCCATGAGCTCATATAGACGCAGAGTCATTTTGCCACAAGCGAATGGAATCAGTGAACGCAATTGATTTGTATACTGTGGAGTTACGCTGACTGTCTGACTCACGGTTGAGCTTTTAAAGTCATCATCATCACCAACATGAATTCATCTTTAAAGCATCCACCTCAAACTCATTTGATCTTCTACGGTTTTGTTTGTTTGGTGTTTGTGTTTGTTTTTGGATGAGAGAGAGAGTGTGTACTTCCCAAACATCGTTTGCTATACACAATAGATGTTACAGCCTCGTCAAGCAGCAATCTCATGTCAAAAATAAATAAATAAAAATAAAAGGCACATATAAAAGCGGCTCTGAAAATGCTCAAAGCGGAGAGGCTGACGCATTTGCGTGCCCACACTGTTTCGCCCACAGTGGAAGAATGAGGAGGGGAATTGTCTGCGTGCTACATAATTTAGTGGAATTTCATCTGTCATTATTGTAGGCATTGGGAGAGCACGCATGGTCATCTTTAGTAGACACATGCACAGTAAAGCACCACTGCTTTAGGTCATCTTTAGCAGACACATGCACAGTAAAGCACCACTGCTTTAGATCATCTTTAGTAGACACATGCACAGTAAAGCACCACTGCTTTAGGTCATCTTTAGTAGACACATGCACAGTAAAGCACCACTGCTTTAGCTCATCTTTAGTAGACACATGCACAGTAAAGCACCACTGCTTTAGGTCATCTTTAGTAGACACATGCACAGTAAAGCACCACTGCTTTAGATCATCTTTAGCAGACACATGCACAGTAAAGCACCACTGCTTTAGCTCATCTTTAGTAGACACATGCACAGTAAAGCACCACTGCTTTAGGTCATCTTTAGTAGACACATGCACAGTAAAGCACCACTGCTTTAGATCATCTTTAGTAGACACATGCACAGTAAAGCACCACTGCTTTAGGTCATCTTTAGCAGACACATGCACAGTAAAGCACCACTGCTTTAGCTCATCTTTAGTAGACACATGCACAGTAAAGCACCACTGCTTTAGATCATCTTTAGTAGACACATGCACAGTAAAGCACCACTGCTTTAGGTCATCTTTAGGAGACACATGCACAGTAAAGCACCACTGCTTTAGCTCATCTTTAGTAGACACATGCACAGTAAAGCACCACTGCTTTAGGTCATCTTTAGCAGACACATGCACAGTAAAGCACCACTGCTTTAGCTCATCTTTAGTAGACACATGCACAGTAAAGCACCACTGCTTTAGGTCATCTTTAGTAGACACATGCACAGTAAAGCACCACTGCTTTAGGCTTCCTTGGTACTTTATTTTGCAACATTTTGACCTCAAATATGTGACAAATGGCTGCTGTGGCTGCATGAACTGATGCTGAACAAACCACTAAACTGACATTAATCCTGTGTGCAAGCATTTGTTTTCCATTTTCAGTATCGCAGACATACATTAAGGTGATTATCTTTTATGAGCAGTAATTACTTTCCCATTAAATATAATTGACTTTTCCTAAGCCCTGCCCCTATAATGGCAGCCTATAAAGTCAGTGAGATTGAATTGTGACATCACACACTCTAAGCTGGCTCCATAGGCCGTCATTATGAAGGTTGAAAAAAGCATAAAACGTAAACTGCGACTTCTCAAAAAGTACAAAAGATATCTAAAAGCTGAATAAGAGTAATATAGCATGAGGTGGTGACCTGTCGAAAGGAGTTTCTCGCATGAAGTATGAAGGAGGAGTTAGAGTTCAAAGAGGGCATGGTTTGAACAGTCCTCCCATAGACTTAGGGCTAATGTCCACCAGCTCCGGAACAGATGCAGTACGGCTCCGGTACGGCTGCCAACAGACCCACACTCGCATGTCATCTGTCTGACGGATGCGGGATCCGACAAAAATAGAAACAGGTGCATAATTTTTCCGTATCACATGTATCGCCCATCAATTAACATGGGCGAGAGTCGATCCGGCAGTTTTACCGGATCCGCAATGCAGCCGTAACGCATCTGGTGTACATTGCATGTTACACAGTGTCTAGTATAACAGGAGGGGATAGTTGGCAGAGGAACTAAAAAGGGGTGCAGTGCTTAGGAAAGGTCAATTGTGTTGGATCTGGGACAGTATACCACTCTGTGCCCCTTCATGCTTGTATGCACTGCTGTATGTATTAGCAAATCATTGGAGACATTTTATATTATGACTTTCCTTTGGACTGTTAAGAGAATAGAATTATCTCTTAAAGAAATGACTTGTATCCCTTGTAAATTGCTATATTATTGTACTATACATTTTAGCTTTCAACTCAACCAATGTTGGTGCATATACTGTAAGAAATGATGAGAGAAATGAATGAATGAATGAATGAATGAATCTTAGTACTTTGATATCCTTCCACTAGTACAAATTTTCTTTCCTTTGACTTCTTCATGTTTGTTTGTTTGTTGCTAGCATGAC
>NC_139625.1:63842829-63872829 GCF_964638095.1 Poromitra crassiceps
ACATGTTAATTTGTGAATGAAGCCTTTGCAAGGCTGGAGTGAGTGTGTGGGAAATGGACCTCCCAGGCGGCGCTGACGCCAATGTGTCACGCAGTGGTAAGCCAGACCGAGCCGGGTCTGAGCCCGAGTGTCTCTCAGTGGCCATGACGCCATGTTGGGGGTTACAACTCCATCATTGATGCAGTGTAGTTTCTTGTTTAACCTCAAACAGTGCTCTGCTACGCATAAACAGTGTGGGAGAGAACCATGCAAAACATGGCCTTTGGAATTGGTGGCCTATGCAGTAGTGGTAATGTTAGAGGGAGCAATGGTACTGCTGTTAGTATTGGTATCAGTAGTGGTAATGTTACAGGGAGCAATGGTACTGTTGTTAGTATTGGTATCAGTAGTCTATGGTAATGTTAGAAGGAGCAATGGTACTGCTGTTAGTATTGGTATCAGTAGTGGTAATGTTACAGGGAGCAATGGTACTGTTGTTAGTATTGGTATCAGTAGTCTATGGTAATGTTACAGGGAGCAATGGTACTGTTGTTAGTATTGGTATCAGTAGTCTATGGTAATGTTAGAAGGAGCAATGGTAGCCTACTGCTGTTAGTATTGGTATCAGTAGTGGTAATGTTACAGGGAGCAATGGTACTGTTGTTAGTATTGGTATCAGTAGTCTATGGTAATGTTACAGGGAGCAATGGTACTGTTGTTAGTATTGGTATCAGTAGTCTATGGTAATGTTAGAAGGAGCAATGGTAGCCTACTGCTGTTAGTATTGGTATCAGTAGTCTGTTGGTAATCCGCAGTAGTAGTGGTGGGCATTAGTTAGTATTGGTAGTGGTAGTAAAAGGAGGAGGATTAGCATTCATGTTATCTTTAGTATTAGTATGTTATTATTACTATAGTACTAGTAGTAGTAACAGGATCAGTATTAGTATTAGCATTTGTGTTACAATCATTTGTAGTACTGGCCAGTAGTAGTAGTAGTAGTAGTAGTAATTTAATAGTTGAAGTAGTAGTAGTAGTAGTAGAAGAGATATCAGTATTCCTGTTAACTTCTCAGCTTATATATTTATTCCAGTGATGTAGTAGACATTACATTTCTGTTGCTCCTTCCATGAACATCAAATGTGAAATAACCCTGTGCAGGAGAGGATTTTTCCCAATAAAGACTGATGAGTGTTTTGAACTTGAGAGTGGAAAAAAATCAATTTGCAGAGTCAACTGAAATATGTGCAGATTACAGTAATACTAAGAAAGAAGAAAAGACAGTAGTAAAAAAAAAAAGCAGCCAAGGTCCAATAGTAATAACCAAGACAAACATCAATACAAAATAAACAAATAAATGAATTGGACCAAGGAAATAACATACAAACAACATTACAGTGGGGCTGGTAGGGGGAGGTGTGTGTGTGTGGGGGGGGGGGGGGGGGGCACTGTAAATTGTTGACTGTAAGCAGCTCACCCTCGTAGGACTGTAATCTCTAAGCGAGCGTGACTCTACCCATTGAACTGCCCGCAACTATGATACGAAGCTGCACTTTGCTCCAGGAGGAGTGTGACGTTTTAAAATCTTTAATAATCAATCCAAAACCACTTCTGTTTTTATTGCTGTTACTATTTAATAGAAGTTCAGTACTGATTGACAGAGAGCAGGGCAGGGAGACAGAGAGAGAAAGAGGGGGGGAGAGAGAGAAAGAGAGATAGAGAGGGAGAGAGAGAGAGAGGTCAGCCACAGCCAGACAAGATTCCAGGTAGTACTGAGACAGTCAGCCATCAGGCAGACAGACAGACAGACAGATGCCCATTCCATTGCTTGAGTTACTATTCTTTAAGATAGTGCTATTATTACGATGTTTTTCATAATTTTGCAAGAACAGGTGTCACTTTTTACAGACGTTATATCGGATATCTCGTTTTGGGATAGACCTCCTCAGAAGCACTCAATATCATGGTTTATTGAAGGACAGATATGACCGTCAAGCTAGCTTTCATCAGCACTTCAGTGGCACTGGGCACCTCACAAACTGGAATCTGTGTGAGGAGAAAATGAACATTGTTAAGTCATTCCTCCTCCCCCTCCTCCTCCTCCAGAGGAGTTTGAATAGACAAAGATCTATTGTACTTTGGTTTTGATCACAAGATGGAAAAAGAATATTCAGATCTTTGCCAGCAGCCAACGCAACATTTTGTCTGCTAAACCAACACATTCTCACTTCCAACTTGTCATTTACTGACGTTTGGTATCACTTTATATTTTTAACACACTGGGTACCCCTTTTGCGATGCCACCGAACACCACCTTTTTCATCATTCTTCGACGCCACGAGACAGTAGCCAACAACTTGTGTGAAGTTATGTTTAGGCTGAAACAATAGGGTTATGGTTTGGGTTAGGGTAAACAAATATATAATAATAATAATAATAATAATAATAATAATAATAATAATAATAATAATAATAATAATAATAATAATAATAATAAATGTGACTTACGGTTGAAATGTATAGACTTTGAACATGCTGGGAATCAAAACCCGGGACTCTGGTGTCAAAGACGAGGGTGCCCCCCAACACCCCCGACCACATTACTCCCATGCTGTCGATTTCAGATGTCGTGGGACGTGGGAGTTCTCTGACAGTCTTTTGGACTACCCTGCACCGTAAAAATCCCCAAAAGGGTACCCCTGTGCGTTAAAAAGTGACCAGTGTATTCAACTGAACAACTCATTTATATTTGAATCACTGCTACAGCTAGACGGCAGCACACAGTGGAGACAAACAGGACAGGAGGGAAGTGGACGGGGATGACAGGATACAAATCCTCTCTTCAAACTAGTGACATTTCTTTGCAGATTGAACCTTTTTAAGATGATGATGATTAAACTGGAGGCTTACATACAATGTGACAGGAGAGACAGCAGAAGGGAGGCGACATGCCTGAGTCAGATTCCAAACCACCCCATCATAAACATGGTATGGACTTACATAACCACATGTTTATTTGAACGTCAGACAAGTCGAGCGAGTATAATGTCCCCCCAAGTAGGAAGTACGATTGCCAGAATTTCTTTGATGTTTACAACAGAAAGCAAATTAAACTATGAATGAAAGGTCATCTGCTGCTAGCCTCAGAATTCGACTATTTCACTCATTGACCAGTCGATCATAGTCTCAAAGGAGCACCCCAATATGCCGTTTCACTTCAGGCGCCGTTCAAAATGACCCTACTTGTTCATACATGAAGTAATCACATTATAGAATAGTACTTGCCTTACACGCAAGCTTGTTGTACGAATGTACGTTGCTATGGGCAATTTGTGTTCCTAAATATTGTGTCGTTTCCAATACCGAGCCGTTGTATTCATGCCAGAGTCTGTATTTTCTGTTCTCCTGGATGTGTAATTACAGGTTTCCACCTGTAGCCACAGAGAGAGGGCGCTGTTTCCCCGCTGGGAAGCAGAAGAACATCAATGGCCATTCTCGCGCATGACTCCATTGGCGCTGCTCTTGAGGCAAGAGGAGGGCATCTGCATAGGCTAGGAGATCCCCCCCCCCCGTGGGGGATCCTACGGGAGTCAAGACTCGTTGGTGGCGGACTGGGGAGGTGGGTGGGGCAAAACAACGGTTCAGAGGACGGCTTCAGGGGAGATGGACTGCCGTGAAGCTAGCTGCTGCTATGATCGGCCAGAGAGAGAGAGGTGACGTAGAACTCTTGCTATATATATGAGAATGAACTGACGTCATATCTCACGTCATTAAAGACGTCATACTTGGACTTTATGACCACGTCATACTAGAACTTGACTGATGTCACGGGGTGATCAGGTTATGCATGTGTGTCCTTCTGCTTGAAATTTGGTCTGGAGACCTCACTTCAATCATGAGAGGTCAGTTGGTAGGATTTAACTAACTTTATTTAGCAATCGGCATGCATGGCAAATACTTTGGTGCATGACTCCATTGGCCAGTGGCGCTGCTCTTGAGGTGAGAGGAGGGCATCTGCATAGGCTAGGATAGGGGATCCCCCAAAAGGAAGATCCGATTACTGGAGGTTAATTGAGATCGGACCGTCACTTGCCTTACTTTGACTAGGCGTCTTACAGCAACGACTCGCTGCTGGAGCTTCCCGGTTTGGCCTTGCTTTTGACCTGTGGGCACCGGTAGTTTGACTGTACTTTTCTGGCCTTCAACCTTTAGCGACTTACAGCTATTTGCGGCTGGCGCTTCCCAACTCGGTCTGGCCTTCGATCTTGGTACATTAACGATTTAACTTGGCGCTTCCCAGCTTGGACTACTTGGCCCCCGCCTTGGCACCTCACGATTTAACTTGGCACTTCCCAGCTTGGCCTACTTGGCCCCGCCTTGGCACCTCACATTTGACCAGGCGCCGCCTGACTTGGCCTTCTTGGCCCCCAACTTGGCGCGTGCCGCTCAACTTGGCCTCCTGACTGACCCTGACTCTCTCTGACTCTCTCTCTCTTTGTCTCGTCATAGACGCTGGGGTAGCTGGGTGGGGGCGTGATCAGGGTGGGGAAAATCACCTGTTCTATCCATTCAGCATAGTTAGCATTTAGCTGCTAGCTCAGCCCAGGCAGACAGGATCGGGAATTTAACCCCCGCAGTAAACGCACATCTGAACAGACGTATATGTACCTGCTGCTGCCGCAGTACCGTCCTTTGGTGAGTCAGCCCATTGAGATATATGTTTTTTTTTACCCCACTCGCGCGCCAGCCGTAGTAACATTTTGTGGGCGTTCCCACACAGACCGACTGTCTCTATGGAAAAGACAGAAATTAAAGGCTCTGGTATGACAAAAACATTGGATGCAATATTTAAGAACATAAATAGCCTGACTCGACGGACAGCAACCATGTGTATAAGGCAAGTACTTTTTTATTGTGATTGCGACATGTATGAATAAGTAGGGCCATTTTGAATGGAGCCTGCAACGCCATATTGGAGTGCTACTCCGCGACAATGAGAAACAGTCATCTGCCAGCCTTTTACACTTAAATGAGTGTTACGGTGGCATCTGCTCTGAACTGGAAAATGTGCCTTTACCCCAGAAAATCATACATCACTGCTGCTATGCGCTGGATTACATTGTTCATGCACATGACTTGTACATACTGTATTTCTCCACATATCTCTCTTACAGGAGCTGGCACATACATACAGTATTTCTGGACCCATCTCTGTGCACATACAGTATTACTCCCACCTGCAAATCTGATCTGATAATGTGGATAAAGCACATCTGATGTGATAATGTGAATAAAGCACATCTCATGTGATAATGTGAATAAAGCACATCTGCACATCGGGATGCATACATTCCTGCAGGGCCAACAAAGTGCACTTGCAAACTCTGCATAAATACTGTCAATCTGTCTGTAGTCAACATAGCAGGAATTCTTCCAAGCCCGTATGATAACGGTCTGTGTTATCTTGATTATGTATTTTGATCTTCAGCACATTCTACTTGTTTTACTCTTATCTATATTTTACACTCTGGTGCAATGACCCAGTTCCATCATAAAAGCCTGTCTCCCTCCCCCCCTATCTTTTCTATATGGGTCTGTGTACATCAGTGTGACAGACTAAGAGACTGACACTGTATTGTTTCTGTGTCTGGAAGCGAGTAGTTAATGTTGTCTAAGACCCTTCTCTCTTTTTCCAATGTTGACCAGTGCAGACAGAATTACTGTAAGGCCGTTACACAGAGCGACACGAATAAACATAATAATAAAATAAAATAAATAAATAAAACCAACTTGCAAGGCGAATGTTGACCCACCTGACTATTCACAGCAACAGATGTGTACATGTTAGAAGCGAATTTCTGAAAAATCGACCTTCGTCTGAAAAAATAAAAGCTGCAATATCGCTCAGCGAAACTTCGGATATAGGTTCTAAAAAATACGATTGGCGTGCAAATGAATGGGGGGGAAATACCCCCGGTGTGTAAGGACCTTTACTCCACTAGGCCACAGCAAAAACACACTGCATTGTTCAAGTGCAGAGATACTCCCCTTTAAGCTATCCTTGCATTTATTTGGCAGTGTGTCTCCTCTCTGTATTTAGCAGCTGTGCTCCCCCACTGCAAGGAAGATGTAATGGCAAAGACAATTCATCCTCTGGGCTTACTGCTCAGCCAAAATAAACAACTGAAGACTTCATTCCTAACTGAGCTCTCCACCGCTGACAAGTGAAACTTAGTATAGAATACCACTGAGGTTGTTAACCACCACTGACAAGTGAAACTTATAGAATACCACTGAGGTTATTATTAACCAACCCAAGGCCTTTTCTGACAAAACAGCTTTGAGGAAGCCCACTTTCTTAGTTAGTAACTTAACATTCAGCCGCGCAATATGCTCTTGTTAAGCCAACATAAGACAGCCCAGTTAATTATGGTTAACTAATCAGTCAGAAATAAATGCAAATTAAGGAACTTGACAACCAGGTCACATAAGGCACCAGGGAAGAAGACCGAGAGAGAGAGAGAGAGAGAGAGAGGGGGGGGGGGGGGGGGGGGGGGAGGGTGCTGCTATTTCTAGGTTCTAACAGTTGCCAGAAAGGAGTCTCCTCTCGTAACAAGCCAACCTGTATTAAAGAGATAGCACAACCATTTCTCATTCCACAACTTGTACTTGTACTCTTTGTCAAATCCCTTTTGTGTCTCTATAAAGATGCTACTGGTACCCTTCTGCCTCTGTATAGGACACACCCAACAGTTTGGAATCAAGGTTATTTCTTGGCTCTTGGCTCTCTGAGACAGCCTCTTCTCAAAATGAAAACCTAGTTGTGAGGTGATATACAGTAAGGGGCCTATGCAAGATCGAGCCCTCCCAAAACACCCCAATGAAAAACGCGAAAACAGAATTATGTCTCTAGGCCTATGTTACAATTATGAAATCATAATAATAATAATAATAGCTTGGATTTATATAGCGCCTTTCAAGGAACCCAAGGCCGCTTTACAAAAGTACAAAAAGATGACGGACACACATAGAGGATAACAAAGAACAACAAGGAACAGAAGAGACTAGTTGCCGAAGGCTGTGTTGAACAGGTGAGTTTTGAGTAGAGTTTTGAAAGTAGCCAGTGATGGGGTGTTGCGGATTTCGGCTGGGAGAGAGTTCCAAAGGGTGGGGGCCGCCATCATCATGGCTACTTAGGCCTACTTTTGTACATTTCAGCCAAATTGTGGACAATTCTGCAATATTGTTTTACAGTTGATTCCATTTTTATCACCAAATTCCATTATTCCGTCCTTTCTGTTTTTTCAGCATTGTGGAAATGATATGGCCCTACCCTGTTATGATTGCGGGTGGCCGTCTCCACGGCCGTCTGGGTCATAAAGTCCAGCAGATTGAAGGTGGCAGTCACCACAGTGTCCATGGCCATCTCCACGGCCGTCTGGGCAAAAAAGTCAAGGTCCATTTTCTCGTCCTAGTCCGTCCCTGACGCCAGCAAAAAAAAAAAGCTGAATATCTACCTGGGAGACTATTTATCCACTCAGAAGTACAGGATGTTCTCTACTGAGAGGATTAGAGAAGTGTGGCAGGGGGAACTTGGCATTGGTTTATCTGACATTATATGGGGTAGGAGTCTGTCTGTGATACAACTCTGCTCAGTTAATAGTAGATACCAGCTGATCCAATTTAAAGTCACTCACCGTCTTCACTATTCTAAGCTTAAGTTGCAGATGATCTTCCCTTCTGGCCCAGAGACAGGTGTCAGGGGGCACTATGTCTCATGCCTTCTGGTTCTGCCTTTCACTGACGGGATTCTGGGCCAAACTATTTGACTGGTACTGTAAGGCCTACAAAATAACCCTTCAACCGGAGGCAGAACTCGCCATCTTCGGCTGCTCGGAGTCCTCTCTGAACTTCCCTACAGCTGTGCAACAGTCTCTGAAAGAAAGAAAAAAGAAGTACAGGACGTTGGGAAACAACCATGTGTTTTATAATAGGTGACGTTTAGGGTTTAGGGTTTAGCCGCAATTTCATCAGCTCTGTTTCAGAAAGAGACATGTTCAATGACGATTATGCAACACTTTGAAACGGAACTCTTGCATTCATATTGTGCTTATTGTAAAGTAGATGTAACAATACAGTCATAATAAGTAGTATATTGAGATGCCACTGAAATAACTTATGAGCCAAGATAATCTATTTATCTAGCGTACGCAACCTTGCCCTAGTCAGGAGCCACATTGACAAAAAAAATCTTTGCAAGAGCCACAATCCAAAAAAAGTCCCTTTCCTCTTTTCTTTTTTTAAGTAGGACTTAAAAGAGCCACAACTACCCATAAAGGACCCGCTTGTGGCTCTAGAGCTTCGGGTTGAGTATCACTGCAGGTGACATCAAATGGTAAATGCAAGGAATTTTCTTTTTCATTTGGCCTGGTTTTTCTGTTTTTGTTTTACAGAAATGCATCAAACCAGAATGCCTTATCGGACAGAAATTATGCTAGACTGTGTGTTCCATGGCCCAGGAGAGAAAGTTGCAGGTGTCCAATACTGCCGTGAGAGGCTTTACCACAGAGTCTATGGAACACCTGATGTGTCCTTTACAGATGCAGAAGGGTACCTTTAGCATCAGAACACCTGGTGTGTCCTTTGCAGATATCAGAACACCTATGTCCTTTACAGATGCAGAAGAGTACCTTTAGCATCAGAACACCTGATATGTCCTTTACTGATGCAGAAGAGTACCTTTAGCATTAGAACACCTGGCGTGTCCTTTACAGATGCAGAAGAGTACCTTTAGCATCAGAACACCTGATATGTCCTTTACAGATGCAGAAGGGTACCTTTAGCATCAGAACACCTGATATGTCCTTTACAGATGCAGAAGAGTACCTTTAGCATCAGAACACCTGATATGTCCTTTACAGATGTAGAAGAGTACCTTTAGCATCAGAACACCTGGCGTGTCCTTTACAGATGCAGAAGGGTACCTTTAGCATTAGAACACCTGGCGTGTCCTTTACAGATGCAGAATAGTACCTTTAGCATCAGAACACCTGGCGTGTCCTTTACAGATGCAGAAGAGTACCTTTAGCATCAGAACACCTGATATGTCCTTTACAGATGCAGAAGGGTACCTTTAGCATCAGAACACCTGATATGTCCTTTACAGATGTAGAAGAGTACCTTTAGCATCAGAACACCTGGCGTGTCCTTTACAGATGCAGAAGGGACGTACCTTTAGCATTAGAACACCTGGCGTGTCCTTTACAGATGCAGAAGAGTACCTTTAGCATCAGAACACCTGGCATGTCCTTTACAGATGCAGAAGAGTACCTTTAGCATCAGAACACCTGGCGTGTCCTTTACAGATGCAGAAGAGTACCTTTAGCATCAGAACACCTGGCATGTCCTTTACAGATGCAGAAGAGTACCTTTAGCATCAGAACACCTGGCATGTCCTTTACAGATGCAGAAGAGTACCTTTAGCATTAGAACACCTGGCGTGTCCTTTACAGATGCAGAAGAGTACCTTTAGCATCAGAACACCTGGCATGTCCTTTACAGATGCAGAAGAGTACCTTTAGCATCAGAACACCTGGCGTGTCCTTTACAGATGCAGAAGAGTACCTTTAGCATCAGAACACCTGGCGTGTCCTTTACAGATGCAGAAGGGTACCTTTAGCATTAGAACACCTGGCGTGTCCTTTACAGATGCAGAAGAGTACCTTTAGCATCAGAACACCTGGCGTGTCCTTTACAGATGCAGAAGAGTACCTTTAGCATCAGAACACCTGATATGTCCTTTACAGATGCAGAAGAGTACCTTTAGCATCAGAACACCTGATGTGTCCTTTACAGATGCAGAAGGGTACCTTTAGCATCAGAACACCTGATATGTCCTTTACAGATGCAGAAGGGTACCTTTAGCATCAGAACACCTGATATGTCCTTTACAGATGCAGAAGAGTACCTTTAGCATCAGAACACCTGGCGTGTCCTTTACAGATGCAGAAGGGTACCTTTAGCATTAGAACACCTGGCGTGTCCTTTACAGATGCAGAAGAGTACCTTTAGCATCAGAACACCTGATATGTCCTTTACAGATGCAGAAGAGTACCTTTAGCATTAGAACACCTGGCGTGTCCTTTACAGATGCAGAAGAGTACCTTTAGCATCAGAACACCTGATATGTCCTTTACAGATGCAGAAGAGTACCTTTAGCATCAGAACACCTGATATGTCCTTTACAGATGCAGAAGGGTACCTTTAGCATCAGAACACCTGGCGTGTCCTTTACAGATGCAGAAGCGTACCTTTAGCATTAGAACACCTGGTGTGTCCTTTACAGATGCAGAAGAGTACCTTTAGCATCAGAACACCTGATATGTCCTTTACAGATGCAGAAGGGTACCTTTAGCATCAGAACACCTGATATGTCCTTTACAGATGTAGAAGAGTACCTTTAGCATCAGAACACCTGGCGTGTCCTTTACAGATGCAGAAGAGTACCTTTAGCATCAGAACACCTGGCGTGTCCTTTACAGATGCAGAAGAGTACCTTTAGCATCAGAACACCTGATATGTCCTTTACAGATGCAGAAGAGTACCTTTAGCATCAGAACACCTGATATGTCCTTTACAGATGCAGAAGGGTACCTTTAGCATCAGAACACCTGATATGTCCTTTACAGATGTAGAAGAGTACCTTTAGCATCAGAACACCTGGCGTGTCCTTTACAGATGCAGAAGGGTACCTTTAGCATTAGAACACCTGGCGTGTCCTTTACAGATGCAGAAGAGTACCTTTAGCATCAGAACACCTGGCGTGTCCTTTACAGATGCAGAAGAGTACCTTTAGCATCAGAACACCTGATATGTCCTTTACAGATGCAGAAGAGTACCTTTAGCATCAGAACACCTGGCGTGTCCTTTACAGATGCAGAAGAGTACCTTTAGCATCAGAACACCTGATATGTCCTTTACAGATGCAGAAGAGTACCTTTAGCATCAGAACACCTGGCGTGTCCTTTACAGATGCAGAAGAGTACCTTTAGCATCAGAACACCTGATATGTCCTTTACAGATGCAGAAGGGTACCTTTAGCATCAGAACACCTGATATGTCCTTTACAGATGCAGAAGAGTACCTTTAGCATCAGAACACCTGGCGTGTCCTTTACAGATGCAGAAGGGTACCTTTAGCATTAGAACACCTGGCGTGTCCTTTACAGATGCAGAAGGGTACCTTTAGTGTCATTATAGCGACAGCAAGGGATTTGACAAAGAGTAGGATGAGATGCAAATGACAACGGGTTGGATAGCATGCAGGTTATTAAAGCAAAGCCAGAAACCAGTAAACTGATAGCTCTTATGTCTCCAAATGAACATACAGAATTAGACTTTTCTAATATAGGATATCTGCAGTACAATCAGTAAGTATAGTTTGGTGTAAGTATTCAATCAGACCCATCATAAACCACAACAGATGAACTTGTAACCAGACGAGAAGCCAATAGTTGCTGCACAAGGATCAGATTCCTGCTAACAGTAAATGCGCTGGAAGAGTAGATTGGATTTAAATTCTTGTCAGCTTCAACCCGGGTGATGATGATAGAGTAATCTCAGAGAGATCCATGCATCGTACAGATCAGCCCCCCCCCCCCCACACACACACACACACACACACTGCACATCCCTGTAATCTGGCTAGGATTACTGTTGCAATTAGTGGAATGAGATGAAGAGACAGAGAGAGGGAGAAATGTAGAGCTACTTCTGATTATTGTTATTAGTATGACTAGTATATTACCATTACCACCATATGTAGTTATTAGTATGACTAGTATATTATGTAGGCTAGTTATTAGTATGACTAGTATATTATGTAGGCTAGTTATTAGTATGACTAGTATATTATTAGCAACATGGAGTTGGGAAGCCAATCATTTCATCCACAGTCAGCTGTAGATGGTGTATCAAACACAGTCTGTATGTCATACAGTGACATCCAGTCTGTGTGTCATACAGTGACATCCAGTCTGTATGTCATACAGTGACATCCAGTCTGTGTGTCATACAGTGACATCCGGTCTGTATGTCATACAGTGACATCCGGTCTGTATATCATACAGTGACATCCAGTCTGTGTGTCATACAGTGACATCCAGTCTGTATATCATACAGTGACATCCGGTCTGTATGTCATACAGTGACATCCGGTCTGTATATCATACAGTGACATCCGGTCTGTATATCATACAGTGACATCCGGTCTGTATGTCATACAGTGACATCCAGTCTGTATGTCATACAGTGACATCCGGTCTGTATGTCATACAGTGACATCCAGTCTGTATATCATACAGTGACATCCAGTCTGTATATCATACAGTGACATCCAGTCTGTATATCATACAGTGACATCCGGTCTGTGTGTCATACAGTGACATCCAGTCTGTATATCATACAGTGACATCCGGTCTGTGTGTCATACAGTGACATCCAGTCTGTATATCATACAGTGACATCCAGTCTGTATGTCATACAGTGACATCCAGTCTGTATATCATACAGTGACATCCAGTCTGTATATCATACAGTGACATCCAGTCTGTATATCATACAGTGACATCCGGTCTGTGTGTCATACAGTGACATCCAGTCTGTATATCATACAGTGACATCCGGTCTGTGTGTCATACAGTGACATCCAGTCTGTGTGTCATACAGTGACATCCAGTCTGTGTGTCATACAGTGACATCCAGTCTGTGTGTCATACAGTGACATCCAGTCTGTATATCATACAGTGACATCCGGTCTGTGTGTCATACAGTGACATCCAGTCTGTGAGTCATACAGTGACATCCAGTCTGTGTGTCATACAGTGACATCCAGTCTGTATGTCATACAGTGACATCCAGTCTGTATATCATACAGTGACATCCGGTCTGTGTGTCATACAGTGACATCCAGTCTGTGTGTCATACAGTGACATCCAGTCTGTGTGTCATACAGTGACATCCAGTCTGTGTGTCATGGCTGTAATTGTTATTCTGCAGCGATACTCAGCAGCACAGAAAATACAGAAAGAGTCTCTGTGGGCACTGCCAGCCTGGCTGATCCACAACCCTGGCAACAGCAACAAAGAGCTACTGTCTCTACTCTCTCTCTCTTCCACCCTCAGCTCTCCCCCCCCCCCCCCTCTCTCTCCCCTCTCTCAATTCAATTCAAAAGTGCGTTATTGGCATGATAAGGTGCATCTTACATTGCCAAAGCCTACATTTAGCAACACTTAGCAATCACTTATTATTATTATTACTTATTACTTATTATTATCTCTCTCTCGCTCTGCTCTGCTCTCTCCCTCTCTCTCTCTGTCTCTCTCTCTCCCTCAGCTCCCTCTCCCTCTCTGTCTCTCTCTTTCTCCGACACACACACACACACACACACACACACACACACACACACACACACACACACACACACACACACACACACACACACACACACCTACCTAAGCGGAATGGAATTATGTTACCAACCTGGTCGAAATAAAACCATCTTCAGAAGGAAAGGATTAAAGAGGTGGAACAGAAATGGAGATCTAGCTCATAATGCTCGGTTTACATTCAAATGCAAGCCATTTAATCTACAGTCTTACCCAGAGCCACTTACAGTGAGCGCAATACAGAACTGACATCACACTGTGTTGTCCCTGAACATTGGCATGTACCAGAGAAGAGGCGCCTTTTCATTTCAAAGAATGGGAGCAAGGAGAGTCAAGGCTGGGTGAACTGGAGCATGATCTGGAGGTATACCAGGGGCCAGGGCAGTGAATTCAATACAACCAAACACAGGCAGCCAATAGCAGGGGGGAGTGGAGGGTTGACATGGGTTGTCACTGAGTTGTAGGGGTTGAAGAAGGTAATTTGGGAGTCCAGCAGGTAGCGAGAGTGCTATGATTTAAGAAAAATCACACCCAGGTGTTGAACTAAGCGGTGCAGTTTAGTTCATAATCAGACCTGTGCGTGCATCCGTGCGTGCGCCCCATCCATGCTGTGTGTGCATGTGTGCGTGCCGTACATTACTGGCTTGTGCGTGTTTCGAGCCGCTCTCTCCATAGCATGCCAAAGTCTCACCAATGAGGAAATGAATTTGCCATTCATTTCCAGACAACTGTGCGTGCGCATGTGCGTGAATGTGTGCTTGCGTGTATTACCGACGAAACACTGTCGTCCTCCACTCAAATCTCAGTGCATTTCCCCAAATATCGGTGAGCTCCCCCAAATCTCGGTGAGCTCCCCCAAATCGCGGTGAGCTCCCACAAATCTCACCATACACGCTTATAGAAGCAGCTGCAGCGCTTAAAAACTGGCAAATTTGATTATTTTACGTTGTAATCTTATAACTGGAGGAAGGAAAAGTGTAGGCTATGTGCCTGATTCCTCTCAGTACTCTAACATTGCCAGAAAATGTACTTGCTCAGACCGTTTTACAATTGAAATGCGGGTAGAGCTTCAGGACAAGTGGCCATGGTTGTAGTTCCCCGTCATCCCAACAACACAGGGAGGGTAGCAAGTCTTTCATGCTCGGCACATTGAGCAGAGACCACTGCTGCGAGTTCAATATATTTCAACTTTGCGCAAAATACCAACATGCTTCAAACAGGTTTTTCAATAGTCGCTTAGCAACGGCAGGAGCCCCGAAAAGCACTTCCCACCCACATGCATCTGTTCAGGCCTGCTGGCTAAAAGAGCTGTGCTGTGTGGTCACCACCGGGGGCTCCACTCTGAAGATAACCTACTTTCCAATGTTGTTGAACAGAACCAAATCAGCATGGCAGCTGTGTCTCTTCAAATGCTTGGCTGTCAGACCGCTTCTGGAGATTTCTTCAATTCTGTCTAAAATGTTCTAAATCTGTTGAGTTCAATTCAACTAAAACCAATTCAGCTTAGTTGACTATTCATCCTCGCAGGATAGTTTTCATGGCAGATATCAAAATGAATCCAGGCTGTATTTCATCTGTTTGTGTGGGAGTCAGACTGTCAAACTGGGGCGTCTCCTGTGAGTTGGTGTGTTGAAATCACCACAGAATGTCGCAAATTCTTTGAGGTCATGAACTCCGCCTCCGAGATAAGACGGAGGTGTTGCTTAATTGTCCGGGTGTGATAATCCTCCCTACAACTATCACAAAATCAATAGCCACATTTCAGGCTTTCAGCCAACGACTGTTCCCTACAGTGAGCTACAGCTGCTGAAAACTCTCTCTCACTCTCTCAGCTCACACACACACACACACACACACACAGACACACACAAACACACACACACACACACACACACACACACACACACACACACACAGACACACACAAACACACACACACACACACACTCCCTTGGACACTAACAAAGCCATAGCCGTCACAACAGAGTGTGGATCTAGACAAAACCCAATGTCAACAGAACATGACTTGTGTGTTTCAATGGGTGAAAGAAGATATAGTGAAAGTGGGCATGTTGAGAGATGCTATGACAGCTAATAATACATGATCAAAATGTGCTGCGTAAGCAGCTTCGTAATTGGAATTACTCAGCGTTCTTGGCATTCTGGTAGATTTTAGCTATTGGATTTGTGGGACTAATGGAAAAAAGCAGACAGTAGACTATACATAATTTTGTCACATACCTACGGTATTCAATTCAAAATTATCTTTATTGGCATGAAATAGGCTACCAGAGTACATGTTCCCAAAGCAAAGCGTGTTAAATTGAAATTGAATGAGTGACAGGTCGTAACACCGATGAGAGAGCGGTTCGAAAAATGGGCTGCGCCTCCCGTGTTGTCTGATCGCAAAGTCGTTACTGATTGGGGAGGACTGAATCCATCACTGGCATATGACTGGCCAAGTGAACGGTTCCCTCCCATAACCAGCCGGCTGAGGGAAAGTGTCCCAGACCCAGAGAGAGCTCTGCAGCATGCAGTAACATAGTGTATCAGCGTAAGAACTCTCATGGGTCTGGCGTTGAGACTAGGTCAGGCGTCCATACAGGCACAATTGACCGTGTCTGCGGGTGGGAAGCTGGATTAAGGGTATGTGTCCTGGTCGCTGCACTAGAGCCTCCTCTGGTCGGTCGTGGCACCTGTTCGGGGGGGAGTGGAACTGGTGGGAATAGTGTGATCCTCCCACGCGCTACATCCTTCCGGTGAAACTCCTCACTGTCAGGTGAAAAGAAGTGGCTGGGGGATGGCAGTCCAGAAAAAAACATGGTCGAGAAATTAAAAGGAAGAAAACTTATATATTAATTGTATAATTATAATTATAATTAATTATAAATATTTGAATAATAATAAATAATCTCAACCATCGCTTCTCGGCCAGCTTGATTTACATATCCGAGAAACCCATTCAGGTTGGAGATTATTGGTGGGAGCATTAAAAAATACTATAACGAACACTTTCAGAAAAGCCAGAGCTCAATGATACATTCATACTTCTTCAATACACGTCAGCTTTCATACACTGGAGTTTACGCATGAAAACATGTGAAGGCACTTTTCACTCGCCTGGAACATAGCGACAGCAGGACCTCAGCACGCTATGCGGGTCAAAGGTCATTCAGTCAGGGGTCACATTTCAGATGAGTGGAAAATGACAATTACAGTAGATGGCTGGAGAGAGAGAGAGAGAGGGAGAGAGAGAGAGGCCAGATGAAATGTCTGAGAAGTTATGTTTCAATTGAATTCAACTGAACAGGGCATATTGAACTGAATAATGTTGAATAAAATCAACTAAATTTAGAAGCGGAGTCTGAGTAATAATGTGTAGGAGCGACAGGATGGTGTGAGAGAGGGGGTGGAAGAGAGTCATGGAAAACTTGTACAGTATCTAGTCCGGGGGAGGAGAGGCAAATACCAAAGAAGGAGAGATAGGATAGAGTAGGATCATGGACACCATGATGATCAGCAACATGTATTCACTGCTGCTATTGTAACGGAGTTAGTTTGGTTATTTTAGTTAGTTCCACTTGCCAGAGCACTGACCAATCATTTACAGGGTTCTATCACTTTAACTCATTGGGTTGTGGGCATGTCCCTGCCTGGCATTTAAATCTGGCCGCTACGTCACCTAAGCGCCAGAAAGAGATGATTCTTGCCACGGTAGGTCGCATGGGACACAGGCATTACGTTAAACGGGTTAAAACTATGTAATCTAATGATACAGCTATCATGGTATTATGTTGGATTGTATGACAGTATGTAGCGATCGCATTGTACTTACCTGAATGTGCTGTGGGTTATATCTTGTTAACGTGGTGGCTATCACTAGCTTCATTAGCTTGTACGCTAAGCTAACGCTTCCTGGTTTTTCTGTAGAGCCGTGTCTGCTGTGCCGATCACTGCTGTATGTCCGACCAATGAGAATCCATGTGTGTTGACAGGTACATAATTGTTCATATTGTTTATATTTTGTTGTACATTTATTATGGCCAGAAAGAGATGATTCTTGCCACGAGCCGTGTCTGCTGTGCCGATCACTGCTGTATGTCCGACCAATGAGAATCCATGTGTGTTGACAGGCAATAAAAGTCCACACAACTGAAGCTGAAGAGTGTCGGTTCATTCCTTAACAAAACACAACGCAGACGACGAAATACAAATGGTTACAATGGTGCCGTGACCGTCCTCCAGGCTTCTCTCCACGTCGGGGGAAGACACCTTCTCCTGCCTGGACCTGGAGAAAAACACCGTGGTTTGCTAGCAGTCATTTGCGCAAGCGCAGCTATTATTAGGCGCAGTGTCATTTTTCGCCAGCAGAGGGGGCGGTAGTTTCATTTATGTGAAAGCTAAATTCGATTTTGTCACTGTTTACAATGATGCTGCAGCAGGGATTTTACTGAGCTACGTTTTACATGGGTGGTTCAGCCAGTTTATTTTATTTGTTTGACAAATTTAATTCTAATGTTATTCTGACCAGAGGTGGTCTGATCTGACTGAATTGTCTGGGTGTTTCTTTTTATGGGCAGCTGTACTTTTTCAAATTTAATTCATTTTAAGTGGGTTTTGGAGACTGTGTGAAAGAAGTTTATTTTTTTTATTGTGCTTAAATCTACCTGTTTGGGTGATATGGAGTATGGAACTGGTGTTGGGAGGGGGAGAGGAGCATTAAAGTACGCTCCTATCACACCTGTTGGTCGGGGAACAACAAGGTTTCCATTTTTCAGCACATCTACTCCTGTGCCAGGTTATGTTGAAATGCCAGATAATGATAATGATATCATTGCACCGCCACCAGTTGGCGCTGTTGGGTTTGATTCATGCAATGCAAACGAGGGCAATGCCTCTGTACATATGATCGCAGACATAGCTAAACAAATTGGAATGTCAATTGGGGAGAGTATCGCCGCCTGCATTGACTCAAAGCTTAACAGCGGGGAGGGTTCACATGTTGCGAGTGGCACATACAGATCGCGGGGGGGTGATACCTCTCTTGTGAACCTAGTGGTGAAGTCTGACGTCAAGGAGCCAGCATGTTTCAAGGGGGATGGCTCAGATGCCTACACGGTGCATGAATGGGAGTCAGTCATTATAACATATCTCAGAAAACGGGCAGTACCACTGACGGAGCAAGCCGAAGAAGTCCTGAACAGACTCATGGGGAAAGCGAGGGAGGTGGTTCGAGTCGCCATACGCAGTAACCCATTTCTTGTTCTGTCTGAAGGCCCGGGTCCCATTTTTGATATATTAAAACAACATTTTAGTGACACCATTTCCTCCATGATGCCTCTGGCTGATTTCTATGCAACCAGGCCATTCCCCACTGAAGACCCTTTTGAGTACTGGCTCAGACTGAACAGAGCGATGGAAGTGACTGAGGACTGTATGAAGAGACAGAATAAGACACTGGATGATCCGTCACGTGAACTCACTACCATGTTTATTAGACATTGCCCTGACTCTGAACTCTCCCTGATATTCAGGTGCAAGCCCCTACAGCAGTGGACTGCTGCTGATGTTCACGAGAAACTGGTAGAGCAAAGACGAGATAAGAGGCACTCATCACAGCCTAAGACCGCCACTACAGTCACCGTGCTGCGACAAGACGTCAGCCCGGCTGTCCCTTTCTCAGTGCCTGCTGGTAAGCCCACTAATGATTCACAAGCCCAGCAGAGGCCCAACACAAGCCCAGCGCTAGGCCAGACATCACAGGGCTCCGCCGAGTCTCTAGATCGACTTGTCAACATGTTGGAACGTCTCCTGGAGCAGGGACCTCAGCAGTATGGCAGACCAGAACGCCGGCCACAGTGGAGCCCCAGAAACCGAATCCAACCCCCGCAGCCATGTGAGGTGTGTGGGGACACGGGGCATAATACTCGCTTTCATTGCCGAGCCAACCACCTCTGCTTCCTCTGTTATGCTTCTGGCCACACACGTGCTGACTGTCCAAAAGCTTCAATGCCACCGCCAGTAGCTTCTGGTGACCCCAGCACTCAGCGTGTGGGAAACTGATAGGCCAACATTTTGGGGGGGCAAGTGTTGAGCCAGTAGTGAATTCCCCAAGTACAACAGAAGATGATTTGGAGTCGGTTTATAAAAGTGTGTGTGAGGAACTAAAAGTGGAGAGTAAAGTCATATTGCAGAACACTCAAAAGGTTGCTCCATATGATGGACTGTTCCATGCTAAAGTACTGATTGGAGACAAAGTGGAAGTGGACGCTATGCTGGATAGTGGCTCAATGGCGTGTAGCCTGAGCTCTGAAGTTCTGAAGCGGCTGTCGCAGGAAGGAGTGCTGGAGAGCCCTTCTCTGACACCTACGGATGTGGTGTTGATCGGATGCGGCGGGTCAAAGACCAAGCCCTTAGGAGTGTGTGATCTAAAAATGGAGCTGTTCGGCTGCCCAGTGATCGTTCCAACGCTGGTGGTTGCGACACAAAATGATGACCTCATAGTAGGAAGTAACCTTCTGAAATACCTGATTCGACGTTTGAAAGTCTCAAGAGATGTTTTGAGCCAGAAGCCTGCGTCTGAGGGCAGTGAAGCGGAGCAGCATCAGCTACTGAGCTTGTTGGCTAATGTGGAGCTGTGGACAGGCAGTGATGTCCCTGACAAGGTGGGAACTGCAAGGATAAAGAAAGCTGTGACGCTCGAGCCTCTGAGTGAACACCTAGTCTGGGGCCGGCTTCAGAGCGTCGACAACATCTCAATGGGCAGTGCTGTCATTATTGAGCCCACTACTGCTCGGTCACGTCCCAAGTCAGTGTTGGTCGGGCGGACCGTGGCGTTGCTCCGTAGTGATGGCTGGCTGCCACTTAAAGTGATGAATCCTTCAGATAAGCCTGTGACACTGAAGAGGAATGCCAAGCTTGCTGACGTCTATCCATGCATGGAGTTGGAAGACTTTGACAGCCCCGACCCACATGACACACAGCTTGTTTCCCAGCAACAAGTGCAAAGGTCGGGCGAAGTGGCATCAGACAATGGGAGGGAATCCCATCTCACATCTGATGATTCAAGTCTCCCAGATTGTCAGAATGAGGGAACAGCATTCAGTGGGCCTCCTCAGGGCAGCCCGAGCTCAATATTGCAGGGCCTGGGGTTGGCTGACATTGATCTTGGTTCCTGTGATGTGTCTCCAGCATGCAAAGAGGAACTCGTCAGGCTGATAGCCAAGTACCAGTCAATCTTCTCCAGACACAAGCTGGATTGTGGAAAAGCTACAGGCTGTGTTCACAGGATAAAACTCAGTGATGAGAAGCCCTTTCGGTTACCATACCGACGCATCGCACCCACCCAGTATGAGAAACTCAGACAAGCACTGAATGAGATGGAAGACAGAGAGATCATACGGAAGTCCAGCAGCGACTTTGCATCGCCCTTGGTCCTCGTTTGGAAAAAGTCGGGAGACCTGAGACTTTGTACCGACTTCCGTTGGATCAATGCCCGCACCATCAAGGACGCTCACCCGCTCCCTCATCAGGCCGACGCCCTTGCAGCTTTGGGTGGCAACGCTTTCTTCTCGACCATGGACCTCACGTCGGGATACTACAACGTTGAGGTTCATGAAGATGACAAGAAATACACAGCCTTTACATCGCCATTCGGGCTGTATGAGTATAATCGCTTGCCACAAGGTCTGTGCAACAGCCCCGCGACCTTCATGCGGATGATGCTAAACATCTTTGGTGACCAAAATTTCCTCAGTCTTCTTTGCTATCTGGACGACGTCCTGGTGTTTGCTCCTACTGAGGAAATGGCATTGGAACGGCTGGGAGTGGTATTCGAGCGTCTGCAGTCCCATAATCTGAAATTGGCACCAAAGAAATGCCATTTCTTGCAGAGGTCCGTGAGATTCCTTGGCCATATAGTGAGTGCAGATGGCATCGCTACAGATCCCGAAAAGGTACGGGCCATCACGGCCCTATCTGAGGCGGATCTTATGGAAGACGGTACAGATGTCCCATCTCAGGGGAAGATAAGGTCGTTTCTGGGAATGGTGGTGTTCTACCAGCAGTTCATTGAGGGCTGTTCATCAATAGCCAAGCCGCTATTTGGTCTCACAACTGGCCACAAAGCTCCTCGTAAGAAGGGGAAAAGGCGTCGCTTGCCCCAGCGCACACTGACAGCTGCTGACTGGACAGAGGAGTGCAGAAAAGCCTTCCTGCTGCTGAAGAAAGCTTTGCTGGATCAGGTTGTGTTGGCCCACCCAAATTTTGATGGACCATTTCTGCTCTCAGTGGATGCCTCCAGTAATGGCCTCGGAGCTGTCTTGTCGCAGGTGCCTGAGGGGGGCACAGTAGCAAGACCGATCGCCTTCGCTAGTAAGTCGCTCTCATATGCACAGTCAAGATACCCTGCACACCGGCTGGAGTTTTTCGCCATGAGATGGGCCGTCTGTGAAAAGTTCCATCATTGGCTGAGGGGGCACCTGTTCACAGTATGGACGGATAACAATCCGTTGACGTATATCCTGTCGAAAGCTAAGCTGGATGCGTGTGAACAGAGGTGGGTTGCCAAGCTGGCACCCTACCAGTTTGATATCAAGTACATCCCGGGCCCCAAAAACATCGTCGCAGATGCTCTGAGCAGGCAGCCCTTCATTCATCCGAGCACGCTCCACCGCTTGACCAGAGAGCCATATGAGACGCTGGTGGCTGAAGCTGATGCTGTTGGCACGGATAAGGTGCAGGATGTGTTTCGGTGGTCTACCCACCCGCTTGAGGGGAGATCTGGCGTTGGGCCTTCTGTCGCCTGCCAGTGCACTGCTGTTGTCACCCCCGGGGCTTTGTCAAGTCAGGAAGTGGCAGCGGTTCTCCGTTCACACAAGTCACAGGAAAGGGCAGTGCCGCCCCATGCGCTGCTGTTGCCACAGCTACCTCAAGCAGTGATGCCGATGGAAGAGGATGGAACTGAAGCGCTGTCTCATGACCAACTGATGGAGAAGCAGAGAGCCGACACGGTGCTGAGCAGAGTGATCTTCTTTGTGGAAAGGGGGCGACGGCCGTCGAGGAGAGAGCGAGCTCACGAGACAGTTGATGTCATCCGTCTGCTGAAGAGCTGGGATAAGCTGACTATGAAGGCGGGCGTGCTGTATCGTGTAGCAAGGAGCCCTGTAACAAAGAAGAAGACTCACCTGTACGTTGTTCCGGCTTCTCTGAAGGCAGTAGTGCTGGGAGGCGTCCACAACGAAGCAGGTCACCAGGGCCAGCAACGAACCTTACACCTTGCTAGGCAACGGTTCTACTGGGCAGGCCTGGAGAAGGATGTAAGAGAGCATGTGAAATGCTGCAGGCGGTGTGTGCTGAGCAAGACCCCCGAGCCAGAAGCTAGAGCCCCACTTGAGAACATCATAACAACAGAGCCTCTGGAGCTTGTGTGCATAGACTTCTGGTGTGCGGAGGATCCTAAGAACAGGTCAATGGATGTGCTTGTTGTTACAGACCATTTCACAAAGATGGCAAATGCCTTTTTGTGTCCGAACCAGTCTGCTAAAGCTGTGGCCCACCAACTATGGCATAACTATTTCTGTGTCTATGGCTTTCCGAGGCGCATTCACTCTGATCAGGGGGCCAATTTCGAGAGTGCCCTCATTGCTGAGCTCTTGAGTGTTGCCGGGGTTCAAAAGTCCCATACGACCCCATATCATCCGATGGGCAATGGCTCATGTGAAAGAATGAACAGGACACTGGGCAACATGATTCGGGCCCTGCCCCCCAGAGCAAAGCACAGATGGCCTCAGGCACTGAAATCCCTCACGTTTGCCTATAACTGCACCATCCACGAGACCACAGGGTATGCACCGTTTCTCTTGATGTTCGGGAGGATACCGAGGCTGCCCATTGACCTGGCTTTCAGCACTGTTCTGGACACCCCTGAAGTTGAGAGATATGACGAGTACGTTCAACTTTTACGAAGGAGTCTGAAGGAAGCGATGGGAATTGCACAAGCTTCAGCATCGAAACAGTTGAGGAGGCATACTGAACTGTATAATCGTAAGGTCCGTGGAGCTCCAGTTGAAATAGGAGATCGAGTGTTGTTGGCCAACAAAGGGGAACGTGGCAAGCGTAAGGTCGCTGACCGTTGGGAGGATGCGACTTACGTGGTCACTGAGGTGAATGCCGACAGCCAAACCTTCAAAATCCAGAACAGCACCACTGGTGTTGTTAAAACGGTCCACCGCAACCTGATAACACCGGTCAACTTTCTGCCACTCCCCGGCAATGCTTCTGAAGAAGGATTGGGCCTGTCGGCCTCCTCTGCTTCAGATAATCCAAACACGGAGCAGGACGTTGTGACGATGGATGACGATGCGTCAACGGATGCTGCGGACTATAGGACCAGAGCCTGGGTCTCCCAGCTGCCAGAGGGGTCTAGTGACTCGAGTGTGGAGGTTGAAAGCCTGTCTCAAGATGGCCGAGATGCACCACATTCCATCCCATCTCTGGTTCATTCACAAACTGATTGTTCTGATCTCCCTGATGGTCAGAGTGATCCACTCCCTTCACCTGCTTCAGTGGGACTTCACTCTCAGGAACCCGATCAGCTGGTGTCCGAGTCAGACGAAGTGGAGTCCAATCAGAGTGTCAAAACTGGCACTGCCCTGGCTGATGCCGCCGGGCCGAGTGAACATGTTCCCACACTGCCCAGTACTGTTGTTCCCGTCCCACCAGTGACACGATCACTGACACGATCACTGGCACGGTCGCAAAGTGTCCAGGCTAGAACGGGGAGGTTGTTTAAACCTGTGTCTAGGCTTATTGAAATGATGGAACAAAGAATGAATGTGAACTGATTGCAGAAGAAAAGGAAAAAAAAAAAAGGATGTAAATTGTTTCTCTGTTGAGAATGTTGGTTTTGAATGTTTTGTTTTATTGGAGAATGTGGAGAGAGGAAGAAAAGCACTTTTCTTGTGAGTTGTGCCATTATGTGTATAATGGGTCTTATGTTTTTATTTATTTTTCATAAGGTGAAGAATGTTTATTTTATGCTCCTGTATGGTGGGTTTGGGCTCACATATGGTGTACATGGGGGATGGTTGTCTGATGATTGGGTCCCCGGGTGTCGATTATTGATGGAGGGTTTGTGTAATCACATTGTGCATTAGACATGTAACAGGCATGTTTACCTGAGATGGTTGAGGGGGTTTGGCCGGCCTCCTTCTCCTCTAATTCTCGCAGAGAATAGTCTCCTGACTGGGTTTCGTGTGACTACACAGGGTCTACTTCCTCCATTGGTTTTCTGTGTGTTGTATGTATGTGATTTTTTTTCTCCTTCTCTCTCTTACTCTCTCTCTGATGTGCCTATGCTGAGTACCTGTCATGTTTACTAGCTGGTCAGTATTTGTTTGTTTCTTTAATTTCTATTTTCTGGGAATCTATGCGAGCAAGTGGAATTCAGCAGGGGGGAGTGTAACGGAGTTAGTTTGGTTATTTTAGTTAGTTCCACTTGCCAGAGCACTGACCAATCATTTACAGGGTTCTATCACTTTAACTCATTGGGTTGTGGGCATGTCCCTGCCTGGCATTTAAATCTGGCCGCTACGTCACCTAAGCGCCAGAAAGAGATGATTCTTGCCACGGTAGGTCGCATGGGACACAGGCATTACGTTAAACGGGTTAAAACTATGTAATCTAATGATACAGCTATCATGGTATTATGTTGGATTGTATGACAGTATGTAGCGATCGCATTGTACTTACCTGAATGTGCTGTGGGTTATATCTTGTTAACGTGGTGGCTATCACTAGCTTCATTAGCTTGTACGCTAAGCTAACGCTTCCTGGTTTTTCTGTAGAGCCGTGTCTGCTGTGCCGATCACTGCTGTATGTCCGACCAATGAGAATCCATGTGTGTTGACAGGTACATAATTGTTCATATTGTTTATATTTTGTTGTACATTTATTATGGCCAGAAAGAGATGATTCTTGCCACGAGCCGTGTCTGCTGTGCCGATCACTGCTGTATGTCCGACCAATGAGAATCCATGTGTGTTGACAGGCAATAAAAGTCCACACAACTGAAGCTGAAGAGTGTCGGTTCATTCCTTAACAAAACACAACGCAGACGACGAAATACAAATGGTTACACTATCACTTCTTATAGGTTAAAGGGAAGAGAGAGAGAGAGAAACTATATTACAGTATATATATGTCAGTCATCTTCTTCTTCTTCCCTGTAGGCTCCTAAGTGGAGGATAGGGTAGACTGTCTCCGGGCAGTCTTCCTCATACAGACGTAGACTGTCTCCGGGCAGTCTTCCTCATACAGAGGTAGACTGTCTCCGGGCAGTCTTCCTCATACAGACGTAGACTGTCTCCGGGCAGTCTTCCTCATACAGACGTAGACTGTCTCCGGGCAGTCTTCCTCATACAGAGGTAGACTGTCTCCGAGCAGTCTTCCTCATACAGAGGTAGACTGTCTCCGGGCAGTCTTCCTCATACAGAGGTAGACTGTCTCCGGGCAGTCTTCCTCATACATAGGGAGACTGTCTCCGGGCAGTCTTCCTCATACAGAGGTAGACTGTCTCCGGGCAGTCTTCCTCATACAGAGGTAGTGTAGCGAAGCTTGTGTGCTTGCTGGGGGCGAAGCCTTTGGGCTTGCCTCGTGAAGTGTGCTGGATCTTAGATGAGGGCTCACGGGCTGTGATCGATCAGAATCACGGAGATGGAGATAGGGACCGAGATGTCGGTCCTGGGACGCGGTTGAATTACCACTGTTGACCTGTCTGGGTGTAAGGCAGTCGGTCACCAGGGCCTGGCTGGTTGTAAGACAGCAGGGGTTCAGTTCGGGTCCGGAATTGGTTGTGCTAATGGTTGACATTATGAAGGGGTAAGAATACCTGAAGAAGTATGGAAGTCGAAGGAATCTCGAAGGATCAAGCATAGCGTCACAGAACACCTTGTTTATATGCCCGCAATTGGTGTATGACATCACGTCATTGGTGATGTCACAACGTTCGAGGGAGCTATGACATCATCGGTGTTATGTCTGACATCGCCGATGACCTCACAGGTGAACTCTATGCTATGACATCATTGTCATCGTTGATGATGTCATCATCATTACGTCGTTGGCGCGCCGGCTGGTAGGCATCGACTGCCCCAAGAACAGGCCTGACGGTGGGCCATTATGGGCCCTTTTCTACAGCCGCTCCCAGATTCCTGTGGGGAATCTGTATTCTTCCAGAAATGGCCGGAATGGCCCTCTAGTCCCACCTGGTATAGGCAGGGCTTGGTTGATTATTCTGGGAGTGAGGGGGGCTGTGGTCCGCCTGGCCACCGGCCGGGTGTAGGCACGGGTCCGCACGCCGTTGTCCAGTCCCGTACATCACAAGAGCCAAGATTTGGTGACTGTCCTCGTTGGCCAGGATGTGTGTGGGATCCTACTGCTGTAGTGAGCTGTAGTGGCCTCTGAGGGCTTGAGTTTCCAGTTGAGGAAACTCAGCGGCGTGAGGTCAGCGCGGGAGCCGCTCAGGAGCCGGGGGTCTACCCAGCTACTGCGGTAGTGAGGAGCCTCTGGTTCTGGTGGCTTGAGTTTCCAGTCAAGGAACCTCAGCGGCGTAGGGTCGGTGCGGAAGCAGCTCAGGAGCCGGGGGTCTATCCAGCTACTGCGGTAGTGAGGAGCCTCTGGTTCTGGTGGCTTGAGTTTCCAGTCAAGGAACCCCAGCATGTCGGTGAGGAAGCCATTTGTCTGCCCTCGTTGGAGGGAGGCCTCTGCCCCTAGTGTCTCGTTGGCCGCCCCGTGGAGCGCCGGTGTGGCATCCTCACTGAGGGCACCGAAGGTCGTACACTCCTCTGGCATGGGGGGAGCCGACCTGAGGCCGCCGTAACTTTGCTTCAACTCCTCGCTCTTATCCGCGGTCGTGTGGAGTCGGGGTGTCTCTGGCCAGCGATCTGGGCTGAGAAGAGGTGGTCCGTCCTCCCACTCTTCCCAGGCCTGCAGCAGTGTCTCAGGTAGGACTGGATCATCCCAGCCTGGTTCCCATTTCCATAGGTGCTGTATGAGCAGGACAAGATGGATCCTCCCGAACTGATGGAGGGGCAAATTCCTCGGGCGGGATTCCTGCTGCAGGGCGGTGATGGGGTAAGGTTGCTCGCCTAGACCAAGGTTCGGTTCCGTAAAGGCTCTCTTGGTGCAATAGGTCTGCTCTGGGCAAATTGCCGGCGAGACGATGAGGGAGACGGCCGCCCCGTGAAGCATCTGGGGCTCCTGCCTCGCCGTCCGCAAAGGCATGTCCACTTGCTCCACTTGCTCGGACTTGTTGGCCTCCCTGGAGGCCTTGGCTGGAGTTGTCTCCATGAGCCCGGGTAGGGCCAGGAGGTGAATTCTGGGAATAGGTAGTTGAGATGGCTGGTCCCGTCCTCTGGGGGGGTCCCAGCTGTCGTGTCCAGCTATCTTGTGGGAATGATTGACGCCGTCCGGCTGGCTGTGCCCTGTGCTGTTGGTCCCAACGTTCGCCGTGCCTCCCTGAGTCTGGTGTATCCCGGTGGCGGGCTTGGCCACCCCGTTGCACTCTATGGTATGCTCAGGGTCGGCAACCTTTGTCGGTGGACATGTCCTAGGTGGGAGTGTTGGTGTTGGTGGCATTGGCACTGGAACAGTGGGTTCCGTAGTTTGGGTCGTTGGCTCTGGAGCCGCCGTGCTGACCTGACCCTGGGGTGAGGTGAGAGGCACAGGTGGAACTGCCGGGTCCCCGGCAAGCAGACAGGCGCGAGGCCGGGCCGCTACGTGCTTCTGCTCGACTTGCAGCTGGGCACGAACCCGGGCCTCGTGGTGGGCCAGCTCAGCTTGCCGCAGGTGTCGGCTTCTCTCCAGGCGGCGGGTGATCCGCTCTCTAGCTTGGAGGGCCTCCTCTTGGGCCTGTTCTTGGGCCCGTTCTTGCTCTTCCTGGACCCGTTTTTGGGCCCGCTGAGCCTCTGCTTGGACCCGTTGCGCCTCTGCTTGGACCCGTTCTTGGGCCCGCCTCGCCGCTCTGGTTTGCTCGTTCAGCCGGTCGTACTCCTCATCGGCTTCCTCCTCCTCCGCGTGTTGGCGGCGAAGGCTCTCGGTCGCCAATAGTGCCTTATATTCCTCGTAAGCTGCCGCTTGGGCTGAGGAATACGCGTGGGCACGTACGATTGACCGTGAGCTGGCGCTAGAGTATCGCGATGCACTATGGTGGGAGCGGTGACTGCTAGCGCTGCAGGGTACATAGGCGTCTCTGTCGTCATAGGTCAAACCTCCATGACCCGACCTGTCCTGACTTGACTGGTGGCCAGCTTGATGGGACCTGCCAGTGCGTTGGGATTCCTTGAAGTATTCAGTGATGTCCTGGTTGGTCTCCCTTTGGCGCACAATCGTAGCGTCGAAGTTAGCCTTTTCTCGAGCTAGGAGATCGGCCCTTGCCTGGGATGCCTGAGCAGGGAGTCGGTGGTGGCTGCGGATGAGTTCCTGCCCCGGTTGGATCGTCTGGTGGGAGTGTAGGGGGGACCCCTGAGTACTACTCCCGCTGGATACTCTGCTGTATCCAGATTCGATCTGGTGGGGAAGGGATTGCTCCTCTGGTCGGTGAGGTGCCGTGACCAGAGCGAGCTCACCTGACTCCTGCTCCATCTCTGAGCGTCGCAAGTCCTCTGATCCGCTCGAAGGACCAAATTGTGGTGAAGCTTGTGGGTCAGAGGACTTATGGATCCGGCTCGAAGGACCAAATTGTAGCGAAGCTTGTGTGCTTGCTGGGGGCGAAGCCTTTGGGCTTGCCTCGTGAAGTGTGCTGGATCTTAGATGAGGGCTCACGGGCTGTGATCGATCAGAATCACGGAGATGGAGATAGGGACCGAGATGTCGGTCCTGGGACGCGGTTGAATTACCACTGTTGACCTGTCTGGGTGTAAGGCAGTCGGTCACCAGGGCCTGGCTGGTTGTAAGACAGCAGGGGTTCAGGTCGGGTCCGGAATTGGTTGTGCTAATGGTTGACATTATGAAAGGGTAAGAATACCTGAAGAAGTATGGAAGTCCAAGGAATCTCGAAGGATCAAGCATAGCGTCACAGAACACCTTGTTTATATGCCCGCGTTTTGGTGTATGACATCACGTCATTGGTGATGTCACAACGTTCGAGGGAGCTATGACATCATCTGTGTTATGTCTGACATCGCCGATGACCTCACAGGTGAACTCTATGCTATGACATCATTGTCATCGTTGATGATGTCATCATCATTACGTCGTTGGCGCGCCGGCTGGTAGGCATCGACTGCCCCAAGAACAGGCCTGACGGTGGGCCATTATGGGCCCTTTTCTACAGGTAGACTGTGCTTGCTTTCTGCAGCAAGTGAGTTTTAGGATGGGGTTGTTACCATTAACCCACAGGAACATGGGGAGAACATGCAAACTCCGCACAAGAATGACCCGGGACGGACCGGCATTCAAACCAGGGCCCTTATCGCTGTGAGGCGACAGGCAGTGCTAACCACCGTCTTATTTCATTTGATTTGACTTTATTTCTACCCTTTGTTTGAATCGATGCTTTGGCATTACATGCCAAGAAAGCT
>NC_139625.1:63875329-63885329 GCF_964638095.1 Poromitra crassiceps
TATTTACAAGCTGTCTAAATGAGCGATACGGACGTATTTACAAGCTGTCTAAATGAGCGATACGGACGTATTTACAAGCTGTCTAAATCAGCGATACGGACGTATTTACAAGTTGTCTAAATCAGCGATACGGACATATTTACAAGCTGTCTAAATGAGCGATACGGACGTATTTACAAGCTGTCTAAATCAGCGATACGGACATATTTACAAGCTGTCTAAATCAGCGATACGGACGTATTTACAAGCTGTCTAAATGAGCGATACGGACATATTTACAAGCTGTCTAAATCAGCGATACGGACGTATTTACAAGCTGTCTAAATGAGCGATACGGACGTATTTACAAGCTGTCTAAATCAGCGATACGGACATATTTACAAGCTGTCTAAATCAGCGATACGGACGTATTTACAAGCTGTCTAAATGAGCGATACGGACGTATTTACAACATATTTACAAAGTGTCACAGAAACATTTCAAAGCCACATACTTAAGAAGAAGGGTTCATAGCATCATAGCATTCATTCTCGACGTCGGGGTTAGAAAGCTCGACGCTGCTCATAAATGCCTCTTTTCATCCGAAGTCTGTGCTGGTGACATAATTTTTTCCGGGTTAGAGCCCAGCCGTCACAGAGCTCAACAGTGCCACCCTGGTCGAAAGCTCGGTAAAAAATGTTGAGCTGTGCTATATAAAACACTGTGCACATGGACTTTTTACAAATGCATGGTTGTCTGAAAAAGAGCTGGCAGGTTGACTTTTGGTATTGCAACATTTACATCTAACTGTGCGAGTGTGCGTTCACACCAGGGCGATTTTCGCAAATTTGCGCGATGAGATTAGACAATGCAAACGCGCAAGAAAATGAGGTTTCGCCCGGCCCGCGCAGTGTGAGACAAGACACACTAATTTTCACAGCACGAATTATGCGATTTTCGCCTCATCGCTCTAGTGAATAATTTATGTGAGCAAACTTGCGTGAGTGAAATGTTCCTTTCGCCTTCGTGTAGTGGAATTATGAGTACAGCGGCTTCTTCCAGTGGCTGTGCAGGAAAGGTGGCATTTCTTTGTTAATAGCTCTATTATTAACCATGCTACATACACATGTAGGGGCACACACACACACATGCTCTCTCCTCACTCTCTCACTCACACACACACACACACACACACACACACACACACACACATGCTCTCTCCTCACTCTCTCACACACACACACACACACACACACACACAAAGACACAAACACACACAGATGCGCAATGTGCCCAGCAATCCAGATTAGTGACAACAGTAGACTGCTATCTGCTGTTCTCTAGAACATTGGGTCCCGTTGGGATGTCAGGGACACACGCACATACACACAGACGACACACACAGACACACACAGACACACACACACACACACACACACACACACATGCACACGCAAATACACACACACACACACGCGCAAATACACACACAGACACACAGGCTAGATCAGTCACTCCCACCTCTAGTGGTTTGACATGAAAACAATGCTGATGGGCAAGGTAGTGTGTGATGTTAATGGTAGAGCATAGCATATGTTAAGTAAGTTATGTCTGTGTGTGTGTGTGTGTGTGTGTGTGTGTGTGTGTGTGTGTGTGTGTGTGTGTGCTCCATGGATTGTCCCCCCCCCCCTCTCCAGTGTTTGTTTATGGTCTATGCGGGGGGGGGGGGGGGGGGGGGGATGCAGGTCATGTTCCACCAACAACATTATTATGTTTCTATTGTCTTATGGAGTGTGTTCTGATATATCTGCACAAATATAATTACACTATTGCACTAATTACACTATTGCATTATAATGGGTGAACTCGCTATTTTGGTTTTGAACTGTGATGGTCTGAATATCCCACACAAACGTACTAATGTTCTATCTTTTATGCGGAGTAGGAAAGTTGACATTGCTTTTCTTCAGGAAACCCATTTACTTTCTAAAGACTCTGGTCGTCTTGCCAATAAGTATTATCACACTATCTCTTCCTCCTCTGCAAATTCTAAATCTAAAGGAGTAGCTATTGTCTGTAAACGGAATCTTAAGATTAAGACACTAAACATTTGGACAGACAATACAGGCAGAATAACAATCGCTCAAACAGAGCTACACAGGAGGAAAGTAGCCCTTATTTCTGCGTATGCCCCTAACAAATTTGATAATAACTTTTACGATCTGCTCACTCCAAAAATGTTAGAACTTACTGATTATTCTTTTATAATAGGGGCGGATTTTAACGCAGTGTGGCATGTAAACGAGAGGTCAAGCTCTAATGCTTCTAGAGATCAGTAGCTACAACCGCAGCGCTGCAATCTTGGGCTAGGACCCTCAGCCTATTCTGTGTTATGCTACTGTGGGTCAACTATCCAAACACGCCACTAGATGGCGATTTAACTCCACTTTGTTAGCCAATGATTCATATAAATCTCAGTTTCTGAGCCAGCTACATGACTTTCTTGATTTTAATTTGGGTTCAGTTGAGGACCCTCAAATTCTATGGAATGCGGTGAAGGGGTTTATTAGGAGCAACACTATTTGGTTCTCTTCCAACTTACGCAAGGCTAGATCTGCCAAAGAACTTTTATGGAAAGAAATGACAGCTCCATATTGCCCCATTGCAACATCAGCGCCCAGCAGCCTCCGCCATTTTTTATTTTTGGAAGCGTGACAGCGCCAAAAGAACCTCGCACAGGCTCGCAGTGGTCAGCTGCGGTAGCGCTGGCCCCTATAATCAGCCTCTCTAAACAGTAACTCAACGGGAGAACACTCTAAACTTTGGGGATTCACATCTTTTCCGGGCGTACTGCAAATCTTGATTGAAGTGGTGTAGTGCAGGGATGTAAAACAACAACCATATTGTGGAAACTAAGCAAAAATTTTTGTTTTCTTTGTTTAGTTTTTTCAAGATAAATACCTAATGAAAAGGACCCGAGGTTCAACTCCCGTTGAGTTACTGTTTAGAGAGGCTGATTATAGGGGCCAGCGCTACCGCAGCTGACCACTGCGAGGCGCATTCTGTTTCCAAAAATGGCCGGAGTGTCGTCTCTTTCCTTCCACGCTCTTTGGATCTGCCAGACTACAAACTTTGGAAGCAGATTTTGCTAGACTCGATTCAATTTTGCAGATTAACTATTTTGAACGGATTGAATCTTTGCGTGACGAAATAAATGTATGACATTCTCAAACAACAGTCTGAATTTTTGATGCATAGAACTCGGCAGCATTATTACTTTCATGGATGTAGGCCTAGTCATCTCCTGGCATCGAGAATTAGAACCAACGATCATTTTGTTGACATCCCCTCCATCAGTTCCTCGATAGGTGAAATTATCACTGAACCAAAACAAATCAACCAGACCTTCCGTACTTTTTATTCCAAGTTATACCAGTCAGAGGTTCGTTTTGACAAAGATAGGTGCAATCCTTTTTTTAGTCAGCTTAAATTTTCTCATATCTCGGCAACCAATGCTTCGAGTTTAGATGAGCCTATTTCCCTAGAGATGCTGAGGGAGGCGGCTTTGGATATTCAAAAAAATAAATCGCCAGGTTTTGACGGTATTCCTCCCGAGATCTATATCACTTTTTGGGATCATCTTGGACCCCTATTACTGAACATGATTAAGACCTCAATAGATAAGGGTAGCTTTGGAAGAGCTGTCAACATCGCAATCATCTCGCTCCTACTGAAGAAAGATAAAGACCCAGTTATAGACCACTCAGCCTGTTGAACGCTGACATCAAAATATATTCCAAGTCTCTTGCTTGACGCATTCAAGACCACATTCCATCATTAATTCACAGTGACCAGACAGGCTTCATTAAATCTAGATTAGCTGCAGATAATGTCAGGCGTCTTTTACACATTCTAGATGCGGCAGCATCCACCAACAACATTCCGACAGCTGTGCTCTCCTTGGATGCTATGAAGGCGTTCGACAGGCTGGAGTGGTCCTTCCTGTGGGCTGTGCTGGAGAGGATGGGGTTTGGAACCAATTTTATACACATGATTAATGTTCTTTATTCCAACCTCTCTGCTCTTGTTTTAACTGATCAATGGTCACCTGTCATCACAATTGTTTTCTGTTTCTAGATCTTCTCGTCAAGGCTGTCCTTTTCTTTTTGCACTTTCCATGGAGCCTCTGGCTCCAATGATTAGACAATCCACTACTGTACAACCCATTCTAGTTCATGCTACCAAACATCACCTGGCATTGTATGGCGATGATGTCCTAATTTTCGTGCAAAACCCAGCACAATCATTACCTTGCCTTCTTACTATTTGTCCTGTTGTCAAAAAGGCCCAACAGCGACTACACGGACTCAGGCGCCTAAATAAATTTGGGCTAAGGCCAGAAATCCTTACGGACTTCTACAGAGGCACCATTGAAAGCCTGCTGACTGGCTGCTTCACCACCTGGTACGGGAACTGTACCACCATGGACCGCAGGGAGCTACGAAGAGTGAGACGCGCGGCCCAGCACGTAACAGGATGTGAGCTGCCAGAACTGCAGGAACTATATAACCAGGAGGTCCCTGAAGATCATCAAAGACACAAACCATCCCCACAACAGCCTGTTCTCCCTGTTACCCTCAGGGAGGAGATACAGGGTCCCAAAAGCATGCACAAATCGCTTGAGGGACACTTTCTTCCCGCAGGCCACGAGACTCCTTAACATACACAAATAGTGTAGTAGCTGTACTGTACCGCACTGTAGATGCTACCATTATGTATGTCTAATGTTTAATTGTATGTTTAATTAGGTATATGCTATTTGCACCTGTACGTCAAATACGTCGAATTTAAAATGTTTAAGTACGTCCAAAGTACGTCAAATACGTCGAATTTAAAATGTTTAAGTACGTCCAAAGTATGCACATGACATGTGCACCTATGTGCAGTGAATATGCCACTGTCTCTGACTTGTGTTATCACTCTACTGCCTTATTGCTTGTTGTGTCTCTTGTTGTTTTTGCACTCATATGTTATATTTGTACTATGTTGTAAACGGAGTTCACAGCACAAGAATTTCACACGTGATACTTGTACTACGGAGTGACAATAAAAATCTTGAATCTTGAATCTTGAATCTATTTGTGAAGAATTTGGTAGCCTTTCTGGTTTCAAAATCAACTGGACCAAATCTGCCTTTTTACCGCTCAACAACCTGGCTAAGTCACTTCAACTTCCAGCTAGCATAGTTCAGCATTTTAAGTATCTTGGCATAGAAATCTTTCCATCATTGAAACAGATCACTTCCCATAATTACCTAGACACATGGAATAAAATCCAAACCGATCTTGGACAGATGGACTGCTCTCCCAAATTCCCTCCAAGCCTGTATTTCCATTGTTAAAATGAACATTTTACCTAGAGTAAACTTTATAAGTTCTATGATCCCTCTTGCTTGATCCCTCTCTTAATTTTTGGAACAAAATCAACTCCAGTATTTCAAGGTTAATTTGGAATAAAAAACACCCACGTCTTAGATTGTCCATAATTTTAAATGACTTGTCAGGGCTCAGTCTTACTAAATCTTTAAAGCGCCTACTCTTGGCTGGCTTGACAGCCGCAAAGAAAATTGTTGCATCACAATGGAAGCCCCCCCCATTCACTCTCTATTAAACAATGGATTCTTACTTTTTTGGATATTGTTTATTTAGAAATCTCGACAGCCCGAATTAACGGAGCTTCGGAGCCTTTGCTGTCCAATTGGTATTGTGTGGCTGACTTGCTAAAAGATCTTTTACGGTGATCTCATTTATTTTTATTTTTTATTTGTATGTATACTGTATATCTGAACTGTAGGTTGGGGGGAAGGGACCTGTGGGGAGGGGGTTATATGTTGTATTTGTCTCTGTGTGATGATGTATCTTTATCTTTATCTTTATTGTTTATTGAAGCAGGGACAGTACACAATAAATATATTGCACCAGAGATAGCTAAAAGCTAATTTGCATCTGTAGTCCCTGGGCACACAGAGTCCTGTGCGCACACAGTACATATCAAATACAGCAATTAAAGGAAAATCCTAATGTCTAAACAATCAAGATACATGACAAAAAATGATACTTACTATTAGCAAGATACAACATATACAATGCGCCTAACAGTAAAAATAGAACATAGAGGTAGATAGCAATCCACTAAAATCGCACATTGGCAAATGGTAAAAAATAAATAACATAGCACAGAAAGAGACAGTATATGAGGCCACACCAATGACTATAGGTGGCCGCAGGACTGACCCTCTCTCGTATGCGGTTTGACTGTTGTTCTCTGTATTTGTTTTTTATGATTTATCAGATTTAAAAGAAAATAAAAAAAAACTTAGGTTAAGTAACGAGAACATTACAGGTTACACACACACACGTCCTCATTTGTCTTCTTACAGTATGATCAGCAATCAAAGATATAGTACAGTATCATGAGGAAAGGGCAGATAAACACACACACACACACACACACACACACACACACACACACACACACACACACACACAGCATTGGAGCTTGATCTCTCAAGCAGGGACATTCTGACATAAGCCAGTGTTGCCTAGCAACAAGGCCTCACAGACGATGTACAAGGCTATAGAGGTTAACGGTGACCACCCACTTTTTCGCGGCACCAGTTCTGGAAGATGATTCCCAATTCATTTTCTCCATAGAGGTTTTGGAAAATCCGTATAAGAGTTTTAAGCCTGGATTGGAACCAAGCCAACTTTGTCTGGGTCAACTCCACACCTTCGAATCCGCCCATTCCACCAAGTTGAGTTTTGGCTGCTTCTGGAGGACATTTACTAACTCACGCTGCCTAAAGAACACTGCCAGCATCTGCAAGGACCACAACTCACGCTGCCTAAAGAACGCTGCCAGCATCTGCAAGGACCACAACTCACGCTGCCTAAAGAACACTGCCAGCATCTGCAAGGACCACAACTCACGCTGCCTAAAGAACGCTGCCAGCATCTGCAAGGACCACAACTCACGCTGCCTAAAGAACGCTGCCAGCATCTGCAAGGACCACAACTCACGCTGCCTAAAGAACGCTGCCAGCATCTGCAAGGACCACAACTCACGCTGCCTAAAGAACACTGCCAGCATCTGCAAGGACCACAACTCACGCTGCCTAAAGAACACTGCCAGCATCTGCAAGGACCACAACTCACGCTAGGGCTGTCACTTTTCATTCGAAATTCGAATGCAACTTCGAATGTGGGGGAGGGGTTCGTGTTCGATATGTAAATTGACTGTTCGTTTTTTTTTTTTTTTTTTTTTTTTTCTTATATGAACCAAAATTAACCAACTGCTGCTTGCTGGTAATGTTAATCCCATGTCAGAAAAAGTATCCAGATTTGTCGCGTTAGTCTCTTCTGAGAAAGATTGTCTCCAGGGTCTGAAAAGTTGTCTCGAGTTGGATGCAGCCAAGTTTGTGAGGCAGTGTTGTGACTGTGAGCGTCCAAGTTGGATGCAGCCAAGTTTGTGAGGCAGTGTTGTGACTGTGAGCGTCCAAGCTAACACGTCGGGCTGATGCCCGGTGGCCTGGACTGAAAAAAAAAAAAAAAAAATGTAATTAACCAAAAAACTTCGAATATATTCGAACGAATTTCGGACAATTAAAGTTCGTTCGAACTTTATTTTGGGAAAAAGTGACAGCCCTAACTCACGCTGCCTAAAGAACGCTGTAAACTAAAAACTACATCACGACGTCCACGCAAGTTATCAGCAATGACAATGAGCATCATTGCATGCACAAACAAATAATAATTTCTCAGCAAGCCTTCTTACTTCGGAACTTTTGAGAAGAGGGCAACCAAATTAAATGAAGTGGTGGATAGAAGAAGCATTTGGATTCGTTTTAAGGTAGCTACCATGAAGTTAACACCTGGTTTGGGTGAAATTTACCCTAAAATTTACCCTAAACAAATAGGGTAATAACACGTGCACATCTGTTACTGATAGCACACAGTAGCTATAATGTTATGTTAGCTAGCATCACACATCCGAGCTAAAACAGCACAAAGTTACCACAGAGTAAGGTTATCTGCTGTGTTGGGCAGTAGCTTGCTACAAGTAGCGAAGCTACATAGCTTAACTACATTTCTCAGTAGCTTGGTGGTAGCTTGTTCAGTAGGCCTAGCTAAGCTATTTATAGACCCAGCCAAGTAGTTTGTAGTTCCCGCAAAAGCTACAAGCTACTCACCAGAGAAAATCCATGACCAAAGCACGCAGTGGAGATTTCTGCTGCGGTTTGGATTAAACAGGAGGAGACATTGCATATGTCAAGTGTGCCTGTGTAGCCAATAAAGCACTTCCAGTTCCATTATGACGGGCAACAAGTGTTGTCTTATCCTTGCTTTTTAGCATCCTTGCCTCTCTACTCTGCCTCTGATTGGGTTGGGTTTAGGCAATGAAGACTGACGATTGGTGGGTAGGGCAAAATATGTCATGTGCTGAGAGAGTGGCGTCAGCGGAGGACCAAAATGCAAGAATCATTAGCCAATGAACAGCCAGGAATGGGTCTCGCGCTACTTTTGCATGCTAAAATAAAGCCGATAATGTACAATTTGATTCATTTCAAGGGATGAAAAACCCTTTCAAAGTACAACACTGTCTATTTTGATGCAACTCGACAGTGCTGCTTTTTTTACTGAAGAGTTCCACTTTCTACTTCCTGGAAAAAAACTGGTCCATTGGAGTGAATGGAGATGTCGGAACTCTCTGGTGCAGCAACGAAATTTGAAAGATGGCAGAGAGGGAGCCACTGGCAGTGATGAAGAAGATGTTCAGGTTTTATTGTCTGTTTTTGAATATTGTGCCAGTGAGAGTTTCAGTGTGTTTTATAATATAATAAACGATCAAAATGAGATTTTTTTTGCCTGCCTATTTGCTTGGTGGAAAGTTGTTCTTTGACATGAAGTTGATTCAATGTGAGAAAAAAGTAGATTTGATGTCGCAAGCTGCTTTTGTCATGTTGCTCGTAGCTTAGCTTGCTACATTTCTCTGGGGATAGCTTCAATGTACTTTAGCTATATTTAATCGAGAGTAACTGATAGCTTAGCTTACTACATTTTCCAAGTAGCTTGCCCATCACTGGTTATCTGGAAGAAGCCCCTGACTTTTAACACCTCTCTACGACTTGACTCAAATAAAGCAGGAAAACCGACAGGAAACATCTTTTCTCTATTTAGTTTTCTCTCTTCGACAGCCGACTGACACCTCCTTTCTTTACTTCTGCGTACTCTATGCTAATCTCGCCCTCTACAGTTCACTACAGCCAATCACAACAGGTCGAATTCACTGATACCTATTACAGTAATTGACAAAATCATCAGTATATAAATGGGAGCTGGGGCTCTGTTTGTTTCTCTGTCCCACTGTGATTGTCCCACTGTGATTCCCAGTGATGTCATAAATCCCACTGTGACATCACCAGTGATGTCATAAATCCACTGTGACATCATCAGTGATGTCATAAATCCACATGTAAAATCCCACTGTGACATCATCAGTGATGTCATAAATACCACTGTGACATCATCAGTGATGTCCACACAGCACCCGAGCTGCGGGCAAGGCCGCGCAGTGGCCGAGCTGCGAATGCGAGCTGCAGGTCCAGCTCGGCGAGCTGCAGGACGGGCGAGGCCGCGCAGCGGGCGAGTCTAGGAATCAAGCCTACCCCGCGAGATCCCTAGTAAAATAAAGGTGCAATCTGTGTGTGTGTGTGTGTGTGTGTGTGTGTGTGTGTGTGTGTGTGTGTGTGTGTGTGTGTGTGTGTGTGTGTGTGTGTGTGTGTGTGTGTGTGTGTGTGTGTGTGTGTGTGTGTGTGTGTGTGTGTGTGTGAATGGGTGAATAAACAGCTTTTCATCTATTGGAAAGTGGAAGAAATGATTTCAATCAAATCAAAATGTAAACAAAGCCAGTGGGAGCGGAACAGAACTCATGGGCATTTCCTATTTCACGCAGAACTTGGCAA
>NC_139625.1:63897829-63942829 GCF_964638095.1 Poromitra crassiceps
GCTGGCTTGCAAGGTTAGTGAGTCTCCACATTAACTAGAAAATGATCACTACTGCTAAGAAGATGGGAAATGACGAGAGCACACTAGTGTTTTATCAAGAATCATCAATATTTATTAAGAATCATTTAACCGGCACTAGAACTAAATCTGTGACCAAACCTGAGACAAAACTAATATCACTGCCAACCACCAGTTATTCAGTTGGGGGGGGGGGGTATCTAATAATGGTGTTAATGCATGTATTCTCTCTTTTGCTCTCTGTCACACACGTGCACACAGATGTTGTTTATATAGAAGAGAGCCCTCCTCCTGTCTTTCCCAGAATCCCATGTTGTTTCTCCCAGCGTGCTCACAGGTTTGTGGCGAGAGAGGGCGGAGCTGAAAGGTCAAGAGGTCATCTGACAGAAATGTTTGATCTTCCTCTCCCCCTCTCTCATCTACCTCTATGCTCACCTTGCTTTTCGATTTTTCTTACACATGTCTCCCTGTGTGTGTCTCTCTCTCTATGTGGCTCTCAAAGCGGGGTCTGAGGGGTTTCCAGGGGGTCCCGAGCAAAGAATGTGAAACATTTATTTCATTATAATTCCATCCATAAATAACACAATGACAGAATGTATGACTATTTTGGTCATGGGTTTCATACACTTTCTGTAATAAAACATCTAAAAGCAAAACTCAATTTGTGTCATTTCAGGGGTCCTTGACATGAAAAAGTTTGAGAACCACCAATCCTCTATCACATACGCAAGCAGTGGTCAAGGTCAAGATGGAGGGATGGGCTTGTGTGTGCCTGTGTGTGTGTGTGTGTGTGTGTGTGTGTGTGTATCCTCGGGCCGGGGTAGGAAGTGCGTACGTGTGCCTGATCACACTCTATCTATTCTCAAGGGCAGGGGTGCTTGCTTACACTTTTTTCATCGTGGGATCAAACCTTGTAAATGTACTCTCTCCCAGCCAAAAAATATAATGTACTTTCAGGGTTTTCCAATATGCAGACTTTCCCAGTTCATAAGCTAACTGTGGAAAATACACCAACTTTATCAAGCTGTTTCAAAGTGAGATACATTATTTTTAAAGAAATTAGACCTCTAACTAAAGAAATGCAATTATCATACATTTGAAAGGATTAAGGCAACTTAAGTCCTTTATTGTCAAAATTATTGCATTTTTCAGACTGGATGTTCTATATTTCAGAGATTTTCAATGATGAACTTCAGGTGATGACTTTCCCCCCAGAATGTCTACATAGCATTTTGGAATAGTTTGTCAATTCTCAGTTAATTATAATCTGTCTGAAACGGGATTTTGGATCTTATGGTCATTTTCTATACAATGATCGGTTATCATGAGCAACACTTGAGATATTAAAATGTATAATGTTGTACTTTCCTGATCTCTATAAGGAAACTGTGAACTGTAAGATCAGATATGTTTACTTTGAATTTATTTTGTGCAGGACAAAGTTAATCTGCTCTGTCTGTGAGCAGCCACTGGGCTTTACTTCCCCAATCCCCACTGACCACACCAGCCTAGATAGACCTTTAGCGACACCTGGTGGCCAATATTATCAGTCACACTCACACACATTCAACTATTTGACTCGTAATAATTGACATCTCACCAGAACAGAAATGAGCAGTATTTTTGCAATATAGTCAAATATTTCTCAGCTAAGGTGGAGAAGAAAACATTTCATTTTCAGTATCTCAATTACAATTACAATTCATAAATGTTGGGTGGAAACATTTTTCTTTTATTTGGGATATATTTAATTTAATTTTAGTCAGATCATGTCGGTCCATCAGAAGTCATTCTGCCACCTTCCCATCAAGCCAACATAATATGTCGTCTCATCTGTTTGATTGCCTTGAATTATACATTCTGCACACAAAACTACATGTACACACACAGTAGAGGGAACATCATTAAAAACACACACTGAAAGCTAGTGAGGAGTAAATTAAAAAGTGTATTTTGCTGAATGAAAATAGTTAGCATTTGATGCAAAACATGACACACACGCCCAGAAACGCACGCACGCACACACGGTGACTGTTACGGAGGATGTCAGTCATAATGTACAAGGCCTTAGTTGTTTGAGCTTGAGCATGTGTCTCAAACCACACAATGGTGACCTTTCTTCCCTGTGCTGGTCTCAGCTGCACAGCCCAGTCTTTCTCCACACAGCAGCAGCTGGACTTTGCTGCTGCGAAGCTGAATCAGTCCAAACCAGAACCGTCTCAAGTCAAGCTCACAAAATCATTCTTGGCATTTGCTTTAAAGTGCTTGGAGTAGGCCAGATGGTGTCAGGTATGCTGTGAGTCAGAGTCAGAAACACATACTCAGGTCGCTGTGCTAGCGCCTCCTCTGGTCGGTTGGGGCACCTGTTCGGGGTGGAAGGGAACTGGTGGGAATAGCGTGATGCGTGATCTTCCCACATGCTACGTCCTGCTGGTGAAGCTCCCCACTGTCAGGTGAAAATAATTGGTTGGCAACTGCACATGTATTGGAGGAAGCATGTGTGTGTCTACGGCTCTCCCCAGATTGGCAGAGGATGGAACAGTGACCGGGGCAGCATGGGGAATTGGCCAAGTACAATTGGGGAGATAATGGCGAGGAAATCAGGGGAAATAATAATACAAAGAAAAGCATACTCCGTTGAGTTTTAAAGACTTTGCTGTGATTGTCATTGTATCATCTTAATGTGGTAAACCCTACCCACCCAGCTGGTAATCCAAGCAGATCTTGATTGTTTAGACATTAGGATTTTCCTTTAATTGCTGTATTTGATATGTACTGTGTGCGCACAGGACTCTGTGTGCCCAGGGACTACAGATGCAAATTAGCTTTTAGCTATCTCTGGTGCTATATATTTATTGTGTACTGTCCCTGCTTCAATAAACAATACAGATAAAGATAAAACAGCTGAATAAGCAATGCCTTATGTCTAACACAGGCTGGAACACTGGAGTCGGAAAATGAAACAGCTCAAAGCCATGAGCCTTTGCCCTGGCAGTGGCAGCATTTCCTCCTATGCATTCATTGGTGTGTATTCCTGTACATTTTCACTTTATAATTATGTTCACTGAAACGTAAGCATGAGCTGTTCTCTTATTTTAAAACAGTTGATTTTCAGTGTATCATTATGTTCTCTGAAACATAAGCATGAAAAAGCTGTTGTTATTTTCAAACAGCCACCATGACCATCACCACAAATAATACCAGGTAACAAGTTTACCAAACATTTGTTTTGCTCTCAAATTGTCTGTGCCTAGTGCTGATCCTGATGCTGTATCAACATTATCTGTTCACACATCGAAATCATGTTGTTTGAAAACTAACACAACCTGTGTACTGTCATGTAAACAACTAGACCAGATGTATTGGAAAACAACACTATAGTCTTCAGAATTTAAAAGCTGCCGGGTAGTGCAGCGGTAGTCGGTAGATACCCTGCCTACCAACACGCAGGTTCAAGCCCGTGTTGCCTCTGGCTTGGTCGGGTGTCCTTACAGGCACAATCGGCCGTGTCTGCGGGTGGGAAGCCAGATTAGTGTTCTGGTCGCTAGTGCCTCCTCTAGTTGGTCAGGGCGCCTGTTCGGGGGGGAGGGGAACTGGGGGGAATAGTGTCATCCTCCAACACGCTATGACTTGCTCGTACAATTCCTCGCTGCCAGGTGAAAAGAAGCGGCTGGCGACTGCACATGTATCGGAGGAAGCATGTGCTAGTCTACAATTCTCTCCAGATCGGCAGAGGGGGTGGAGCAATGACCGGGACAGCAGGGGGAATTGGCCAAGTACAATTGGGGAGAAAACAGGGGGAAAAGAAAAGAAAAGCTGCTGGCCTGATCTGAAGTGAAGGCTTTGGTTGAATGTGCATTCTCTCACTGTTCTCTTTGAATCCCAAAGTAAACAGCTGTGACTCTGGTTTGATCCTCTGGCCTCCTGCTCGCACACAGTTACTGTGTCTGCTGGTCTGGCGTGGCTTGGCATTCTGCTTTCATCAGTCTCTCCTCTGCCAAATAGTACAAGAAAAAATAAATGTCACACAGTATCTGTCAAACAGTGTGTTAGTTCACTGCTGTTAAACTGGTCACATATACTGTAGACTCAGCTCTCAGTCCTAATCCGTTTCACTACTGTAAGACTGAGAATATTACTATTTAAATATTTTCATAACGTTAGGTGGTGCTGTTGGAAGCCTTGCATCGGAGAACCAATCATGAGCGTTGTGGGCGGGCCTGCTTTCTGGGAGCAGTGACGCTCATGCAGAACCGGTGCTGTTGCGTTTGCGGAGAAACATATGAATCACTTAGAAACAAACATAACCTGTTAATAGGACGTGTTTCATCCGGCCCCGGCGGTTAGAGGTCTTTCCCCCAGCGATAAGCCCGACTCCCGAGGCTAACGTTACAGAGCCTGCTGATGACTCACAGTGGCAAGCGGACCACTTCCGGGTAGGAAAAATTATTGTAAAATAAACAACAGGTATAAACTCTCTTTGCAGCACATCAGTGTCTTGCTCTATATTGGAACTATGAAACATTGCATTGCCGCTACCAAATAAAATTCTAATAATAAATGTAGGCGTGTCTGCTGCCGGCCGTTCTCGCTGGGCTCTGAACCAGATTTGGAACAGTAAATTCCCAGACGTTTGGTGGTTAGGTGGCGCTGCTCACCAAACGTCTGGAAACCGAGACTACATATACTGTAGTATCTGTCAAACAGTGTGTTAGTTCACTGATGTTAAACTGGTCACATATAGTATCTGTCAAACAGTGTGTTAGTTCACTGCTGTTAAACTGGTCACATATAGTATCTGTCAAACAGTGTGTTAGTTCACTGCTGTTAAACTGGTCACATATAGTATCTGTCAAACAGTGTGTTAGTTCACTGCTGTTGGTCACATATAGTATCTGTCAAACAGTGTGTTAGTTCACTGCTGTTAAACTGGTCACATATAGTATCTGTCAAACAGTGTGTTAGTTCACTGCTGTTAAACTGGTCACATATAGTATCTGTCAAACAGTGTGTTAGTTCACTGCTGTTAAAATGGTCACATATAGTATCTGTCAAACAGTGTGTTAGTTCACTGCTGTTAAACTGGTCACAATAGTATCTGTCAAACAGTGTGTTAGTTCACTGCTGTTAAACTGGTCACATATAGTATCTGTCAAACAGTGTGTTAGTTCACTGCTGTTAAACTGGTCACATATAGTATCTGTCAAACAGTGTGTTAGTTCACTGCTGTTAAACTGGTCACATATAGTATCTGTCAAACAGTGTGTTAGTTCACTGCTGTTAAACTGGTCACATATAGTATCTGTCAAACAGTGTGTTAGTTCACTGCTGTTAAACTGGTCACATATAGTATCTGTCACACAGTGTGCTAGTTCACTGCTGTTACAGTAAACTGGTCAACAATGGATAGCAAATCAAAGGATTATATGGCACCAGTATGATTTTGCTTTTAGCATCATTGATACAGGTATCCCCAATGTCTTCTGGCAGAAAATTCCCCCCAACATTGAAATGAGGATTGAGTGTTCCCATCACACCAGTATCAAATACAGTTCAAAAGCATTTAGCAGTTTGCAATTTGACAGATACTAAGAAGCAATCTTTTTTGGCACCGATATTCCATTTTAGTGTCCGAGGGTAGCTAATATCAAACCCACAGGCTATCTGTTCTGAAGGTTTTGCATAGGGTGAAAATGTTATACCTATAGTTATAAGTGAAATATTGTTTTAAATCGATGAGGATTAGAGTTATAGTTTCCCTTGACTCCCTTACATCACTAGGAAGCTGGGTAAAGGCAATACCTGAATGAATGGATGAATGAATGAATGAGTTAGTATCTTGCCTTCTAGTTGTTTCTCCTCTGTAGCAGCACAAATGGCTTTAGTCTCAGCAGTGTCTGTTTATGGATTAATGATAATGGCAGTTAATGGGAATAAATAATAAAATATGTTAGTAAAAATATATTAAAAAGTACAGAAATGACAATATAATGAAATATTGAATGATGTTACATGATAATTAAATAACCTGGTCATATGTAATCAGGTGAAATCATAACAGTAGGCTATCATTTCAATCTTAATGATATACAGGCTTAAAAGATAAATAATACTAATAATAATACTAATAATAATAATAATAATAAGATAATAAATGTATTATGACCAATAACATTGTTAGTGAGTACATATATTTCTGTCTTGCACATTATTAGACAGTAGACAGTGGATAATGCGGAGGAGGGGGGGGGGGGGGGATGGGGACCTCCATACAGGAACAGGCCCCTGACCCAGTTTAACAGTTATAGTTTCAACTTAGAGGCCAGTAAAGATTCATAATCAAAAGCTGGCAGTCAGTTATTTTGTCTCATGTTCATCTTTTGATCTTAAATCCTTATTAATTTGTAGAGGAGTCAGCAGTCAAATGGAGCAAATTTAGCTCACTGTATGTCCCTATTCAGTTCAAACTTTATACTAACTTGTACATTTTAGGTGACTGTACAGTACACTAAAAAGCTGCCGTGATAAATGTTAGTGAAGTAAATGTAGTCAGAGCTATAACGTCCGCTCATAGTAAGATGACAAATAATTGCTGAGAAAAGCAGTACTAACCAATGTTAACCTTCTCTCCATGTGCTTTGTATGAAGCCTTCTCATTTCCTGCAGGAAAACATGACGATTCAAGATGATTAAACCAATATCTCATATATTGGATGCTAATGCTAATGGATATTTGCAGCAGCTTTTGAAACATCAACATCTTGGTGACTTGCCTTTAGCTGATGGGCTTTCAACATTATCCGCACCATCTACTCTGGCTGAGGAAGAGGAGAGGAGAGGAGAGGAGAAGACAAGAGAGGAGAGGAGAAGACAAGAGAGGAGAGGAGAGGAGAGGAGGGGAGAGGAGAGGAGAGAAGAGAAGAGAAGAGAGGAGAGGAGGGGAGAGGAGAGGAGAGGAGAGGAGGGGAGAGAAGAGGAGAGGAGGGGAGAGGAGAGGAGGGGAGAGAAGAGGAGGGGAGAGGAGAGGAGAGGAGGGGAGAGGAGAGGAGGAGAGGGGAGAGGAGAGGAGAGGAGAGGAGAGGAGGAGAGGGGAGAGGAGAGGAGAGGAGAGGAGAGGAGAGGAGAGGAGAGGAGAGGAGAGGAGAGGAGAGGAGAGGAGAGGAGAGGAGAGGAGAGGAGGGGACGGGACGGGACGGGACGGGACGGGACGAGACGGGACGGGACGGGACGGGGAAATGAGTGATTCTGACACCAAAAAGATTAAAAAAAAAGAAAAAAGATGAGGAAACGCTGTAACATAAGAGGCACTGAAAGAAAACTTACCTGGCCTCTCCGGACACTTCCAGAAGTCTATAATGATGGACAACAGGACAGTGATTTTGATATATTACCAGATTTCAGTCTGTGAAAGTTAATGGTGACCTGGACTTTACAAGGCACATATTCAGCAACACGTTTATTTTGAATGCATCAGTGATTTAGGTACCGACCTGCTTCCCATGGCATGGATTCTGCAGGAGAAAAATGCAGGAAGAATATTAGAGAAACCAGTAGAGTACATAATGTAGTACGCAAGCTATCACTGTTTGCTGGGGGGGAAGGAGGGGGGGGGATACAACATAGTATCGCAATATTTTGTGTGGCAATATATTGTATCGCACAAATGCCAAGTATTGCGATACTTTATCATAATACATTCTCAAGTGCATGCAACATTTAGGACAGGTCTTTATGACAGTGTTGGTCAGTCTGTCTGCTTGACAACCCCATTTCACTGCAGTAAAAATGATTAAGGTGAGATGAACAGACAGAAACTTTATTTCATTAGATAAAACAGATGTTGACAAAGTTTTTTCCTTTGGGGACATAATGTGTAGTTGAATTTGTTTTTTTGCAATATTGCAATACTCAATATATCGCAATACTATCGTATCACGGCTTAAGTATCGTGATAATATCGTATCGTGGGGCATCTGGTGATTCCCAGCCCTACTGTTTGCACAGATGAATGAATAGTAGGACATCTGCCAAACTTCAGTTGAGCGAAAGTGAAAGTATGAACAGTAGCTTCAGTTGAGCCAAAGTGAAAGCATGAACAGTAGCTTGAGGGGGACAGGAAGGAAGTAGAAAAGTCAAGTGAGGAGAAGTGGAGCTGTAGAGGAAATGACGCGACTGTTGATGTGTTTTTAAGCCAAACCACAGGTCTTATAGGAAAAACCCACCGTAGGATACTCTGATCCTGCATGAAAGTTGTCCACTCCAGAATAAAGTCACCTAATCTTTGGGTGAAAGTTTAAAATACTGACATTGAAAGGAAAGATGAAGGGCTGTTTTTCAAAGAGTGTTCGGTGAATTTTTCCCTTTAATGTTAAATGTTAAATCACACGTCTCTCCATGTTCACTGCTTGGAAGACTCCTTACCTTTTTCATAGAACCACACACCTGGAAGACAAGAAGAGAATGCTTACAATCCAAGACGGGACTACTAGTATCAATAATGAAAGTAATAAGACTACTGTCTGTTAAAGCAGTCGTTCTCAAACCTTTTCACATCAAGGACCCCTAAACTGTAACAAATAAGACCACGGATCCCATTTGATAAGATTTAGTCCCAGGGTCCCCGATCTAATATTATTTAAACTTTTGTGATGCCCCTTCCACTCTCCTGGTCCTGTCTTGCAGGAGCCTGGTGTTGGGGTCGTTACGCTTGGTTCACACCAAAAGCATCTCAGAAGCAGCGCGTCACATCAGAAGCATCGAGCAGCATCAAGCAGGAGCCTTGTCATTCACATCAGAAGCACTCTGTTTCGCTCCACGCCTCGCTCTGTTTTGCCCCACGCTGCCTTGCCTGCGCTCACAACTTGCATTGACTGAGCGTAGCTACTGCTTACGGCTCGCATGAAAAATAAACCAGACGGCGAAACTATCGCTGCAGCCCGCGTGCAGCATCGCTTCAGTGAGGCGAGGCAATGCGCTGTGGCCGGTGTGATCGGTCTCCCCTGTTAGCAAGGATGCCGAAATGAAACTGCCTCCACGAGGTGTTGCTTCAGCGTAGGATAGGCGTCTGATGTGTTTGGGCTGTTAGGCTGATTGAGTGCACCTGGGCCCGGTGCACTCATAGGTTGAGGCCACGTCTCGTCATAGACGCTGGTTTAGCTGGCTCAGCCTGGCAGGGTGTCAGGGTGGGGTAAAAACCCCCGTTCTATCCATTCAGCAAAGTTAGAATTTAGCTGATAGCCCAGCCCAGGCAGACACGATCGGGGATTTAACCACCGCAGTAAAAGCACATCTGAGCAGACGTCTTGTGTTCTGCTCTAGAACCCCCAAACATGTAGTTTAGAGCCGCAGCACCGTCTTTTGGTGAGTCAGCCCATGAGATATATGGGCGGTTTTACCCCACGCGCGCCAGCCGTTTAACATTTAAAAAAAACTCTCTCGTAACGGGACAAGCCCCGTCTTTTATTGTCACACGAACACCACAACACATGCATGCGGCCACAACACACTCATGCTGACGGTGGCCGGTGAAAAGTGTCCTCTGCATTTAACCCATCCAGGCATGTCCTTTCCTCCGGGGGGCAGGCCAGGAGCAGTGGTCGCTTTCTCGTACAGCGCCCGGTAGGGATGGGAATCGAGAACCGGTTCTTGTTGAGAACCGGGTCCCAGTGGATCGATTCCTTGGAATCGTTAGCCAACGTCCTGAACGATTCCACTATCGATTCCATGCGCGATGACGTCACACGCTGCGACACGCACGCAACGCAGCCTTGTTTTGTTTCCAGCCACCATGGCTCTAGGCAGAAGCAAAACGATGACCACAGTGCCACTTGCAATGCTTGCAAAACCTCTATTTCGTCAAAGGGGGGAAATACTAGCAATATGCAGAAACATTTGTCCACACAGCATGCAATAATTTTGGAGGAATGTCACGTTTTTGATGTGCTACGGAGTGACGATAACGCGGCTAACAGCAGCGCGGCTAACGTTAGCGCGTCATCTGTTAATATGGAGAGTAAACTCCTCCAGACCCTGTCTATTGTGTAAACCAGATTTCACCAATACTCCATTTCCATCCATTTAATTGAGAGGATGATGACGTTCAGAGTCAGACTGGTTCAGGGGCTGGTAGTCGCTTTGGGTCAGAGGCTGCAGCGAGTACTTCTTGTGCAGCTCTAGGCTAGAGCATCTAGCCCCTCCATTCACCCAGGCAGGGAAGAGTAAAATGACCGAGGCGAAGGTAAACGAATGTCCCCGAGCAGTGACTAAGTTTGTCTGACATGCCAGCTAAAGTAAAATGTCCAAAGTTGCATGTTGTCATTCTAACCACTAGTTCTGTTTCATTCATTCCCACTATATATTTTCTATAGGGAGATGACAAAGATGCTCAACCCAAAATACAAACCCCCAAACAGAGCCAGTTTAACAGACACACTGATCCCTGCTTGGTATGGGATTGAAAAGAGCAATCTGATCTCAGAGCTGAATAATAATACATAATTATAATAATAATAATCTAAAAGAAAATGAATGTTAATAAACCCGTTTGTACTCTTTTTTTTTCCCCCCTTGCCCAATGAGAATCGATAAGAGAATCGATAAGGAATCGGATCGATAAGCAGAATCGAAAATGGAATCGGAATCGCTAAAATCTTATCAATTCCCATCCCTAGCGCCCGGGGACCAACTTCGGGTGTTGTCGTCACTGGTCGGATGACGATGACGATCTGATCTTCTGCATGTTTTTAGTGGGGGGGGGGGGGGGGGGGGGTTATATACGGAGGAACCCCCTGGGGGAGCACGGGGAGAACATGCAAACTCCACACAGAGACGACGAGATACCCCACCTGGGCAGTAGGCACTGAAGATATGGGGGGGAACACAACCACAGCGCCCACAGTGTCCCAGGCGAGAATCGAACTCAGGACCTTCTGACTGTGAGGTGACAGCTCTACCACTGAGCCACCGTGCCCCCGTGTGGGCGTTCCCATGCGGACTGTCTCTATTGGGCGTAGAGTAGAAGACCTTCAGACCATTCAGTCTCTCTACCTCCTCACTGATGCACCTTTTGTTCTGTTCATCTGTTTAATGTAGTTTGTGTTGTCAAGTTATTTTCCCTTAGTTTTAGTTAAAACATTGTCTAAACTTTTACTTTGGTGTATGACTCCCCTAATTTGTTACTTCCTTGAGCCGGGTTGTAACATATGAGGGGAGTCATACACCAAAGTAAAAGTCAAAACAATAATTTCTTAAATAAAATCAAGGGAAAATAACTAGACAACACAAACTACATTAAACAGATGGAACAAAAGATGCATGGGTGAGGAGGGAGAGAGACTGAAGGTCTTCGAGTACACTGGTCCCAGGTGCACTTAATCAGCCTAACAACCCCAACACCAGGCTCCTGCAAGAAGGGGGCCAGGAGAGTGGGAGGTCACACGTTGAGATGTTTTATCAGAAAGTGTATGAAACTCATGACCAAATAGGCATACATTCTGTCATTGTCTTACTTATGTTTGAAATAGTTTTTTTTTTGCTGGCGACCCCCTGGAACCCCCTCAAGAACCACTGGGAGTAACCTCAACCCCATTTTGAGAACCACTGTGTTAAAGGCACATATCTGTTTGATACAAATACATGCATTTTAATGATAAATATTAATTCTGTACAAGTAAATACAGTATATCTTAACTTCCCACCTGTTTTGCATCTGTGTATACAAATGGGCACCAGTACTAGTACTAGCAGGGCGACGAAGACTATGATCCCTTTTTTCAGTGCAACGGGCATCCCTGTACCTGGATCTGGACCTGTAGTTAAAAAAAATGTTCCAAAGAATTATGGGCACAGTTATTCTATACAATTAATTATGCTTATGTTTAGGTATATCAAGTGTCAGAAGACTTTTAGCCATTTGATGTCTCAGTGAGAAGTGCACTGCAAAAAATGACTTATATTCAGGTTTGACAATTTAGTAGTTAATAAAACAATTCAAATAATTCAAATAACACCCATGTTAAAACTAAGTGGAATATTGCTTACAAAATCAATAAAACTCATAACAGGGGTACATTAAATGTGTGAAAGTGAGGTAACTCACCAGAATGGTACAAGGGGTTGCTGATGCGTTCGCTGTGCTCATAACTGACCGGGTTCTTCAGTGAACAGCTGATCCATCTCTCCAGAGAATACTCCTCCTTTAAAATGAGAGTAATAGATTAAGATCAAAGCTCAACCAATAAGTAAATTATAAGCTAAAAACCAATTACTCATAGGGGTGGTATGGCTCGCACTGTCGATCAGTCGGTCGCTCTGTTCACCACTTAATGGTCACATGGTGTGAAAGTCTTCCACTTAAAATCAGATTCTTAGACTCAGTCTTGTATAATGTTCTCACTTGCTTACCCCAAAAACCCCTTCTATTCTAAACGTCCCTCCGCAGAGACATTTATGTGCACCTTCACATGACTACAATTCAAACTTCAGCCAACCTGCTGCCCAGATTAGCTAATTGGAAGCATTTAAAAACCATACAGATCTCACCACACTGTAATGTTCTGTTGAGAGGAATTTCTTCAACAGATGTACCAGCCAATGCTGCTACCAAAGCAATACACATTCTCATTCTGTCAGTCATTCCCAGGTCAGGTTTCCCATCATAGCCCTGATGTCTTTTCCATTACTTTCCATAACTGTGTCAGAGCTTCAGTGACCTGAATTTATTTGATTCCTTTCTGATTTGTAAATGTTTTTAAAATGTAAAAGGCCTAAAGGGCTAAATAGTCTGGTGGCCATTATATTTGGACTTGCTGTGGAGAAAAACAACTGAAATTCACCAACTAATGCCGTGAATACGTGAAACAAGTTGGAAAATACATTCTGGTGTGTTCCTGTAACGTGACCCATTATATTTCCTCATATTCCCTAACTTCCCCAGAGAATTTATCAAAATCCATGACTTTCCCTGTCTGGAATACACATCTCAGAATTCCACAATATTCCAGAATCCAATGTCCAATGGGCATTCATTAACTCACACATGGAAAGAAAGAAACACAGCAACAACAACAAAAAAGACAGGACAACACGCACGCACGCACGCGCACACACACACACACACACACACACTCTCCATCACCAGAATCACCATACTGTATACCTTTGTAATATTGCGTTGCTTGGGTAATGGGGACAGATCCACGTCACCTTTCCTCCAGCCGTAGGTGACTGGATCAGCACCTCTGGTGTCTCCATCACAGGTCAGATTGCAGACGGTCAAGTCACACAATGCAGAGATGGTGGGTTTAGGGACAGGAGCTGTTAGTGAGAGGAGGAAACGGCTATTACAATCATGATGGCTCTCTGTTTTTCTTGATTGCTCTGTTTCCATGCAATCAGATTGAAAAAGAAACAGACCCATAGACACACTCCTACTTTTTTTCATGTAATGTGCACTTAACATTAAGAAACATGTAACACGAAGGGGGGTTTGGACACAAGTGAGGTCTCTAGACCATAGTTCTAGCAGAAGGCCATTCGTGCATAATCTAATCCGATCACCCCTGACGTCAATCAAGTTCTAGTATGACGTGGTCAGTCAAAGTCTTAGTATGACGTCCGTAATGACGTCAGATATGACGTCAGTTAATTCTCATATATATAGCAAGGGTTCTACGTCACCTCTCTCTCTCTGGCCGATCATAACAGCAGCAGCTCACAGCAGTCCATCTCCCTTGAGCCCTCCTCCGGAGCGTTGTTTTGCACCATATCCGGAGACCGAATCAGCACCCTCAAGCCTTCTCTACCCGTGGAAATCCAACGCAGATATTCCCCGCATATTCCTCAACGCTTCCCACTCCATTCCCGGCATGTCGAGCTCCGAGCCAGAGCAGTCCATGGACAGCGACAGCAGCTCAGCCAACGAGACCCCGTTCCAGATCGGCCACGGTGCGTTCTTGCTTTCCGAGACGTCTGATGAAGACGTTGGCGAAGCGGCCGGACCACAGGCCGCCAACGCAGCCACGATGAAAAGGCCCGGCGCGCGTTCCCGTGGCATGGGGCGCGCCACTGCGACGGCCCTTGGAAGGAAAGCAGATGACGAAGTGCCGCGTGCGCCCGGTCGCCCAAGAACGCGTGCGAGCGTGCCAGAGGGGGAGGCCGCTCGGCGTGGACGTGCGAGAGGCCGCGGACGAAGATCAGCAGAGGCAGCCGCTCCGAGAGCGGGGAGACGCCGGGGAAATACAGGCCGTGGGGCCACCGCGAGACGCCATGTCCTTCCTGGCCGCACTGACCTCCAGGCCGCCGCCAAGGAAGCGGAAACGGCACCATTCGCAGCTCCGCCGAGCCGACAGCGGTCGTCAAGAGCCATTCTGCTGTCCCTGCTAGATGCTAGCAGATCAGTGGATGCTCGTCTGAGGGCCCTGGAAACCCCCCCCCCTTTCCTCCCACGTTCGCCACAGCCCAGCCAGTGCAGCAGCCGATCCCGCCCCCGCCCACGCAGCAAGCCGACGTGCTCCTCACCACCGCCCAACCCGCCCAGACGAACACCCTGGCGTCCGCCACGCCCGCCATCTCATTTGGTATGCCTTTTGTTTCTCCCTGTGCCGATGTGTCTCCCAGGTTGAGATCCCAGATTTTGAAGGGCAGAGACATCAATTTAGTTAGCATACTCCTGCGCCCACCCCCGCTCCCGCTGCCCGCAAAGGACCCGCCCCCCACCAAACAAGAAATATTGATTTACATTGCTTTGAAAACACCACATGTACTGTAGGTGTCCCTCGTGTTTGATTAAATAAAGCGAGTTGATCGACAATCTACCCGGTCTGCGATCCGATCATCCCATCTTTAAACGCCCACTAATAACAATAGTAATAACACAAAAAAGGGCCAAGCCGGGAACCCCTAAGCCACTAAGTCACCAACCCCTAAGTCATCCCCTAAGCCACCAAGTCACCAACCCCTAAGTCATCCCCTAAGCCACTAAGTCACCAACCCCTAAGTCATCCCCTAAGCCACTAAGTCACCAACCCTAAGTCATCCAAGTCCAGCGCCAAGTCGGGAAGTCACTAAGTCACCGAGGCCAAGCTGGGAACCCCTAAGCCACTAAGTCACCAACCCCTAAGCCACCAAGTCACCAACCCCTAAGTCATCCACTAAGCCACTAAGTCACCAACCCCTAAGCCACCAAGTCACCAACCCCTAAGTCATCCCCCAAGCCACTAAGTCACCAACCCCTAAGTCACCCCCTAAGCCACTAAGTCACCAACCCCTAAGTCATCCCCTAAGCCACTAAGTCACCAACCCCTAAGTCATCCCCTAAGCCACTAAGTCACCAACCCCTAAGCCATCCCCTAAGCCACTAAGTCACCAACCCCTAAGCCATCCCCTAAGCCACCAAGTCACCAACCCCTAAGCCATCCCCTAAGCCACTAAGTCACCAACCCCTAAGTCACCCCTAAGCCACTAAGTCACCAACCCCTAAGTCATCCCCTAAGCCACTAAGTCACCAACCCCCCTAAGCCACTAAGTCACCAACCCCTAAGCCATCCCCTAAGCCACCAAGTCACCAACCCCTAAGTTCATCCCCCAAGCCACTAAGTCACCAACCCCTAAGTCACCCCCTAAGCCACTAAGTCACCAACCCCCCTAAGCCACTAAGTCACCAACCCCTAAGCCATCCCCTAAGCCACCAAGTCACCAACCCCTAAGTTCATCCCCCAAGCCACTAAGTCACCAACCCCTAAGTCACCCCCTAAGCCACTAAGTCACCAACCCCTAAGCCACCAAGTCACCAACCCCTAAGTCATCCCCCAAGCCACTAAGTCACCAACCCCTAAGTCACCCCCTAAGCCACTAAGTCACCAGCCCCTAAGCCACCAAGTCACCAACCCCTAAGCCATCCCCCAAGCCACTAAGTCACCAACCCCTAAATCACCCCCTAAGCCACTAAGTCACCAACCCCTAAGTCATCCCCTAAGCCACTAAGTCACCAACCCCTAAGTCATCCCCTAAGCCACTAAGTCACCAACCCCTAAGCCATCCCCTAAGTCACTAAGTCACCTACCCCTAAGTCACTAAGTCACCAACCCCTAAGTCATCCTAACTCCTGGAAACAATCTACTCCCCATGGCTCGCTACATCAGGCTCAGGCCTCAGACTGGCCCCAGCGCCAAGTTGGGAAGCCACTAAGTCACCCAGGCCAAGTCGGGTCACCAACCCCTAAGTCATCCAAGTCCAGCGCCCAGTCGGGAAATCTCTAAGTCACCCAGGCCAAGTTGGGAACCCCTAAGTCACTAAGTCACCAACCCCTAAGTCATCCAGCACCTCAAGAGGACGCTCCAGCTGGTCTTCATCAGCTCTCCAGCTACACCCGCCCGGAGCAGGCGGCCATACCGCGGCCCAAAGAACCCTCCTTCCTCAATCGGCGAGCATGGCAACAAACAGTGTCCCGGGCTCCGTGCCAAAATGTCTCGTTGGTGGTGGCTCCCCGAAAAGCACAGCGCCCAGTAGGCGCAGTAAATCTCCCGGATCATTTTTGGGGGAGAGAGAGAGTCGAGAGAGAGAGTCAGGGTCAGTCAGAAGGCCAAGTCGTGCGGCGCGCAAGGCCCGACCGAGCTGGGAAGCGCCAGCCGCAACGCAAGTAGGGGGGTCAAGATCGAAGGCCCGACCGAGTTGGGAAGCGCCAGCCGCAAGTAGCCATAAGTCGTTAAAAGGTCGAAGGCCAGAAAAGTACAATCAACTACCGGTGCCCGCAGATCTCAATTAACCTCCGGTAATCAGATCTTCCTTTTGGGGGATCTCCTAGCCTAAGCAGATGCCCTCCTCTTGCCTCAAGAGCAGCGCCACTGGCTAATGGAGTCATGCGCCAAAGCATTTGCCATGCATGCCGATTGCTAAATAAAGTTTGTTAAATCCTACGAACTGGCCTCTCATGATTGAAGTGAGGTCTCTAGACCATAGTTCTAGCAGAAGGCCATTCGTGCATAATCTAATCCGATCACCCCTGACGTCAATCAAGTTCTAGTATGACGTGGTCAGTCAAAGTCTTAGTATGACGTCCGTAATGACGTCAGATATGACGTCAGTTAATTCTCATATATATAGCAAGGGTTCTACGTCACCTCTCTCTCTCTGGCCGATCATAACAGCAGCAGCTCACAGCAGTCCATCTCCCTTGAGCCCTCCTCCGGAGCGTTGTTTTGCCCCACCCACCTCCCCAGTCCGCCACCAACGAGTCGTGACTCCTGATCCCCCACGGGGGGGGGGGATCTCCTAGCCTAAGCAGATGCCCTCCTCTTGCCTCAAGAGCGCCCTCCTCTTGCCTCAAGAGCAGCGCCACTGGCTAATGGAGTCATGCGCCCTCCTCTTGCCTCAAGAGCAGCGCCACTGGCTAATGGAGTCATGCGCCAAAGCATTTGCCATGCATGCCGATTGCTAAATAAAGTTTGTTAAATCCTACGAACTGGCCTCTCATGATTGAACCAATGTTAATACCGAGTTGTGGAAACAACACACAACTTCACATCAAACTGCCAACATAACAAACTTACAGATGACTTGGAGGTCAGTCTTTCTGGTGACTTTGTTGTTGATCTCTACTGTGTACCATCCATTCATCCAAAAGGCCAATCCTCTGATCGTCAGCACTCCAGTTGTAATGTTCAGGTCACTGCTATCTTCAAATAAGCATCAACATGGTTAGATTTAGCTTCTCAACACAGTTCTTAACTGTTATCTGAAGAAAATGTCATAAACCTCTCATTGGTTAGGGTTTGGTCTAGGGGTGTCAAAATTAATCGTATAATCGATGCATCGCGATGCGGACGTGTGATTTGAATCGGATCGAATCATTAACAGATGAATCGTTGAATCGTTTATCTTTAAATTTCTGTTGACATTCAGAATTGAAAGCACTTTCTAAGTAAAAAAAGGACTTGATATTTATCTGACTGCTTGTATTAATTGATGAAAAAGTAGCCATGTGCAGTAATAATATAGAAAATTGAGGATTTGATACTTGGGGCTGCAATACTTTGAGCTGTATCGAGATGCATCGTGATGCATCGTGGAATCGAATCGAATCGAATCGTTGACAGATTAATCGTAATCGAATCGAATTGTGAGGCCAGTGAAGATTCACAGCCCTAGTTTGGTCATGGTTAAATTAGAAAAGTACCGTATTCATCTGAAACTGTGTACAGGGATTATGGTGGAGGGAAGATCCCGGCTAAACCACATTTACATTTTAAAGAGGTTTTTCTTATTTGAAAACGTTGAGTTACATTGCAACGGTTGGATATTACAGTTATGGTCAGGCAAGTCAAACCACTTGGTTATGTTTAGGCAAGTCAAACCACTTGGTTATGGTTAGGCAAGTCAAACCACTTGGTTATGGTTAGGCAAGTAAAACCACTTGGTTATGTTTAGGCAAGTAAAACAACTTGGTTATGTTTAGGCAAGTAAAACAACTTGGTTATGTTTAGGCAAGTAAAACAACTTGGTTATGGTTAGGCAAGTCAAACCACTTGGTTATGTTTAGGCAAGTAAAACAACTTGGTTATGTTTAGGCAAGTAAAACAACTTGGTTATGTTTAGGCAAGTAAAACCACTTGGTTATGTTTAGGCAAGTAAAACAACTTGGTTATGTTTAGGCAAGTAAAACAACTTGGTTATTGTTAGGCAAGTCAAACCACTTGGTTATGGTTAGGCAAGTAAAACCACTTGGTTATGTTTAGGCAAGTAAAACAACTTGGTTATGTTTAGGCAAGTAAAACAACTTGGTTATGGTTAGGCAAGTCAAACCACTTGGTTATGGTTAGGCAAGTCAAACCACTTGGTTATGGTTAGGCAAGTAAAACAACTTGGTTATGGTTAGGCAAGTAAAACAACTTGGTTATGTTTAGGCAAGTCAAATCACTTGGTTATGTTTAGGCAAGTAAAACCACTTGGTTATGTTTAGGCAAGTAAAACAACTTGGTTATGTTTAGGCAAGTAAAACAACTTGGTTATGGTTAGGCAAGTAAAACAACTTGGTTATGTTTAGGCAAGTAAAACAACTTGGTTATGGTTAGGCAAGTAAAACAACTTGGTTATGTTTAGGCAAGTCAAACCACTTGGCTATGGTTAGGCAAGTCAAACCACGTGGTTATGGTTAGGCAAGTAAAACCACTTGGTTATGGTTAGGCAAGTCAAACCACTTGGTTATGGTTAGGCAAGTAAAACAACTTGGTTATGGTTAGGCAGGTCAAACCACTTGGTTATGGTTAGGCAAGTCAAACCACTTGGTTATGGTTAGGCAAGTAAAACAACTTGGTTATGGTTAGGCAAGTCAAACCACTTGGTTATGGTTAGGCAAGTAAAACAACTTGGTTATATTTAGGCAACTAAAACAACTTGGTTATGTTTAGGCAAGTCAAACCACTTGGTTATGGTTAGGCAAGTCAAACCACTTGGTTATGGTTAGGCAAGTAAAACAACTTGGTTATGGTTAGGCAAGTCAAACCACTTGGCTATGTTTAGGCAAGTCAAATCACTTGGTTATGTTTAGGCAAGTCAAACCACTTGGTTATGGTTAGGCAAGTCAAACCACTTGGTTATGGTTAGGCAAGTAAAACAACTTGGTTATGTTTAGGCAACTAAAACAACTTGGTTATGTTTAGGCAAGTCAAACCACTTGGTTATGGTTAGGCAAGTCAAACCACTTGGTTATGGTTAGGCAAGTAAAACAACTTGGTTATGGTTAGTAGGGCTGTCACGATTCCTCGAGTACCTCGAATAACTCGAATAATTAAAATGATCGAGGCCAAAATGATTCGCCTCGACACGGCATTTAGAGAGTAGAGATTGTGTTTCTCACGGACGCTTACTGGTGTGGCACAGCGCTCTTCCAGTGTAAACATATGGGTGTAAACACGTGAGAACACATGATCGCAGACAGACCAGAGAGGCAGAGCTAATAGCGAGCGGACCCCGCAAAATGGAACGAGGCGGCGGAGAAAGCAGACAGGAGGAGCCGGGAAGGGAAGAACCAGGGCCGACAAAGCGACCGAAACTGTCTAAAGTGTGGGACCATTTCACGCTGAAAAAGGACACAAACTCAGTGGTGTGCAAGTACTGTAACGATACTTGCATATCACAACAGTACCTCGTCAATGCTTCAGCACCTGAACCGTAAACATCCAGTCTACGCATCCACCAGCGCATCTACGTCGAGCGGAGCAAAGTAACGTAACGTTAACTATACACAACGCTAATGTAAATGTATGCTAATGATTGCTACTTGATATTAAGACTAGTAGTAGTTGTGCTGCTGGCTTGCCACGTTGCCAATATGACTATTAGTAACTGCATTCACGCTGCATTTTTTTGATGTGGCTTGCCGTTTTCTGTGAGAAATACAAAGCTCAACCTAACGTTAACGTTAGTGGCTAATTTAACAGCGTTGTGTGTGTGTGTGTGATCACACTAGCCTATTGGTGTGTGAGAGAGAAAGAGAGAGTGAGTGTGTGTGAGAGAGAAAGAGCAGCAATATGCGAAGTTGCCTCATGCAGCTGTAAGGTAAATGAAGGATGTAAACTAGCTAGTAAGCCATTCATTCATATTATTTAACGGTTGCTGTACACTGGAAGAACTCAAACGTCAGGTTGAAAAGATGAATGGTGCCACTGCCAGTTCTATGCAATTTAAAAATAAAAATGTTGTTTTTTCTAAGAAAGAAACCAATGTAGTTGTTTATTTGAAGAGATTTATCTTATTTTTTGGTGTATATTTACGATAAGCCTTTGAAAACACAAAAAAGGGTTCTTATCCGATTACTCGATTAATCGATGGATTATTCGGTAGAATACTCGATTACTAAAATAATCGATAGTTGCAGCACTAATGGTTAGGCAAGTCAAACCACTTGGTTATGGTTAGGCAAGTCAAACCACTTGGTTATGGTTAGGCAAGTAAAACAACTTGGTTATGGTTAGGCAAGTCAAACCACTTGGTTATGGTTAGGCAAGTAAAACAACTTGGTTATGTTTAGGCAACTAAAACAACTTGGTTATGTTTAGGCAAGTCAAACCACTTGGTTATGGTTAGGCAAGTCAAACCACTTGGTTATGGTTAGGCAAGTAAAACAACTTGTTATGGTTAGGCAAGTCAAACCACTTGGCTATGGTTAGGCAAGTAAAACAACTTGGTTAAGGTTAGGCAAGTACTGTACAACAACTTGGATAAGAAAACCATGGCGTTCCCTGATATCATTAAAATATTTGGGTTGGGTCATGAGGCCTCTCATTATTATTCCAAAATATTCTGCCAAGCTACTACACTTTCAACAGCACTATGTATGATTTGGGAGACAGATTTAAAGCTCTTGTTTAATGAATTAGAATGGAACAGGATATGCCAAATTCCTCGTTCAATTTAAAATCCTCAATCGCTTCTATTGCACACCTTCTAGAGCAGTGATCCTCACTATTTCTTCGATGAGAGCCGCACTGGCAGGACAAAGTCAATAGGAGAGGCACTTTTACCGCAAAACACCAAAAGCCACCCCAACCAAGCACATCTGCCTACCATTTTTTTGTGTTTTATTGTTTTCCACACACACACACACACACACACACACACACACACACACACACACACACACACACACACACACACACACATATACCAGTTTCCCCTAGAAAATCTTTCAGGTCTGCAGGGATTTTGAAACGTACCCCGACCGCAACGGTGGGGGCCGTCGCTGGCGACGCTAAAGTTTTAGTTAACCTGTTCACATCTATGTTCGCAATGGCATCCCAAGTATCATCATACTATTATGGGATGCGATGCGAACAGTTGTATTATTGGACATGCGTTTCCCAGGCAACGACACACATTGACACGTTTTGGAACTGCGCTGCACGCTGGCACAATACTCCTAAAAGCAAAATGCTTATTGTTTTGAATGATTTGGCACCTTCTATTACTGTCAACACCAGTATTGTTGTATTGTAATAATATGCCATGAAGGTGTATTGACATTTTGGGGAGAGGAGGAGGGAAAAAATCTAAAAGAAAAAAATCTAAAAAAATAAATCTAAAAAAAAAAAAAAAAAATGCAATTTCTTAGAGCCGCCAACTAAAGCTTCGAGAGCCGCCAGCGTCTCGTGAGCCGCGAAATGAGGAACTAGGTTCAAATCTAGACTATCAATTAGGTCTTAAAAACACAGTGGATTCCTGGAAATGCCAGAGTTCAGAAGCTACATTACTTCATGCTCTTTGGCAATGCCCTAAGATACAGAACTTCTGGGAACAAGTTCATAAAGGTATAAAAGAGACGACTAGCAATGCCTTTGAGTTTTCTCCCAGGTTGTCTGTGTTGGGTGACCCTGAAAGACTGTGAATGCAGAACAGATCCAAACGGCCGTAATGGTGGGTAGACAGGCTTTACTGAGGGGACGGAAAAAGACAGAAGTGGTTCATATAACTTGAAAAGGTGGCCTCATATTAACATCTCTTCTATAGAAAGACTGACAGACTGGAAGATTACACTTTAAAACGGGGAAAATACCATTTATACAGTATCTCTATGAGGACAGATAATGTTGTAGGCTATCCAATGTATGTTTACGCTCCATTGGTATATACTGTATTATAATTTATATTGTTTATTTGTCTATTATTTTTTTATTTTTTTATTAATATTATCTTTGGCTGTCTCCCTCTTAGATCTGTTACACTGTAACAGATCTAAGAGGGAGACAGGCAGACATTTCAAGATCCCGCGGATACCCTGTAACTGTTACAGGGTATCCTGTAACTGTTACAGGGTATCCGCGGGATCTTGAAATGTCTTAAAAGTTGATAATCGGAAACATTACCCCCCGGTGGAGATGTTTATAAATATTGTAAATCAGTTACATCAAATGGAGCAGCTGACTTATAGTCTGAGGCTACAAAAAGAAAAAGGGGAAACTCTTTGGAGTAAATGGACACTTTTCCTGATCCATAGGGAGTGACTTTTGCTAATATTCTAGCTGATACAACTAACATTGGTTGGCCCACGGTAACATTGTACTGTGTAACTCAGAGGAGGTTTTTCCAGTGAGGCATAGGAGGATGGTCCTCCTCTATTAGATTGGGGATTTTATATAAAAAAATAATATTATCAATTCTTTTTTTTCTTTTTTCTTTTTCTTTTTTCATATTTTTTTTTATAATAAAATATCAATCAAATGTGTTTTTTCTTATGTGCAGACGCTCATTTTTTCATTCATTATATTCTTATATGCTTAAAATGCTTCAACAACAGTGACCTGAACTGATGGAAAGGAGAGCTCCATGCAGATGAGTCACTCTGGCCCTGGTCCCAGCGTGGAGTAGGTAGTTAAAAAAAACATTCGCCCTGTGGGCGTTTATTTATTTGGTAATTTATCTAATGAAAAAATATGATTGGTTGAAAAACACTTGCAATTCACAGAGAACACGTGAGAGTGATGTGTTTTCCAACCAATCAGATTGAGCTGGAGCGGAACACGCCCTTAGCCTGGTGAAACCTAATTGGTTGTTGTTGGATAGATTGCTAAGATTGACATTCTGTATTGTCCAATGCTGAATAGCCTACGTCTGAAAATCTTGTTGAATCTTGTTGAATCCGCGCTCCATTGGAAATGGAGGAAATGAAGACCTGACAGGCTAATAGATAGATTTACAGACAGATTTTCCCCTTTCTCTTTTCCTATGTTTTATATTATCAAGCAGTAAGTTAGCTCACAAGCCAGACAGTCGTTGCATTGTATTACGCGGAGTTTAGAGAGGGCAGCGTGGTACACGCGGAGGCTCACAGAGGCTCAGAAGCAAACACTGGGATAATTTAACCTCATCGGCTGCACTCGCACCGGCTACAGACAGCATGGATATTCAAGTAAGTCAATTAAGTTCGAGTTATCCGGGTCTTCTACTAAATTCGGCGTCCACCAAGCAGTGCTACTTTTTCGTATTATATTGTTTTATGCTGAATAGCCCGCCATTTGGCGATCTTAAACTTGCACATTTTTTAACTGAATTTGGCAGCGCGGAACGAAACATGGAACGAAACATGCAATTTGCATGTTTCGTTCTGCGTTTCGTTCCATGTTTCCTTCCGCGCTGCCAAATTCAATGGAATGAAACGAAACTTGTAGCCTATGTTGGACGTAGTGAAGTGTTTTTGATTGATTTGTTCATCCATCAAACCTTTTACTGACAGACTAACTGTAGCCTAAATATCTTACTTTATTTTGAGGTGCATTACATTGTTCAGCCAGAAATTATTCCCACTTCAACTCTCTTTCTCATGGGTGTGCCTAACGTTAAAATGCACCAGATGACAATCTATCTTATTTGTCCTCAATCTGCATTGAAAATGTGTGAAAATTCACCTTCTTGCAACAGTTTTCAAAGTGGGGTCCCCAGCAAAAAGGGGGGATTAATCTATGTTCACTATAATTCCATCCATAAGTAACACAATCACAGAATGTATGACTATTTTGGTCATGGGTTTCATATAATGTCTGTGATAAAACATCTAAAAGCAAAACTCTTATCAGATGGGGGACCCTGGAACAAAATCGTATCTATATGGGGGTGCGTGGTGTAATTTGTGTGATTGAATTAAACTGAAATTAAGTTTGATGTTGCCTGCTGTAACAGTGTGGATCTATAAAGCGGTCTGTAGCCTAATGATTTCTATTGATCTTGTTTCCTTGAAGGAGACTGGTGCTGCTATTGAGATTACATTAGGGTATAGGAGTGACATATTTGGGACCCGTTTCTGGCCTACCTTGATGAGGTTAGGGGCGGTGGGTGACTTGCTCAGCTGGTTTGTCTTGGCCCCTTCTAGGGCTGGGTCGGTTTGAAAATTTTTAAACCGGTTCGATATTGGCGTTTAAACCGGATCGAACCGGTCCGGTATACCGATTTTTTTTGTAATTAATTAATTAATTTTTTTTTAACTCATTGAGTGCCAAGGACGAGTATGTTCGTCAATTCGTTTAGTAACGTAGAGTGCCAAGGACGAGTATGTTCGTCAATTGCGTTTTTCGACGGTGGGACGTGGATCAAAGCCAGATCCATCTCCTGTGAAAGTATGGTGGATGTTGAATGTGTAAAAGCTATTTTAGGGACCCATTAGGTGGTGACAGTGCTCTCCACATTAGAGAAAGGCGAGGAAAAAAGAGAGAAGAAGTAATGGGGAAACGGAAATCGCATCGATATGCATGAAGCATAACGTTAGCTGTGCCTGTGAACAGCAGTCAATCTGCTGCCACAATTGAGCCCCTCCGTCTCCGCTGCGATAGCCCCTCCACATGATTTAGTTGTCGACACCAGCGTCTTTCTGAAAAGTTACATTATTCTCAGCTGGGAGCCGGCGACAGGCTGTGAAAAAGCGGGGTGCAGCGCACTTTTCAGTGCAGAGCAAACGCAGAGCAAACGCAGCAGAGCCCCAGAGACACTCCCACGGAGGAGGAGGAGGGGGGTGGGGCACGCAGGGCACTACAGCATACAACCATTGACAGTAAACACAGACCCAGACAGCAGGCTCGATGCACAGAGAGACAGGCAAACAAGCTAGAATATCTGATGCCCACCACCAGAATCATTGACAATGGTGTTAGGTGGTACTTAGACCTGAATTAGCAGTATAGTATTAGTCATCCTAAAAAATAAAAAAAAATCCTAATAAATTTTGTTGTAGGTCATGATTTACGGTCCGCATCAACAGGGCTGAATCATTGACAGTGGTGTTAGGTGGTACTTAGACCTAAATTAGCAGTATAGTATTAGTCATCCTAAAAAATAAAAAATAAAATCCTAATAAATTTTGTTTTGACCTAATTTTATTGTTGTCTATAGAGTTAGTTCCACCTCTGCGCAGATTCCCCCGCTCTCTTCTCTCTCTCCCCCTCAGGTGTCCTTCATTGGCCTGACGTACACCCCCGCCGCTGCAGCCCTAGGTCCGGCCGTCATCGCCCTAGCCACCTGTCGTCACTCTAGGCCATCTACCCGCTACTCCTTCTACTGTCTGACACCCCGGGCTCTTCACCACCACCGACCCCTATCCTCATCATCCTGGTCACCTGCCTGCCTATGGGAAGGGGGGGACCCCCCTCCCCCCCCCCGGCCTCATCACCTCCAACTCCTATCCTCCCCTCCCCTTAATCACCACCTCCGACTCTTATCCTCTCCTCCCCTCCTCTTAGCTAGTATTCTCTAAACCTACGAACACTTAAAGACTACATTTTCTATTTCCTTTGGACTCTACTTTTTACATTTTCAACTCCCTTCCCTGATTTTAGGATAATTTAAAAACTACATTTTTATATCCCTCTGTTGGACTCTTTTTTACATTTTCAATTTTCTGTTCTCTTGTAAATTTTATTTCCATAATAAACCATTTACAGAGTTTCACTGCCGGAAAACTCTGTACATGGTTTAGCCCGGCATCTCTCGGCCTGTCTCGGAGGGGAGTCCCCGGATGGGGGTCCGCTGCTGGGTCCACTGCCTGGGTGGGCCCGCCCCCCGCGTGGCCTGCTCTCTCAGTTCCCAGTCACTAGCTGGGGGCGGGTCTGGGAGCGGGTCGCGTGGGGGGTGGGTTTACCCAGGCGACCATTGCTGGGCCCCTGTAGCACAACGACCTCACAAGGTTCCTCCTCAGCCAAGCCAAGTCACTGGGGCAATCCATTTGGTGGAAAGGTTTTCTTGCGTTCACTGGGGGTGTGGGGACGCCGCTGTGTCCCAGCCCGGCCTTCTCTCCCACGCCTTATGTGGGGGGGGGGGGGCCGGGGCGGGGGGCATCGGTGCTCTTCATCACTGGTCGAGGGCTGCCGGTTGGTTTAGAACAGTTTAGGTAGGCGATAGATTAGCTACAGCCTAAGGCTGACCTGTTAGTGTTCAGGCAAAGATCAGACTAGAGCAGAGTAGGATAGGCCAGATTAGGCTGTAGACTAGCTAGATACTATGTCCCAGTTAGCTCTGGTTAATGCTTAGAGTAGTCAGTTGTCTGATCTTCCCCCCCCCCCTCTCTTTCTCTTTCCCCCGCTCCTTTCCCTTCTTCCCCCTCCTGTTCCCCACTCTCCCACATTTCCCACTCCCCCCCCGCACCCTCTCTTTCCATGCTCTTCCCTCCCCCGCCGCCCCTTCCCACGTTCCCCCTGCTCTCCCTCCCCTGCACCCTCCCACCTCTCCTTCTCTGTTCTCTCCTCCTCCCTGTCCTCTCCCCTCTCTCACATTCCCCCTGCACTCCTTCCCCTGCACGCCCCCACCTCTCCTTCTCTGCTCTCTCCTCCCCTCTGTCCTCTCGGGGGGGGGGGGGAGGGGGCGGAGAGGTCTGTTCCCTCCCCCGCCTCCTCCTCCCGCGTTCCCCCTGCACCCTCCCACCTCTCCTTCTCTGTTCTCTCCTCCTCTCCCCCTGCACTCCTTCCCCTGCACCCTCCCACCTCTCCTTCTCTGTTCTCTCCTCCTCTCTGTCCTCTCCCCCAGGGGGATGTGGGACGCTCCCCCTGCTTCTCTACCCTGGCTCTCCCTCCCCTGCACCCCCATCTCTCCTTCTCTCCTCCTCCACATTCCTATCTTCTCCCCACCTCCCCCCTCTCCTCCGTCTATATTGCTCATTCTCTCCCCACCTCCTCCCTCCCCCTGCTCTCTTCTCCCCCACACCTCCCCCCCCTTCCCCTCTCCTGCTCTCTCCTCTTGCTCCTTCCCCACATTCCCCCTGCTATTCTCCCTTCTCCTGCGCTCTCCTCTGCTCTCCCCTCATTCCTATATTTTCTATATTATCAATTGTTCAAATGTTATCTTTATTCTGTATATTCTTGTTACTGTTGTGTCAGCTAGAATTAGCTAGACATACTTTCTGTGAAGCCCTCTGAGACATGCTTGTGAATTAGGGCTATATAAATAAACTTGACTTAAATCAAGACCAGCAAGAAGGTGTAGGGTCTGCGCACGCAGGGGCCAGCGCTGCTGGCTGCAGCTAAAAAAAAAAAATTTGGCCAAACAAAATTCCTTTGTTTTCACTGTTTTATTGAAGGAAATTATTTTTGAGGTGTCATTACATCAGAAAATATTAGCTTCAGAGTCAATGATGTGCTTGAAATGCTTCAGTTCACAAAAGGCTGAATATCTCAGATTCTAAATTGAAACGTGTGTTTTTGCTGAAATCAACCTATCTTCTCCGGCTGATAACTAAAGAACGGAAAATGATATCAATAAATTTCTTTTTGCAGATGATAGAAGAGAGTCTCATCGTTCTTTGTGCGTGTTCGGTGTTTACATAGTAATATCACACAATATTCTGTGGGCCTCGAGAAATCACTGAAAACGCTCTGAAACTCTGGCACTGGGAGCGTCCGTTCTCCAAAAGTGGCTGGCACTCAATGAGTTAAGCAGGGCTCCCGAGTGTGGCCCATAACTGTCTGTAGTGCAACTTCAGTCCACCTGATAGCGATAATACACCTCTAAGCTGGTATTGTCAACCAGCAATGATACTGAATAAAAAGAAGCAGGACACCTGTGTAACAAACACACCCTGTATTTATTTCTCATAACTATTCAGCTTAACTTTTCTTCAAACATCAACATAATAAACAAAATAAGATTTTTGCATACTAGTGCAACTTGAGAAGAGGCTAATACGAACAATAGTGCAATCAGAATGGACTGGCAATTTTTTTTTAGGTTTTTTTTTAGGTTTTTTCGGTTCGCACGTGATCAAACTGGTTTGGGCTCGTACACCGAACCGAACCGGTAAAACCGGAAATCGACCCATGCCTAGCCCCTTGTATAACCCATATGCTTTTATAAGCATGTAAGCACCCTTATATGGGTGGTAGCACCATATTATAATTGTCAATCAATAGAATGCTTTGCTTTGTTTTCCAGCTGTGTCTGAGCTTTTGTTTTGTTTGTATGTTGTTAAAATCTGTCTTCAAACTGCAAAAGAGAAGAAAAAAAAACGCCCAAATTTTTTCCGGCGGCGACCAGCCGCCACTGCGGCTATCCATAAATAAAATCAATCAATCAATAAAAAAGAAAACCATGGTGTTTCTCTGTTCAGGTTAGGTTAGACAGGAGCTCTGCTTTCTTGGTATGCAGGCCACGATCGTTGATCTACAGTAGTTGCTCCCATCATAGAAGAGGAGAGAGAGCAATTTCTCCACTAAGAGCCTCACTATGCAACGCAGCCACAAGACCTGCTGTGTATTGCATGAGGGCGACTGTTTCTCAACTGGAAAAACATGCTCTCTTGCTGTTGCTGTGCTATCGCTCCACCTACATGACACGTACTGAACGCAACAAGATCATGCCCGTTCTATGGGGGTGGTTGAAAGGCATTCTGGGAAACACTGGGAAATCATTCACTGAAGTAGGCAAGGCTCGTTGAGGGTAGTATGCCTTTTTGTTTTGTAAAATGTAATTTTAGAGAACTAAATCACAGAATAAGAATACATTTCACATCACAGACAGAGATGATATAAGACAGTATAAAAGTATCCAAGGGTAGATTTTTCCTTTAGGTGCCTTGTTGGGCAGCTCAGCAGTAGTTGCTGAGTAGCGATTACGTTTCATTCACCACTCCCACTCAGACCTTCCCCAACTGTTCCAGAACCACTGTGTGTCTCTCCCTGAGCTGAAATCACCCACTGTGTCTCAGTATACCTTTGAATTTACGGTAGGACTCCACCTCTTTTCCATCCCACTCTATGGCCATGTCAGGTCCATGTTTCCACAATATGCTGGTGATGGGACCGCTCACAAAGTCTGGACTCAGGTCAACACTGTCGCCTACTTTCTTGTAGAGTGGTTCTTCTGCAAAGACAAAAAGCAGGGATGCTGTGTTTACTGTCTACCAGGACCAGAACCTCACGCAGCACGCTACGTGAACAGTTTCTATCCCATGGCTGTGAGCCCCCTGGCCCCCACTGACTCTGAGACTCCAATCCTCTCCCCCTCCACTCTGTTACTCTCTCTCTCTCGCTCTCTCACACACACACACACACAAGCCGTTTTCACACATGCATACAGGAAAATTACCTGTAAATCAATATCGGCCATTTCCCGGAATTTCCCTTCACACCTGAGCGCTGCATGTGTGAATATAGTCGTCAAATAGCCTGTATGTTGGGGGGGGGGCTATTTTGGGGGTCGGCAAAACTCTAATGGTGAATTAAGTTTGCTTGTCACACAATAAATCACACTCGTTTGACTTAAGAGTATGTTATCCTTCACATTCGCTCATGGGCTTCAGTGCAGAGTAGTATCCAGGCAGCATCAAGCCAGCATAATAAACACAGCCAATTTCCCCCCTCCCCTCTCTGCTCGAGAGAGGCCAGTCCTTCAGTCCTCCGCACTTCACAGCAGCACGACACAGGACAGACACAGCGAGAATGGCAGCGGCTTGCACACTTGTGTCCCTTATCGCGGCATACCGCTCTTCTGACTGGCTCGAAACTGGTGAAATGTCCGCGATGACGAGTGAACGCTTATACCGGAAAACAACTTTCACACATGAAGGCATTAGACCGCTTTCCGGTCATTTAGCGTGTGAATTTATGTGTGAAAACGGCTACACACACACACACACACACACACACACACACACACACACACACACACACACACACACACACACACACACACACACACACACACACACACACACACACACACACACACACACACACACACACACACACACCAATGGGGTGAGGTCATTTCATTTTTCCAAAACAAGTCAACATGTTTCAATATGTTGTGTGTCAATGTTTGTAGTCATTTCCTCCATGATAGTGATCTGCCCTGTTTCAAGGTACTGACACACTAGACTTAGCCTACTTGAATAGTCTACATCTACAGTACTCTTCTGTTATCTTTTATTCTAACATTACTCTTTTCTGCCATCTATTCTTTCTCTTATACCATAATCCTTTTCATTATATAGCCTACTGTTTTCTGTTTGGTTTTATGCAAGTTTGTCTATTCTATTCTCTATCAGGCCCGTATCTAGCCTGCTACATTAGGGTGGGCTGGTAGGGGGCAACTTTGGCGGTAGGTTGCCAGAGGTTGTGGGTTCGGGGATGGAGATTAAATTGCATTATATTCAGTGGTGCTGGAAGTACTTTTAGGTAGGGGGTGCTGTAAGGAATGGACTCTCGGTGCTGCGTGCAAGGGCAGCACCGAAGAAAATTTGACGTTTTTTGGACTTTCATCCAAGAATATTTAATTTTAAATTAACATTAGGACTATACTGTTGTGATGTCATTATTCAGTATCTTCTCTTTTTCTCACTCACTTTCATGTAAGCACCTGCTCTCCCTTTAGTCGTTTTACACTACAACAGACAGCAACACAGGCATAAACACTGAACTTATTATTATTATTTTGGAAAACCAGATTATGATGAAAATCAAACACTTTTGAAGAGAGAGCGTATGAAATAAGATTAGAGCTGGGAAGCACAAACTGTTTTTTAATGCATTTTGTTGCTGTTATAAACACAAGACAGCCAAATCCAACAATTTCAAAAATCCCATCTCTTGCCACCAGGGGGTGCTACAGCACCCTCAGCACCCACCTTCCAGCTCCCTTCATTATATTCTAATTGATAAAAGAATGATTTGAAGCAGGGTGTAGAAGCCATTTCCAGATAAGTGTAATTGGGGACACCAAATGGTTCCAGTAGGAGTCACCATTCTCTTTTGGGTCACCAAACTGTAAGTAGGAACTTTCACTCAGGTGACAGGCCAATGTTTACATTATTATTGTCAAAACTATTCGCAAACTATGTACAAACTAACTATTTACAAAACTATTGCTATAATATTTCCAAGATGATTAGTCTTATTCAAACTCAAACTGAAAAGTGACAAAGAAAACTACTTTGAAAGCAGATTGACTTACCCTAAAAATAAATAAAAATCCTTCATCCAGTTTAAAATCATCAACTCAATAATAACATTTCTTTTCATTGGATGATCTTATTTCTCAAATCAAATTAAAGACTAATCCAGTGAGACTTCTCACCATAGCTACAAACTATACTTGTCATTAGACTTGTAGTCCTATTATTCTACATTCTGCTCTACTGTTTTTATTATATTCTGCTTTAGTTTTCTTCTATTCTATTTCTATTAATGATCTCATCCAGTTTGTTATGTTCTATTATTTTGTTTTCTATTCAATTCTGCTGTGTTCCAACTACCTTTTCATTCTGCTCTACGTCTTCTGGCCTACACCGCCGTGTTTGTCCTCTCATAATTATTTGACTATTATTCCATGCAGACTGGGTGCGGCCAGCAGCAGGAAATAGACTGTGGAATTACACACAACACAGTTACAGGCTTGCTATAACGTCAGAAAGCAGTGTTCCGATATATCCACGCTACAATTAGCAGAACAAGAAGCTTGCATTCTAACAGGCTGTAAAACAATAGAGACTTACGGGACAGTGCAGTGCTCAGTGCAGCCAGCAGCAGACAGACGCACAACAATCCAGACAGAGTTAGCGACATCGTCTTCTCTAAAATCCACTGTAACTTTTCTGTCAAAGGAAATCCACACTGTGACGCACTGACTCCTTCTGAACGCACACGTCAAATGTTTAAAGGTTTATAAGCTTACAGTCCAAAAGCCGTGAGGTCGATTTAAAAGTGAAAGTGAGAGTTCAAAAAAGCAGTGCGAGTCAACTCGCAGCGTCTCCGCCTCTCATTGGGTAGTCGCTTAAAACAGCTGCGTTCTATGAGCAAATATAAGAGCTAGCAAATATAAGAAGTTCCGGTGAGATTTTTCAAAAAATTTCAAAGTAAAAGAACGATTCTGCACAATTATAGAGCAGACAGGGGCGAATGAAAAATGATTATTTTCCACATTAAACTAATAAACTAAGCATTTAAATGAAGCTATACAATACAAATTATGTTTCTGTATGACAATAACTGTTTCAATAACATTGAGAACTTTCTTCTCAGTATCTTAATAGATAAAAGCTGTTCACTGGAGTGCATAGCCTTTACAAATTGGACACTGGACAGGTTTGTGTTCAAAATGGGAGTTTGCCAAACATATGCACGCGCTCAGGGAGACCTCCTCTATGACATCCCACCCTCCGCTAAGGCCATTAGGAGTCAAAAAAAGATATGGCGGCCCATCAAACCCCATCAAACACACTACGGTGACATTTCTGGACAGCTTTTGAACAGTGGACACCCCCGTGTCCAAGATGTCGCCACTAACCATATGTGCACGCGTTCAGGGAGACCTCCTCTATGACATCCCAGCCTCCGCTAAGGCCATTAGGAGTCAAAAAATATATGGCGGCCCATCAAACCCCATCAAACACACTACGGTGACATTTCTGGACAGCTTTTGAACAGTGGACACCCCCGTGTCCAAGATGTCGCCACTAACCATATGTCTACGCGTTCAGGGAGACCTCCTCTATGACATCCCAGCCTCCGCTAAGGCCATAGGAGTCAAAAAACAAATGGCGGCCCATCAAACCCCATCAAACACACTACGGTGACATTTCTGGACAGCTTTTGAACAGTGGACACCCCCGTGTCCAAGATGTCGCCACTAACCATATGTCTACGCGTTCAGGGAGACCTCCTCTATGACATCCAGACTGTATCATCTACTTCTTCTTCTTCTTCTTCTTCTTTAGTGTTTTATGGCGGTTGGCAGCCAACTTAAAGGTGCATTACCGCCACCAACTGGATGAAGTTTTATGTCTTCTTCATATTGGAATCTATTTACATTGTTCATCATATATCCACCCATAGTACTCCCATTCACGATATTATGTCCATTCTATGACTCAGTCGGCGGGAACTCATCCCTCAGCGCCTTCTCGATCTCCTCTCCAGAAATGTCAACAACATTCAAGAACCTTCTAGCTGCATCCATCATCATCTTAATCTTTTCCTTTTTTCCTTTGACCTGTTCAATTAATTACCATGGCCATGAATGTCAAAAATCCTTTCTTGTCCACACAAATATTTCGTTCAATTCCACCATTTCCACTCTTCTGCTCCAATTCATTTTGCTCTACCACTTTTTCCTTTCTCTCAATCTCCCTGCACTTAACAGCCTCAGCATACGACACTCCTTTCTTCTCTCTGATCCTGCTCACTTCAATCTCCTTAACTCTACGTGGACACTGCGCTGATCCTGTGTTGTGACTCCCCTCACAGTGCAGACATTTTGCCTCATCTTTACATGTCTCCCTCCTGCACTCCTTTCCACCACACCGTCCACATCTCCTTTCTCCACTGCACACTGCAGCAACATGACCATACTCCTGACACGAATAACACCTGAGAGGAGCCCTCTCATACTCCCTCACCCTATAGCTGACACAATCCAAAAATACTCGATCCGGGATTTCACCTTCAAAACTCAAACACACTGAGGTACTCTCCTCACTTACACCATCTCTAAACCGATTCATTCTCTTCGCCTTAAATACACCTTCCACTTCTTCAAATAAATCACAGTCAACACGTACTGGCACTCCACTGATCACTCCTTTCTTCACTGGACCCGTCGTTCCAAGTCAGAAAGTAAACACATTACTAGATTTGAACATACATAAATCTAGAATTTCCACCAACTGATCCTTCGACACACAATCAATAATAACTATCCCACCTCTCGTTATCTTGACAGACTTCACTGCTCCAAACTTTCCTTTCAGAAACTTTCCCACCTCATGTGGATTACTAAAGACTCCATCAATCCTTGAACACGCTTTCATTCCAACCACCCAAGGCCCCGACCCGTCTTTTTTCACTTTCTTAATATTCTGAGCAGTCCCGCTCGATACACTCGATACACTCTTTCTTTTGTTTTCCAGACACCTCGAATCTTCATTGTTTGATTCTCCCTCCAAATCACTCTCAGACGGCATTTCCGCCATTGTGCTCCGACCCTGTATCATCTACATCCGGCAAATGCAGCTATATACAGTCTGTACGTTAGCGTTACACCCCCAGAACATGCACAAGGAAGTTGGGAAAAAAACCTTCAGACTGGAAGGAAGTTCTACGGAATCCGACCAATCACGACACGCGAATGCGGCATATTGGATTCTGATTGGACTAATGAGCGGAAGACCCGCCTTTCTGCCGGCATATTGGATTCTGATTGGACTAATGAGCGGAAGACCCGCCTTTCTGCTTCCCATTCCGGTTGGTGCATGATTCTCCCCCACGAAGTACAGACGGTATGGCGGAAGCATTTGAAAATTGCGGAAGCCAACTCGTCTGTTCTAAGAGACTACTCATTGGGTGTCACTGGATCCCAAAATACTATAGGCTCTCTTGCGCCTCCCGGTGTCCTGGTGCTGTAACTATGGTCATAACTTCCTGAAGACAAGCATACACGCACGGACGCACACAAGCATGCACGCACGCACGCACGCACGCATGCACACACGCACACACGCACACACTCCTGGTAGGCGCTTTACCAATTTCCACAATATTTTACAGCAAATCATGGAATCAACAACAGAAAAGCAATTAATCAGAAGAAGTAATAATAGGCTAGTAATAGGCTACAACAACAACAACAACAACATATCAACAGCAAATAACATAAATTACAAATGCAAGTAGCCTAACAAACAATACCGTACAATATGAAAAGAAAAAGGAAATGAAAGGAGCACCACCCCCACAATCTCTCTTTCTCTCAAACACACACACACACACACACACACACACACACACACACACGCACGCACGCGCGCACGCACGCACACGCACGCGCACACACACACACACACACACACACACAGAGGGGGAAATGCACGGTCACATCACATCATCATAATTAGTTCCGTTAAATGTGAATCCTTTTTTATTAAGTGGACGGCTTAGGCTACTGTTCTTTTTTTAATCAAATAATAGCCCACAACAAGTTGCATTTAATTCAGCACCTTCTGATACAGCAGTAGCCTACCTACCAGGGCCCCCCAGGATCTGTCAGTTCATCCTTCTTGTTTACTCTGTATACAATGACTGCATCAGCTCCCAACCCAACCAATTTGTAGTGAAATTCTCTGATGACAGTTATCCTCAGTCTGCTTACAAGCAACTCCAACATCAGTAGCCATACAGCTGGACTGGACAGGTTTGTGGACTGGTGTGATCAGCATCACCTGCAGATTAATGTACGTAAAACTAAGGAAATTGTGGTGGATCCCAGATCAATTGGGCAGCATAGTACGGTTGCCATACATGGCTATGACATCAAGCAGGTCACTTTCTACAAATACTGTGCGGATCCACTTTGATAAGGAATGTAGCTGGCACATGTATGTGCTTGTGTTTGTGCAATATCAGTGCCTCCATTTTCTTCGAAGGCTCAGAGTTTTGGTGTCTGCAGCCAGGAATATTATGTTGATTTTTTATACAGCGACCAGAGTCAATTTTACGTTATGGCATTACCAACAGTCAAATCTAAAGCTCAAATGTGTAACGCCCAGGCCACGGTGTGGCCTGCTATGTCGTGATTGTGTGTGATTATTCCTTAGGAGCTAAACTCAGTGGACTAGTCATACTATAGAGAAAGGTCTGTGTTATGTTTATTCCTTGTGTGTTCTCTGTTTTCCTCCCACCTGTTGCCTATGTTCCCCGGTAGTCTGCCCCATTACCTGAGTTCTCCCCACCAATCAGTTCTCCCGTTTTGCCCCCTGTGTTCCTGCCTTGCCCAGCTGTCCCTCATGTGTCATTAGTTACCTCTGTCTATATTGTCTCAGTCTGTGTCTAGTCTTTGTCAAATCATTGTCTACCCTGTCTTTGGTATGTATTGTCCTCAGTGAATCGCCTATTGTTTCTGAGTTTAGCCTAGCCTTCTGCTAGTGGTTTTTTGTTATTTTGTATTTACGTTTCAGTAAACCTTTTGCTCCTAAAACCTTGCCTGCTGCGTCTCTCTTCTGCATTTGGGTCCACACACTTCTACTTCCCTGACAAAATGGGCCTATCTAGTCTGATTAAAATGGCAGGGAAGATTATGGGAATGCCCACACCCTCACCCCCAAAGACATCTTTGAACAGTCCACCATACAGCAGGGGCAGGCTAACAAGATTCTATCTGACCCCGAGCTCAGCCTCCCATGTGTTGACCTCTGTGCTGATGAACTCTGGTAGAAGATAAAGGATCCCTCTGTGAAGCACAATAGATACAAGCCAGGCCCAGCTCCAGGATCAAGTGACTGAGGCGGCAGTTTAAAATGGTGAGGGGGCAATTTGAAAAAGGCCATGACAAATCTTCACCAGAACGTCATCTTGACGCCTTTGCAATGACCTAAAGCAGCCCAGTTCTGTGGCCGGTTAGGGTCATTAAAAAACTAGTAAGTAAGTAGTAAGTAAATTTTATTTATATAGCACTTATCACAGAGAGGACTCACAAAGTGCTTCACAGGTTAAGAAACACACAAAATAAACACAAAAATAGGACAATGCATACAAAGTAAAACAGTGAGATGGAGAAATAGCATACAGGATAGCAGGGTTACAGAGAAACGAAAACATCAGGCCAGTCTAGGCAACAAATGCCTGTCTAAACAGAAATGTTTTCAAATGCTTTTTAAAGATCTCAACTGAGGCCGCGGCCCTCAAGACCGGTGGAAGAGCATTCCACAACCTAGGAGCTACAGACTCAAAGGCTTGGTCACCTTTGGTTACGAGTCTGGTGCGGGGCACAACCAAAAGACCCTGGTCAGCAGATCTCAGTGACCTGCAGGGGACATGTGAATAGAGCAGGTCACACAAATATGCCGGTGCCTGAGCATACAAGGCTCTATAAGTAATGACCAGAACCTTGAACTGGATCCTGAAATTAAGAGCAAGCCAGTGCAGGGAGCCCAGGACAGGGGTAATGTGACTAGACCTACTTGTCCTGGTCAGCAATCTGGCCGCAGCATTCTGGAGCAGTTGGAGGCGGTCCAGAGATGCCTTGCTGAGGGAAGTAAACAAAGAATTACAGTAATCTAAACGAGATGAAACAAAAGCATGAATGATCATTTCTAGCTCGTCGTGTGAAACGACAGACCTGAGCTTAGCTATGTTTCTAAGGTGGAAGAAACATGTACGGGACAGGGACTTGATGTGTTTATCCAGTTGCATAGCCTGATCGAAAATCACACCAAGATTTCTCAGGCTTGATCGCACATTCAAACTAAGGGCCCCAATACAGTCAGCCACCTTGGCGGCAACATTATCAGGAGCAACAATCAAAACCTCTGTTTTTTCAGCATTTAGCTGAAGAAAGTTGCTGGCTAGCCAATCCTTGATTGCACATAAACAGTCATATAAAACATTAAAATGATCCGTCCTGTCAGGGTTAAAAGAAAAATACAGCTGAATATCATCAGCATAAAAATGATAAGAAATACCCTTAAAACGGCTAATAATGAGTCCTAGAGGGAGCATATAAAGGGCGAAAAGAAAAGGACCCATTATCGAGCCCTGGGGCACCCGACAGGATAAGGGGACAGACTTAGACCTATGAGGGCCCACAGCTACAGAGAAACTCCTATCCGAAAGATAAGAGGAAAACCAATCCAGGGTGCACCCCGAGATGCCCACCCACTCTCTGAGCCGGTCGATCATGATGCGATGATCCACAGTATCAAAAGCTGCGCTCAGATCAAGCAGCACCAGAACAGAACATTTACCGGCATCAGAGGCCATCAATAAATCGTTCGAGACTCTGAAAAACTGTCAAGATGATGGCCTGGGGAAGACGTTTATATCATCCCCATATCGCTGTGATCCGGCCTAGTCCTGGACGTCACTGAAAGACGTCATCACAACGTTATCATGATGTAATCTGCTTGCTGTGAGACTGAGGTGGAAAAAGTTCACTATTAAGTTTGGAATTTTTCAAAAAGAAGCATCGTCTAAAAAGTACAACCAATTTTTTTTTTTTTTTTTTTTGAAAAAAAATATATGATCACAAATAGACAACTAAATGCTCATCTAGACTGTAATGTTCAGTCAATTTAGCAGTGCAAAAGAAGATTGTGAAAATATGTATTTAATAAAACTTGAATATTAACATTAATAGAACTTTTACATTATGAATCAACTTTTATTGGCGGACACATAGTCCATAGAAAACAGACAAGACCCTCTTATAACAATTAAAATAAAACGCCCAAAAGCACAGTGAAATTATAAAAGGCACTTATACCAAAATTTCCACATATGTGAGTGGTATCTCACAGTACTGAAATCAGGATTGGTCAGCAACATGATACTGGCATTTTGAGAAACATTCAGTCGACAAATAAACTTGTACATCAAATTCTCAAGAGCACATGCAAAGTGTTGACTCCTGCCTTACAAAACAACCTGAAGTTTGTGAAGGCTCACTTTTTTAAACTTCACCCACAAGGGGGCGGTATAAATAGGGGTGCAGTATGCCCTAAAAATAATCCTTTGGTCGGAGTAAAATGTTACTGTATATGATCTCTTGTAATTCTAAACATAACTGAATCACTTTGTTTGAGCAAGTAAACGTTTTTATAAGCATTTTACAAAATGTCTATGGAAGAATGGCTCACCACTTGCCCGCAGCGATCCAATGACAATCAATCATGACCCTTAATCTTCTTGGAAACTATTTTCATTTCATTCTGATTGGTCTTAGATTTGTGTCATAGTTCTGTGGAGCCTGACATGAGCCAGACAAAAAGAGGCCCAGGTATTATGGTAGATCCGGCCCTCATCTGTGCCTGGCTTACAGTGTAGTCCCCACCACTTTTAAACAGTGAGTGATGCCCTTGGTTGTAAGTGAAGTGTTGTGTTATGAGTATTATAAACCCCTAAAAAGTTGAAAATGTATGTTTGCTCGACCATATCTCTTTTGTTATTGTATCCTTATGCCTAGTTCAGACTAGGTGTTCCGAGCCCTCAGCGAGCTGTTTTTGGAGCTATGGTGACGCGTTTTACGTCACAAAGCGTCTCAACAGAGCTGCGGAAGTTCTGCTGGAGACGTGGAATCTGCTCCGAGGGCGGCTGTTATTTTAATTTTTTTTAAGAATGCGCACATCCTGAGAATGCATTGAGAGCCTTAATGAGCCTTAATGACTTGCAGCTGGCTGGGGGGAGTTTCTGCAGACAGGTGCAGGAGCATTTTTCTCCGTGAGGTAAACAGAGAGAAGGCAAAACACTGCCCATGTGCTTATATTACCGAGATTATATAATATATATATGATACAAAGTGGGTTGATTACCGGTAATACCATCCTTTAAAGCCCCATTCAGTAACTTTTCCAACTGCGCCCTCTGCGTGCATTAGTATCGATAACGATATCGCCGTTCAAAGTCAACAAAACACAGCGCCAGAAAGCTCTATGTACATGTTGTGACATCGGGTACTCACCACGTGATGAAATAATAATCCATAGTTCCGTGAAACATCATTTTCGTAGCAAATCCGAATCGAGTTACTTCCTTGCTTTCAGGCAGACAGCGCTTACGCTGTACAGCGCATGCGCACATCCTTTTATTTTTTTCGATTTTATTGACACGGGACGCTGACAGCAAACTGCTTAGTCCCAGTGCTGGCCAATGGAGGGCGGTGTGGGATAAATAAAGCCGAGAGTCTCCCTATTACCAGTCAATCTACCATGTCCTAAGACTAAAAAGATCTTATATTACAATAAAAAATGTCAAAAATCTTACTGATTGGGGCTTTAAGTGAGAACTTTCCACACAGATGTGAGCGGGGAACTCCCTGAGTGCTCACTGACCAGTCAGAGGTCCCACACACTTTTTCATAATATTGTCCACACATTTCTACTTTTCTAAAATGGAACTGTTGAGTTTGTTTACAACCCCCATTATATTCTTTTGTATATTCACATTTGTCTTTACTGTAGTATTTAACTCTTTGCTGCTGCAATGCTTAATTTCCTCACGTTGATCCTCAAAGTTTCATCTCATCTTGCACAGATGTTTTATTGTTGAGCTATAAAACAGTTGGGCATGGCAGCTTGATCACTCGTCATGCTGCTCCTCTGGGCCGGGTGGGGTTAGAAGCTCCAGTCGCAGCCACAGACCTCCCTCAGCGCGCAGCACGACCTGGGGGAGACGGCGAACGCCACCAGAGGTCGTCCCAAGGTCCGGGTTCGTCCCCGGGGTCAGACGGAACCTGAGCAGGGTCAGCGCCACAACCACACGCAGCTCCGCTATGGCAAACTTCTGACCAATGCAGTTCCTGTACACACACACACACACACACACACACACACACACACACACACACACACACACACACACGTTTGGGTCATAATCAAGTGGCAACCTTGGGCTTGGACAGATGAAGCCAATGCAGAAGTGGCAAAAACTGCAGTTTCTAGAATGGCCACTTGAGGCTGGCTCCAAAATGGAGTCAATCCCCATTCACCCTCATGTTAAAATGCCCGACTTTTCAGCAGGAATAAACATCTTTACAGCCTGGTATTTAAAAAAAAAAAGGTCTCTCTATAGCTAATTTCACCTTTCATGGGGTGAATTTTTATATAACTCACCCGTTTAGAGTAATAGATTGTAAAAAAGACTGTTTTGGGTGTGATTGACAGGTCGCCTCTCCACTGATCCTGCAGTTTGCCGATCACTGACCAATAGCAGCGGCTCTGTGGGAAACCCCTTGTCACCAGGCAGCAGCTAAAATGCCAAGCTGCAGGAGTCCACAAACCAACGGGTGACGTCACACTAACTACGTCCATATTTTTTCCAGTGTATGGTCACAATGCTTGTGAAAACCTTCCATGGACTTCCTCTACCCTTACCTATCCTAACCTTAAAGGACGGCTTTTCCGTGGGGGATATGAATATATATTAAATCTCACGCCCCTAAGGTTTTCGAATCCGTTGAAATTTTTGAAATTGGAGCTTCACTCCCAGAGATATCAAGCATCTCTCACATATTTTTTGGGCCAGCCGACGCGTTTCGCGTCATCTGGCCCAAGTCCGCCTTGCGGAAGTCGTGCACCTATGAACTACAACTGTTGTGAGCCATGGTCCCGCCTCTAGAGGTCCTCCACGCCCCTTCAGAGGTCTGAAGAAAAACAAAAAGGCAGCCATCTTTTTCGACCACCTAGCCTGCTGTAGCTAGGTTAGCTTTCCATAGCTCCTTGCAAAGAGACGATTTTCTCGGGAACGGAAGCACGGACAGACACGTGCCTGGCGGCATTGGAAAGCTCGTCAAATTTTACATCTAGTAGTAGGTGGGTTGAAGTAACGAAATCAACGCTGAGCAATGTACCCGTTTTTACACATTTTTACAGAAAATAGTTACAACATCAGATGCGCGTAACTCCTACGAAAATGCCTTAAAATGCATGAATTTTTTTTTATGAAGACATCTCCCGACATATATACTTCAGTTTAAATTTGGTGCAATTTGGAGGCAATTTATTTTCGATTTATTTTCGATTTATTTCTTCTTCTCTCCATATATTATTGTCGAAGCCTTCTTCTTCTTCTTCTTTGAGTTTTATGGCGGTTGGCAAACATATATGTGCATTACCGCCACCTACTGGAGTTTGATATCAGCCAAACGCCTGAGGGGTGGGCATGGAAACGAAGGCCACGCGAGCCCAGTGCATTGTGGGAAATGTAGTATTTTGAGTCCCCGCACCCGCACCTCCCCCCCACCACCCCCCCCACCACACAGAGTGGATTTCTGGTGATATCTCAGGCTGTAAACAACCAATTTCAAAAATTTCAACGGATTTGAAAACCTTAGGGGCGTGAGATTTAATATATATTCATATCCCCCACGGAAAAGCCGGCCTTTAACTAACTGAAACGTTTTTTCAATGCTGTAGGTAAGTTGTGCCAGGGTTTTTTTTGAGGATTCTGGCTCATTTTACAAGAGCCGAGGATTCTTTTCTGTTAAGACTTCGTGAACACCAATCATCTAAAAAGAACTAATAGAATGTGTGCTTTCTCTGTCTAAAAGAGTTAGTTTGTAGAGTTAGTAGTTATGTAGATATTAGCCGTTGAGTACAGCATGGTTTCAGAGATTTTCAGAGAGTTTTGAGATAAATGGATTTTTAGAACCACCTCACGTGCCTGTGATTATGGGTGCCCTTGGGCAAGTCTGTATACTGTTTTGTGTGTGTGTGTGTGTGTGTGTGTGTGTGTGTGTGTGTGTGTGTGTGTGTGTGTGTCTCCAAACTCCTCCCTCCGTAGGTGTGGCTTTGCAGTGTTTTGTCACAGGCGAGTTTCTGTTGCCTCACAGATCCCAAAAAAAGAGAAGGGAATCGCAGGAGCGGGGAAGAGGAGAGGAGAGGCGAGGGGGGGGGGGGGGGTTAGACACGGGAGAGAAATTCCTTCGCGATCCCCTTCTTCCAATCTTGAGGCAGCCTACTCCGCTCTGCTGCTGCTGCTGCTGCTGCTGCTCCTCTGGGCTGCTGCTGCTGGCGGCTCTCGGGCAGTCTGGCTTACTGTAAAACGGGCTCGTTCGTTTCTTGAGGTGTCGGCTGAGAGCTTTGAAGAAGCTTTTGCGATTCTGGTCTTATTTATGCGCAAAGGTACTCGAGTGTGTGTGCGCGCGCGCGCGCGCGCGCGTGTGTGTGTGTGTGTGTGTGTGTGTGTGTGTGTGTGTGTGTGTGAAATCGAAAGAGTTTTCGCCCAGCTATTTCCTTGAAAATTAGAATGGCTTTCTCCCGCGGACCCGTGGCTGTTTTTTGCTCGGCTTTCTCTCTGTCTGGAGAGAACTGTCGCCACTTAGTGGTCGGTAAAATAGATTATACACATTCTCTTCCTCCAATATTGGTATAGAAGACGTAAAAGGGGTTGATTGATGTCCCACCGTCAAAAAATTTTTTTTTTTATGTAAGACGAGATATCTCGTCTTTGGCACTCAACGGTTGGATTATGTAAGACGAGATATCTCGTCCTTGGCACTCAACGTGTTAAAAATCTGTAATTAACATGACATTAACATTAATTGTAAAGTAGTTTTATAAAAAATGTGGGTAAACTAGCTGAACTAAGTCAGTGATCACTGCAAGGCAAAATAGTTACCAATTTTCTAATTTGCTAATCATAAATTGCTAATAACAATAAGTTTAAGTAATCTTGGCTCAGGTCCTGTTCCTGTTGATTTAATCCTAAATGTTAAGGTGTTCTTGAAGTTCTGTATATAGTTTACCTGGGTCCAGAGGAAAAGGGGATGAAGGCATGAGAAGAGCGCCCCCCTGTGTTGGCAGGGTCAAAACGCAGAGGATGAAACTCCTGAGAGTCAGAGAGCAACCAGTCATGTCACATTCATTCACAGAATATCTTCAATAGAAAATATGTGTATGTTTCTTACATCGGGGTTCGTCCAGACAGTGGGGTTGTGGTGAGTTCCATAAATACTGACCAAACAGATTGTACCTGGGGAAGGACAGTTTTGGGGATTATGTTTGATTAAATCGGCAATTGTTTCATTTGACTGCTACTTCATAGATTTCAGAGACAGATAACTCACAGTTCTCTTTCCCTACAGAAGGAGCAGATGACAAAAGTCCTCTCAAATGGAACTCCCAGAGGACAAAACCTATCAAATGGAGGTCTGTGGTCTAAAGTGTATATCGACTTTGAAAATATCAAGCAAAACGACAAAATCTCATCTGAATCCAAGACAGGACCAAAAATTTTAGAATGTGATTTCAAGACTAGACCTTGTGGAACTGTCCTATTCGGACTCGGACTCACACTCTCTCTCTCTCTCTCTCTCTCTCTCTCTCTCTCTCTCTCACACACACACACACACACACACACACACACACACACACACACACACACACACACACACACACACACACACACACACACACACACACTCACTCACTCACTCACTCACTCACTCATCACTCTCTCACTCACCCACCCTTTGGTACAATGCGGTCCCCCGGCAGTACCATGTCCTGTGTGTATCTCCTGGTGACAGCCAGGACAG
>NC_139625.1:63945329-63972829 GCF_964638095.1 Poromitra crassiceps
CATGCATGTGTTGTGCGCATGTGCATGCACGTGCATCTGTGTGTGTATGTGTCTTACATGCAAGTTGTTAGTTGAGGTGTTGAATAGGGTAATGTAGTTCTTCAGAATGTCAAAATGGAACGCTGGCGTTAACAACCGTCTCTTGCGAGACCACTCCTCTCCGTTGCTCAGCAACAGACTCTGTCCTGGGACAAATTAGAGAGAGATGGGACCAGGAAATTTCCTATCTATTCCTTCCAACGCTATGGATAAAAAAAAAATGACTCACTGACTGTCACATGGTTACTCTTAAGAACTAACACAAGTTACACAACCAAGACTATCCCGATGTTCCCGAGCTACTTTGTTGATAGTGAATGGGAGACAATTTAATAATGAAAAAACTCACATTACTGTTGTTAGATACAAAACGTTTCTAAAAATCAAGGCAGGACCTTGTTCTCAGATTGATGTCATATGTTTTTGTTTTAATTGTAAGGATTCCATGGGCTTTAGAGAAACTTGAGACCCTGTCAAGATGTATTCAACTATCTATTCAACTCACCTAGCCAATGGACTCACCTAGCCATGGACTCACCTAGCCATGGACTCAACTAGACATGGACTCACCTAGCCATGGACTCAACTAGACATGGACTCAACTAGACATGGACTCACCTAGCCATGGACTCAACTAGACATGGACTCAACTAGACATGGACTCACGTAGCCATGGACTCACCTAGACATGGACACACCAGCCATGGACTCATCTAGCCAATGGACTCACCTATAGCCATGGACTCAACTAGACATGGACTCACCTAGCCATGGACTCAACTAGACATGGACTCACCTAGCCATGGACTCACCTAGCCATGGACTCACCTAGACATGGACTCAACTAGACATGGACTCACCTAGCCATGGACTCACCTAGCCATGGACTCACCTAGACATGGACTCACCTAGCCATGGACTCACCTAGACATGGACTCACCTAGCCATGGACTCACCTAGCCATGGACTCATCTAGACATGGACTCACCTAGCCATGGACTCACCTAGACATGGACACACCAGCCATGGACTCACCTAGCCATGGACTCACCTAGACATGGACTCACCTAGACATGGACTCACCTAGACATGGACTCACCTAGCCATGGACGCAGAATGCCATAGAAAAGTTCATCTTTCACTGTAATGGAGGCTAGAAGGAGGGAGTGAGGAATGGATGGAAGGAGAGAAGAAAATGAATAAGTCACAGGAGGCCATGCTTTACAGCCATTTCAGAAGAGTTGAAAAGTGTTGTTCGGCACAACATAAAGCACAACAAAGACACTATGAATGTTGAATAAATCTCTTTTTAAGTGCGTTAAAGGTGCTAACAGTAGAATTGTAACGTCAATAAATCATTACCACTAGTTTTGACACCTTAGTAGCCTATAGTTACTGCAAACAAACAAGATCATCACAAAGAAGATTGGCAGCATCTAATAGTCTGTATTTTAAAATCATTTCAAACATGTTTTCCTCCCAAAAAGCAAAAAAGAGCAATTGATTGATCTTAATTTTGAGAAACTAACAATACTGACCACAATCTAATTTGTTTACTGTAAATATACCAAGGTATCACAATTAATTTTATGTTTTATTTAAGTATATTGATATTTAAAAATGCTACATATTGAACCTTTAATATTTACACTGACTGCTATGCGGTCACATGGGTTGTTATCCTACCGGATGCGGTGAGCAGGGGTTTGGTGTAGTCGGGGTGGAACAGTCTGACCAGGTGATAGAAGGGTCCCAGGAACCAGCTGCAGGAGTGTATGTAGGTCCGTACCAAGTCATCCACCCGGTGGAGACCCTCCTCTGTACTCTGCATCTGAGACACACACACACACACACACACACACACACACACACACACACACACACACACACACACACACACACACACACACACACACACACACACACACACACACACACACACATTCACAGAAAAACATTAATTTATGCCCCCCCCCCACAAAAAACAATACAGAATTCTTAATATTACATGTTATATGGGATATTATATGTTACATGCATACAGTACTATGAAGCATACTATGAATTTACTTCAGCCCAATATTGTGGCTACACTCTGTCCCCTATCCTGAATTTTAGTGGGTCTACCCTCCACTGCTTACAGTATTTTAAGGGAAAATGTAGCCTCAGAACTGAGACTGCGCCTTCGATTCTCTTGTCGGAGTCTCAGACAAACGCCCGCGAATTCCAATGTGGGCTCATCCATTTAAAATGGCCCTACTTTTTCCTACATGTAGCAATCACAATAAAACTAGCCTTAAAGACAATGTTGTTGTCCGTCAAAAGGGGCTATTCGTGTTCTAGCCTCAACGCGAGACTCATCAGTCATTCTTCCTTCTTTGGGCTCAAATGGCTGCACGCAATATACACGTTATCAATCACAATAAAACTGTACCTCCCTCCGACACAATGTTGTTATCCAACTCGACGGGGCCATAGTACTCCAAAATATTCCGTAGTTTCCAATACCAAGCCATTATTCACATGCCAGTAGGCTACCAAAGTTTTTAGCTCAGACACAACCTTCTTCAGCTGTGTCATTTTGAGTTTCAACTGCATGCTCCACACCGCCGGATGTATCGTTCGGTGCTCAGTGGTTTGGTGGTGTACTGCAGTTTACAATTTTGAGCATCGGCTTCGGCATGTGAATAATGGCTCGAGTCGGTATTGGAAACTACGGAATATTTTGGAGTACCATGGTCCCGTAACAACATTGTGTTAGAGGTAGGTACATTATTGTGATTGATAATGTGTATATCGCATGCAGCCATTTGAGCCGACCTCCCAGTGGATATAGTGCACATCCGAGACGAAAGAAGGAAGAATGACTGATTGAGTCTCGCGTTGAGGCTATTTGTGTTCTTGAATGTTGAGTAGTTACAATATCTTTGTCATGCCAGAGCCTGTCATTTCTGTTTGTTTAATACTACGTTTTCAATACCGAGGGGTTGTTGTGTTGTCATGTCCGTGCCTGTCTCGTGGTTGTGCGCCTGTGTACTTTCGCTTCCCAGCAGCGAAACAACACCTTCTCTGCTGTAGCCACAGGTGGAAACAGAAATTACAGGCTCTGGCATGACAAATGTATTGAAACTACACAATGCAACATTCAAGAACACAAATAGCCCGTTTTGACCGTTTTGACGGACAACAACATTGTCTTTAAGGCAAACGTTTTTTTGTGATTGCTGTATGTATGAAAAAGCAGGGCCATTTTAATGGAGCCTGCAGTGGAATTCATGGGTGCTCGTCTGAGACTCCAACGAGAGAATCAAAGGCAGAGTCTCAGTTCTGAGGCTATGGACACTGCTATGGGCAAACAGGACATGCTGCAACAATAATTTTTTGTAAACCACAGCAGGATGCTGTGGTTTACCACACCCAGCAGCATCATGTCCACTGTTCACAAACTCTACAGTTACATTTCATGCAGTATTGTTTCATCATGTGTGCAATGACACATTTCACTGATGAGACATTGGCAATGGCAACATTTTGAGGCAATGAAGAGGATAATGCCTTTTATTGACTGGAAATTGACAAATGGGACAATGTGTGTACATATACCTGCCTGGTTGTGAGTGTACCTGCCTAGTTGTGAGCATATGTGCGCGCGTGCACCTTACCTGGCCTATGTGGCCCAGCAACCAAGAGTGTGTGTGTGGCTTGCTGAAGCAGGACAGCCTGTGTGTGTACCAGGCGTGACGCACCAACAGCCTCGCCGTCCACACCGCCACCACACCCAGCAGGCCCACGACCACGGCAATGAGGACCTGACAGAGACCGCTCCAGCTGAGGACCTGAGAGAGGCCGCTCCACAGGGCAGAGGAGGGCAGAAGGGAGGGGAGGCGACCAAGTGCTCCCACAGACATCCTGAGACAGAAAGAGGGAGGAATACAGTATGGAGAGTGATGGAGGCAGGCAGATTAGACGCATGAGGTTTGAAAATCCTTGAAACTTTGTGGTTTTGATGAAAACATTGCATTGAACGTTTTTGAAAATGAAATGGTGGCTCGGAAAGAGCTTGATTTATTTAAACGTAGCGCCTAAATGCAGCAGCAGTTTGAAAATGAATCGTATCAAGGGAATTTCTTGACTTGACAAGATCATGAGCAAAAGATGACGTCTTACGACAAACTCATATCTTACTGCAAAAAAACATGACACATTTTGAGTAATTGAATCTCTCTGAACTGAATTTACAGTGACAATGTCCAAGTGAGTGTAAGGGGTGTGTGTGTGCACACTTCCTGTGTGATAACAACAACAACAACAACAACTGAGTGCAAATTATTTTTTTATTCAGGAAGTGGATTTGCACAAAACCTGAAAAGCTGGGGTTCAATTTAGAATGTTTATGCTGTCAAGTTCAAACCGTCTATAACAAACACAGCAACAATAACAAATGCTAATAATGTCAACTTCTGTTAAAAGACTTGTGTAATTGCTTCTCTGGGAAGGGCTGAGAGGACTATAGTTTATAAATTAGACCTCTCAAAAAACCTAAGGTAGCCTAGCAATGATCATAACCTGTTTTCAGTATGATGCTCTAAGCCTCTCTTACCTTGTTTAGCTGGAGATAGACAGGTGACTCTTCCACATGCCGTTCAAGCAAACTGGTTGTCTGTGTGTTCTATACAAGTACATACATGCGGGTAATGACAGTCCCACCCCTTCCTCCCTCCCTCCCTCCCTCCCTTGAGTCCCTCCCCCCCTCTCTCTTTCTCTCTCTGATTTGACATGACGTGACATTTTTGTATATCGGTATTTGTATGATTTACTTTTTACATCAATAGTTTATTTCTCAGCAGATTCCACCACCACCACCACCCCTTTGTGCTGTGGTATCAAGTTAGGGCCTCTTTAGGGCCTCTATGGCTATGAATAAAAAAGAAAGTTCAGGGGGAACAAAATATTTCTATTCACTAAATATTGATACATTGTTATGCATTGTTCTTGTTATCACAAATATTTCAATGCAACTCTAAAAGCCTTACAATATAGCCATACCACTGATGTGGGAGCTTTTATTTTTTTAATTATTGACCAGTGTTTGTCAGTGTGTTTGATTGATTGAGTAGTAGACTATTGTATGCAGTTTTAGTTGAGCACATACAGTAACACACATAAGCACCAGCTTCTGCCTAATTAATTGAATTTATGATGCATTTGCTAGCTCTTCATTCTGTGGCGGCAGCAGCAGTTCAGTGGGTTAAAAATAAAATAAAATAAAATAAAATAAAATAAAATAAAATAAAATAAAATAAAATAAAATAAAATAAAATAAAATAAAACAAAACAAAACAAAACAAAACAAAATAAAATAAAATAAAATAAAATAAAATAAAATAAAATACAACTTGGAAACTTGGGAGGGTGGGGATAAGAGCCTGGTGACGCGAGGTTAGAGTGGGGATTTACAAGGAGCACCTGAAGGCAACAGTGATTGGCTCTGCACCTGAGGAAACGCTAAAGTTGTGGAGCAATCTGGAAGGAGAGAGGCGCGGACAATCACTAGCCTACCATGCCTTCATCGACATGTCTGCAGGTTAAAAACAGGTGAGAGCTTTTATAGGCGTTCTAATGTCTTTTAACAGTCCCAGTTCAGTTGTGTTTTCATTAACGTTGTTAGCTTAATTTCAATTATTAGCCAGTCGGGACACTGACCAACCATGGAGGAAGACGAATTGGCACTAACGTAAAAGTATCTAATCCAGCTTCAAGGTAGGCTAGTAGCCTAAATGAAAGGATAGCTATCCTCCAAATTGTAATGTATTGGTGCTGCTCTATTAGTTTTTAACTGTGCTTGAAGTTGAACCTGTGTCCTGCCCATCATGCCTGAAGCAGGCTAAAAACTTAATTAGGCCTAATTAAAATAAGGTTCACCAGGTCAGTTGATGGAAAGAACAGATTTCCTCACAGGTCACTGGGAAAATGACACCTACAAAATGCACCATTAGTGTTATTGACTCCAAATACAGTGCATTGCTGAGAACTGTTCTGTAGCCTATTGTTTAACCATCCAAATGATAGCTAGCCACGATACTGAAACTGCACTTGTGCTGTTACAGTAAATGTGGCAAGGATAGGGTAAAAACAGGGATAGCAGCACCAGGTGATTTCACTGAAGCATTCATTCCTCTCAGCCAGGTGCACCTTATGTAGCTCTGCCCACTTGACCCATTGTGTCACGACTTCCTGTTGAAAACGCCGGCTGTTTTACCTGCTCGAACTAGTCTGACTCACCTGGTCAAACCTAGTTTGACTCACATATGAGTCAGACTAGGTTTATGCGTCACAAGAAGTGTAAAAACAAACAGAACTTCCGATTGTGTTTACACTTCCTGTTAGTCTCTCAAGCCAAACTGTCTCTTCTATACCAGTTAAATGACCTGCCTGGGGTAGTGCTTGGTTAGAGATTGAAATTGGTTAAATAGGACATTATTAATTATGATCATTTGATGTGCGTGCGACTGTGCGTGCAAGTTTTTTGTCTTAAAATGGAGACAGCAGGGTGCAACAGGTGTGCCAAGCCAAGGAGACGTCTGCCTGCCACCACCAACTCCCCTTCTCGCCGCCGCAGCTCCACCCAAACCTGGCCAGCGCTCGGCTCCCCTTTCCAGCTGCCCCGGGCTGGTCCTCAGCTGGGGCAGGGTGATACCCCCAGCTGCAGGGAGGAGCCTGGGGGTAATGGGACCCCCCGACGGACCTCCACCGTATCGGTCCCTCTGGCCGCTGCCCTGGCCTGCCGTCCTGGGCCGCAGGGTGACCTGGTGAAGGCGGCATACCTGGGGAAGGAGGAGCGGAGCCACAGGAGATATTTTGTCCTGAGAGCAGGAAGTCACATGGGCCCCAGCCGCCTGGAGTGGTACGTGACCCAGGAGAAGTTTGCAGCAATGGAGAAGTCTGCTGGGAAAACTGCACTCTTCGGGTCAAGCAAGCAAAGGTTGGTAAAAGTAAACCTCCAACTATTTAAATCAGAGGTTTTCAAAGTGGGAGGTGAGCCTCCCCAGGTGGGCTCCAAACAGTTTCAGGGGAGGCTCAGTGAATGGAAGTGAAAAATATCACATTTATTCTTAAATTGGTTATCAAAATGAGAGCACATAGAATAGCCTACATGTGTGTGATAGTTCAGAGATACAATAGTTTTGGGGAATTTGACTGTTTTCCCACTTTCCCAGTCAGAATGCCTTCAGACCTTTTTTATGTATTTGGTGCAGTCTGAAGTATGTCAAACAGCAATATCAGGCAATCTTGTTTTCACAATTGTTGAGTGTCTATGGGATCAAATAACAGTCATGATCCCATAGGAATCCAGAAATTGAGTGAGGGGGTGCCATTTTCCAAACTTTGTCTCTCTAAAACCCACTTCATCCTTTTGAGAATGAGAATTTGCTGTATCAGTTTTGACTCAGGGAAATTAAATGTTTTCTGACTCAAGATTTAGTCACTGATCCATCCGTTTTCGGTCTTATGCACAACAAAACTTTAAGATCAAGATCAAGCTCATGTTACTGTACTGTATATTGTTGGAGGAGGAAAGAAAACACAATTTGACCTTTGTTGACCTTTTTGGCAGTTTGGTAACCATTGTTTTCAATGAGGACAAAATAAAATTGGCAGTTAATTCAAGTGTCCCTTTTACCCACATTTGTGAACAGACCTTAGAAATAACAACCTAAAATCAAATTCAACATGTCAAGCAGTCCCTTTAACCTAGCCTGGGTAAACCCAGCCCCCAGTGACCTGCTCTCAGACAGACCCTGCTCACTAGTCACAAGGTAGTGACTGAGAGCAGGTCTGAGAGCAGGTCACGTGGCGGCTGGGTTTACCCAGGCTACCTTTAACCTCCCAGGGTGATTTACCTGCGGTGCTGTGTTGGCGTGAGCAGGATTACCAGTTCCAGGAAAGGACACATGGTGGTGCTCTACACAAAGGAGCAAACCATTGCTTTGGTAGCAGATGACCAAGGGGAGCAAGAAGAGTGGTACCTGGCCATAAAGAAACTGATTGATGAAGAAGAGATGAAAGATGGAGAGAACGGTGATGAAGAGGATGATGGCTATTGCACCCTCCCACCTGCTGCCATCTTCAAAGAGGTTAAGACCTGTTGTTTCTTACCCCGAATATAGTTGTAAAAATTGAGAACTTAAAGCCGCATTCAGCAACTTTTCCAAGTTTTGCTATTGGAGAAACTGCGCCCTCTGCGTGCAATAGTATCGATATCGATATCGCCGTTCAAAGTCAACAAAACACAGCGCCAGAAAGCTCTATGTACATGTTGTGACATCGGGTACTCGCCATGTGATGAAATAATAATCCATAGTTCCGTGAAACATCATTTTCGTAGCAAATACGAATCGAGTTAGTTCCTTCCTTCCTGGTTTCCAGGAACACAACGCTGCCGCTGTAGAGCGCATGCGCGCATCTTGCCTCGGGACGCTGGCAGCAAACTGCTTAGTCCCAGGGCTGGCCAATGGAGGGCGGTGTGGGATAAATAAAGGCGAGAGTCTCCCTATTACAAGTCAATCTACCATGTCCTATGACTAAAAATATCTTATATTACAGTAAAAAATACTGATTGTGGCTTTAAAAAATTAATTTTAATTTGTAATTTTCCTAAAATTGCCTGTTTATCTTTTTCTTTTATTACTATTCTTTAAGTTATGCAATCTCAAAAGTTCTGCCCATGGAAAAATGGCCAGAACTTTGGGGAATGAAAAATGGGAAAATTGGCCTTGACAACTCAAAAAACTAAAATCTTGGATATTTTTAGAATGTCCCCAATTTTGCCTAATAACAAAATCACTAGGTTGTAAATTGTATGTTGTGGTAGTGCATCAGTATAAAATCACTTGCTCGCATACCTTTTTAATCGCTACTTGAAAACTCAAAAATGGTCTGAAGAAAATGTATGAATGCAATTTTAAAACTGTAGGCAACAGTGGCCTGTCAACAGTTTCACTTTTATAACTTAAACACACAGAACATCAGCTGTATTACTAAAGAAGTTGCTCAGTTACACATTTCTAAAGCCCTGTTTTTGCTGGTGAGTGGTGAGGGACAAAATGAATGCACAAGCACCATCAGCCATGAAAATATCCCTGCCCAGTCATTTCCCCTGCTCTCCCCTGTGCTCTTAAGGTTTGGCCCGTCAGCGTGAAGCCCCGTGGTCTGGGCCGCACCAAGTCCCTGGCAGGGGAGGCCCGGCTGTGCCTCTCGGCTACCTCTCTCGTCCTGGTGAGAGTGGGCGCAGGCGACGAATTCCCATCGCTCACGCTGCCTTTGCTGGGTGTGCGGCGCTTCGGCCACTCGGATGGCTTGTTCTTCTTGGAGCTCGGCCGGTCGGCGCCAAACGGGCCCGGAGAGATCTGGATGGGAGCGGGAGACCAAGGTAATGAAGAATGGAAGGACTGTTATTCTTTTGCAGTGTGTTAAAATCTGTTGCACGGTTGTGGAGGAAATAATTGTTCCTCAAGCTAATTGCTTGATTTTATTTCATTCTTTCAGATTTCTTTTCCCCATTCTCTCCCCAATAGAGAGCCCCAGGGATGACGTATTTTTGTAGTCGGAACACGGAAATCCCGGACTTCCTGGTTCTTCACTTTTTCTGCCTATGGGATTTTTGAATGGGATTTTGGCACGATGCTTCAAATAAGGTCTCTGGGCAACGCAAGCTTAATCAAACGCGAACCAGTGTTCAGTGGGATAATCTTCACACACTTTCATGAGTTTTGAAGCGTAAATTTGAGCCCTAGAAGTAAAAAGCTCGTGCTAAGCTAATCCAGAACTACACACAGTGTTTGTTTGTTTATTTTGTTTATTTATTTAAGAAAAGGGACAATGCACATTAATTAACATGAGCATGTGAGTCCATCATGTAAATGTGCCAGATTTAGCCATACAGGCTAATTTTCATCTGCAGTCCCTGGCAGGTTGATGTTATATGTGAAACATTAACAAACGCATGCAATAGTACAGAAGACATAAGTAGACAAAAGCATATAAAAGAAGAAAAGCACAAGCAGATTAATAGCATATAAAAAGAACATGCATGAGCACATATAAAAGAACATGCAAGATGACATTAGTATATTATATACAATACATGCCAGAGCAACAGCACATAAGCACATAAAACAAACAAAAGCATATAAGCACAATTATGCAGCCCCTGGTTTACTGTAAAGCACGAACAAAAGCACATGCCCTACAAAGCAGACAAACAATGAAAAATACTAGCCTGGAGTATGGATGCATGTTTGATTGTTCAATAGCCAATGTTTTATGGAGTTGGAGAAGGAGTTGAGAGATGTGATGTTTCTCAGTTCTATGGGTATAGTGTTCCAGGTATGTGCTGCTCTGTAGGAGAAGGCTGACTGCCCAAAGCTACTTCTCCTATGTGGAATTTTACAGTCTCCTCTGGTAGAGGCTCTGGTAGATGAATTTTGGATTTGTGAAATGAATTCCTTGAGCGGAGGGGGGGCCAGACCATGAAAATTTTTATACACAAGTAAAATATCTGCAAATTTGTTTTCCCAATTTAAAAAGTCATATTTAGTTAAGATTTTACAGTGGTAGTCGCATAGGCTTCCCCATCACGTCACCACTCAACCTGGAGTGTTGTTGATGTGTGCGCTGTTGTGCACTCATTACCCCGGGCTGAACCAGGTGAGGGAAAGAGAATTTCTGTGTTTCTCCTTTGAAGTGATGACGTTATTGACGTATAATATCCCCGTCGACTCAACAGTGTAGTCTCATTTAGCCGTTTGCTAGCTAGCCGCCCTTTTAACGGCACATAAAAGCTTAAAAACTCATAAAAGTGGTCCTCATGTGTGAAGATTATCCCGCTGAACACTGGTTCGTGTTTGATTAAGCTTGCGTTGCCCAGAGACCTTATTTGAAGCATCGCGCCAAAAACCCATTCAAAAATCCCATAGGCGAAAACAGTGAAGAATCCGGAAGTGTTAGCATCGATGTTTTCTGGACTCATTCCTGGGGATCTCTATTGTAGTTGGCCAATTTTTCCCTGCTGCCCCGGTCGCTGCTCCACCCTCTGCCGATCTGAGGAGAGCCGTAGACTAGCACCATGCTTCCTCCGAGACATGCGCAGTTGCCAGCCGCTTCTTTTCACCTGACAGCGGGGAGCTTCACCAGCAGGACATAGCACGTGGGAGGATCACGCTATTCCCACCAGTTCCCTTCCAACCCGAACAGGCCAACCAGAGGAGGCGCTAGTGCAGCGACCAGGACACATACCCTTAATCTGACTTCCCACCCGCAAACACAGCCAATCGTGCCTGTATGGACGCCCGACCAAGCCGGAGGTAACACGAGCGCGAACCTGCGACATTCATGTTGGTAGGCAGGGAATCTACCTCTACACTACTCGGGCGCCCTCCTTAAGCGAACTGTGTCTAGCTAGTATCTGTTAGCTTGCTAGTTTCCTGTTGCTAGATTCCGTTACCTGTGCTCGTGCACATCCCTGGTTATGGATAATATACCCTTTTTAATTTGTGCTTTTTGGCAATACATTTTGCAGGAACACATGATTTAATCATGCTTGTCACAGATCATGGCAATTCACTTATATTGGACACAACCGCGCAGTGCTGCTTAAACGTCCCGCCCCCGACTGCTGACCAGACCCCAGCTGAGCTACAGACGTAATGACAAATGCCGGTTCAGTCGGTTTGCATAAAATCAACCCGGTCTCAGCTCGTACACAAGAACCGGTAACCCGGAAATGGACCCAACCCTAGTATTGGCCTCCCTTCACCGCCTTCCTGTCTGCTTCAGGGTTGATTTGAATATATTGTTGATTGTTTTTAACGTTTTAAATGGGCTGCCAGTGCCACCTCCTTATCTCACTGATCTATTGCATACTCCAGATATAGCACTGAGGTCGACTAATCGGATGCTATTGCATGTTCCGAGATCTAGGTGAAAAATCAGAGGCGACCGAGCCTTCACGAGTTTGCGGTGGCTGCCCCAATCTGTTCATAAGAATTGCGCAGAGCCTTGACATTTTTAAGTTGCTGCTGACTCTTCGCTTGTTAACGTTCAATTCGAGTTGAGCTTGACACCTCAACTTCATTATCTATTGTGCCCCAATTCTTCATTATGTTTAGTTTTCTTTTAACTTTTATATATGTCTATTTTGATATCTGTAACCCGTTTCACTTTGGTCAACAGTGGTTATGTAAATGTACTATTTAAATAAACATTGACTTGACTTTGATTTCCATTCCGTGCAGGCGACCCGACGCTGGCCCAACACATGCATGAGGCGGTTCGGGAGGCGATGAGGGCGCTGCGAGCTCTACCAGACTTCACCCGGTCGCCGACCTCCAGCCACAACAACGAGAACCAGCCTCGATCCCTGTTGGCCTCGAAACGCGGCAGACCTAAATACAGAGAGAAGGCGGGGCATGTGAGACCACCTGCTCCTCCTCTGTCCTCTCCCTCCAGGAGCCCCGGCCAGTCCCCGGCTAGTGCGAGGCAGTGCCACCTGGAGCCCCGCAGACCTGAGAAAACACACCCCGAATCTTCTCTCCGCTTCACCTCAGGTCTCAGTAGGGGTGGGCGATATGGCCCTAAAATAATATCACGATATTTCCTTCAGGGTATTTCTGCGATAATGATATTCATGACAATATGACAAAATATTTAAAAATATTTGATTAAATTCAAGAACATGCAATTGCAACAAAACGTAAGTGTTATAGGTCTATGTCAACATAAACGTAAGTTTGCCTTCAAATGTACAACTATTACCATGGTTTAATACAAATATTGCTACATGCATGTAATCAAACCGCTTTCACGCTAATGAAGTCACCCCCCTTTTTGGAATTAACTCCAACGTAGAGCCGTTTCTCAGCCGTGCTTGTTGCATAATCGTGTGATGTCATTACATCAACAAGTCAGAATATTGCCATTATCACAATATCAACATATACATTTTTGATGCTATAAATATGAATTGTAACGATATGTTGATTATGATATGGCACACCCCTAGGTCTCAGCCCCTTCGGATCTCAGCTGAGATCTGTATCCGAGACCGGCAGCTACATGAAAATGATGGACCGTCATCCCCCAATTGGCAAGGCGATGGAAGACCACTGGGGTGGGATTTCCATGGTGAGAGAGGACCACTGCAGTGTTCCAGCCAATAGGGTGGAGGGCTGGGAGCCAGGGGAGGAGGAAGGGCTGGGGTACATGATGATGTTGCCACAAGATGGCCGCTGCCGCCCTGTTGCGCCTCAGGATGACTACATGACCATGACGAGCCCAAACACAGATACCGGGCCAGCCTGCTCTACCTTCTCCTCTTCCCTTCAGATGTCGTTCAACAGGTAGAGGAAAAAATCACCTTGAGCCACCAACTGGAAAATCTCAGAACAGGGCTTGAGAATAGCCAGGTGACAATTAGTGCTGCTTCTGACTTGTGTATCTGATGTGTCGGTGTCAGAAATAAGGTTAACATTAAAATCAAATTGCCTTTACTGGAAACGTGAAGTTTTTGCTTAGGTACCCGTTTCCTCCTCACTATTAGAAAATATTATGGTTAGGGACTAGGGCCAATGTTGTTACTTGGACATGGAATTGTGATACTATACTTAAGCAATTGTAGTTCATTCCGTTTATGGCAAAGAATTGGTTCAGCCTTCCATAGGCCCTTTTCACAGCAACCGTTGAGGTGGTAAAGCAGGAAGTAAAGCAGGTGTAACCAGTAACATTGGGGGCACTGGAACACCTACATTAATGGTATTGGTTACACCTGCTTTGATTCCTCCTTTACCACCTCAAAACAGTTGTCGTGAAAAGGGCCTATATTGTGACTTCAACGTGATGATATTGTCATGACTACAAGTGATTAAATGCTTCTGCTCCTGTCTGCGATCTAGCTCTACCTACTCGCCTCTCCGCCAATCAAATAATCAGACCAGTGAACCCAGCCAACCAGATCAGTTTGTTCCCGCAGCCCAACAGTCAGAACCAGAAACCAGCCAATCAGAGATGCTGAGCGTCAGCCACTCGACCCTGGCCTGGAGTGATGCAGGGCCGATACGGGTAGTAGCTGATTGCAGACAGGCCTTGCCCCCCTCCTGGCCTGTGGAGGTTGTCCTTGCATCCAGCCTGCCCACTCCGTTCCTTACATTCGGACCAGGCGTTTCAAGGGCAGCCCAGGATAATCTTACCCTCTCCAGTACAGACCCATCTAGTCCAGTGCCAGTTGTTTCAGACCAGTCTGCAGGTAGGAGATACTGGCTGTCCTCATGTCTGCCTTCCTGCCTGCAAGCAGAGGACAAACCCTGACTATGTTTCCATGCAGCTGAGTAATGCATATCAACCTGATGATCTGATAATGTGAATAATTCAATATTTTGTTTACATGTCGGCTTGATAATCTGAATAAGAGTTACATTCTCTCCTTCTGCCACAGCGGGGTGAGCTTGTATTTAGAGGCTTTCCTCGATGAAACGATTGTGTCCACAAACAGCTGTCTTGTTGGAAGTGGCTTGAAAATGTAATAAATAAATGAAAGTTAATAGTTTCTGGGTGTTTCTACCACACCCCAGAAGCTCAAACTTCAGAGAGCTGCACTTTGAGCCACTGGGTCATGCTGATGCTGTGTATGTATTGTACTTGCAGAAAAAGTGACTATATTGAAGAAGTCCTTATAGCTGCAGAAGGGTTTTGGTTTAATGGTTGTTTGGCTCCCCCATGTGGAAAACTTCAGTTTAAAATGAAACTCCTCATAAGATGATTTGATGGTAGAGGATGAAAATATCAATCTTTTTTGGTCAACTACTGTATATAGAAATTTGGCATGAGTATTTGTTTGAGAAACAATGTAGAGAGACGGGGCACAAACCATTAATTCCATTTATTTTCCTGTTCATTTCATTACAATCAGTGACATGAAGACGACAACAAAAAAGCTTTGCATAGAGTGGAGCTCCGGCCAGACTGATCTGAATACCATTTGAAATACTTTCCGATCCTGCCATCCGTTTGACAGATCTGACAGTAGGTTGTTGAACGTTGAAAAATATTTAAAATGCTATCTGATCTAGACACCAACGCAGGCAGTCACTGAAATTAATAGCAACATTTTGCCACGTTTAGCATTTGATTTTAACTATATTTACAGCAATATTTGTGAACGTTGTCATATTTACTTTTCTTGTAAAAAATCTATATATATTTAAATCTAAATATTAAATGTAAATGACAAATGTGTGCTTGGTGAAACAAATATTTAGCTAATGACAGGCAGACTTGTAACCTGGCGCTGCCAAATGTGTTGCTTTCACGTGTGAGCGTGATCTCATAGCGTGATCTCATTTGGCAGTGTCAGGTCCAGCTGCCTTGCAAGGTTAGCAGACTTGAGCTATATTAGCTACATATTTAGTTTCACCAAGTACATTAAGTTTTAAGATTTAACATTTAGATTTAATATTACAATTTATCTAATGTATATATATTTTTTTTACAAGAAAAGTAAATGGTTTACAAATATTGCTATAAATAAGTTAACTAGGAAAAAAATCACACTTTTTTTTAAACGCTGCCAAATGTGGTGAAATGTTGCTATTTGCTATTTCAATGTGGCCCAGTTGGTGATGACATTTTATTATAGGAGAGAAGTGCTGACAAACATTCAAATTTAGAAAATCCAACTGCCTTGCAAGGTTAGGAGTGAGGTGGACTGTACAGTACAGAAATAGTGGTTGGTTAATTGTGAGGCAGCCGGGCTAACGTCTTCTTTGTGTGGCAGTAAAATCAGAAAGACAAACTTGCATAAGGCCCAAAAGTTTGGTACATTCTGTTGAGACATACAGACAGGACCTGTTCTCTTTTTATTATTGGAACTTGAATCATCTTATTCTGAGACTGAATTTCCACATTTGAGTGCCTTTGCTCATGTGTGCTCCTGCAAACAGCCAACACACTCAGAAATAATGTTAAGTTACCATTCTGTATTAGAATACATTCTGTAAACAGGGAACACAGTAGCTCCATGACTTAATCAAAATCTGTTTTGAAGTATGACATACTGAATCATTTCAAACCGCGTGATCAGATTGAATTCACTTAATTTTTTTCTTATTTTTGTTCCACTCCGATATAAAACACACCGATAAACTCTTTATTGTAAAGTTCTTAACTTTGGTCTGGATTATGCCGTTTGTATAAAATGAGGTTGAGAGCATGCCATGGTTTGTTAGCTGGGTAACTGGTTGGACTAAGAAGTTATATTTGGGTGTTGTAGTCCTCTAAGCTGACAGCTGTAGTTAAGTGTGGCAGTGTGTTCAGATCAAGGCGAGGTTACATTCATAGTGCGGGGGGAATGTGAGTGTCATAAGTGTCTTGATGTACAAAAAAAGTATTCTGCAAGCTCCATCCAAACAGATTTTATACAAAACGTTCATGCTTGTCCCTTTATAAGGACATTATGGTTCTTACTGTTGTGTGTGTTGTGTGTGCCCGCTTTCTATGGGGCCCCGATTATAAAGTGGCGCACACTAAACTTAAGGAACATTTCACCACATTAGCTCCAAAACATTGTTTGCTTGGTGAAACTAAATATTTAGCTAGCGACAGGCAGACTTGAGCTAGATTACCCAGCACATATATAAAAAGTATATATTAAAAATATTTTAGATTTATTTTTAGAGAGATTGTTTAATTGTTTCTTGATGCTTTGGCAATAGTATGACATTCATGCCAATAAAACAATTAGAAATTAATTGAATTGAGAGGGATGCAGCAAATGACCACAGGCCATCAAACCTGGGTCGCTGTGATAAGGATGGAGCCTCAACTCGGTGAGCCACCCCCCAAGATTGAAGATTTAACATTTACATCAATTTAACATTCACATTTAAGACTTAACATAGAGCTCAATAGGCACGTGACTTTTCGTGACGTAATTTGCCCCGGAAGTAAGTTCCTCATTCATTTTCTCCATAGACATTTTGATAAAGCCTTATATAACAAATTTTAAGGCTCGAACCAAGACAACCCGTGACATACTGAATCGTGACCTACTGAAGCAAGAACAAAAAATTACCAGAAAATAAATCAATTTCTTTTCCCCGTTATTTTTTGTTCTTGCTTAAACTGAATGTTTTATGGTCACTCACGATTCAGTAGGTCACAGGTTTGCTTGGTTCGAGCCTTAAAACTCGTATAAGGCAAATTACGTCACGAAAAGTCATGCGCCTGTTGAGCTCCATTCCGATTTATATATTTTTAGAAGAAAAGTTCACAAATATTGCTGTGTAAATCTAGTAAAAAAAAAGTGAATAAAAAAAATCACACCACTTTTTTAAATGTTGCCAAGCCAAATGTGGCTAAATGTTACTGTTAATTTCAGTGTCTGCCACTTTACAATCGGAGCCCCATAGCTTTCAACATGGCTGCCCTCTGGACAACCTGATTAAATTAAGTTACATTAACATAAAAACTAATATTCAGTTGATACAACTAATTCAATATCGAAATGATTACAGAGTGCAAATCTATAAGAGCTATATAACTGTCAGAGTTCAGTTCCAACCCTTCACATCAACAAAATGAGGTTACAGACTGTGTGTGTAATCAGGTTCAGCTTTACAAATACACAGCAGTGTTGGGGACAAACAAGTGGATTATAAAGTCGCCAACATCACAAGTGTAAGAAAAAGAACAAAATAAAAATATATTACATTTGAAGCTTTCATTTGAAAACCTCGGTGTGTAAAGTGAATTACAAGCCAATGTCAACATTTAGAGAAAAAATATATATTAATTTAACGAATCATAGCTAAAATGTGGAGATACTTGTTTTTAGATCAGTGAATCTCAGGGTCGGCTATCTTTCAATCCAACTGGGGGGGGGGGGGCGGGTCGCACAAAGGTTTTTATGTCCAATGTGCTTAGTAAACTTGTTCTACATCAAAACAAAGTGGCTGTAGTTGAGTTTGGTGAAATTCTAGTTTGGATCTGAGTCTGTGAACATTCAATTTACTTTGACAACCTGTGGGTTATTAACAAACTGTAGAAAACAGACGTGGGTCCAAATCCTGTTTTGGAATCACTCAAATGCATCTAACTGAATATGGTTGGACATCTAGACCAATCAAACTAATTGAAAACAAAATTCAACTGGTGTGCATTCTAAGTAAGCGGCTGTCAAATCTCAAACATGATTGAAATAATTTATTTTCCAATTGACCCAGACCTGGTATAAAAATCACTCAACCCACGATCCACACCATAAAAAGAGTTACATTCGAATCACAACATCTCACTGCCACATTATTAGAAAATCACTTTTCTTTTCTTTTGTAGATGAAAATACTGTAACAACAATAGCAAAGCTTTTGTTCCGACTCCAAAATCAGTTCGCTGTATGTCCTATGAACTGGAATAGTAAACTCAGGTGCTCCTCAAAAGGCTTTTTAGAAAGAAACAAGTGCAGGTACTACAACAGGCCACAATGAGGCACCACAGTCTGTTAGTGGACCTCAGAGAAGCTCCAGAAAGTATTTCAGTCTTCTGATTCTACAAGGTCCATCCAAACAAAGAAAAAAATTATTTTAGTGCTGAAAACAACCATGATGCTATGTTCTTGGGCTGCGTTCAACGGAGCAAAATATCTGCCGTTGTGGGGATCGAAAGGCAGCATTCATAGCACAAACACACCTCTCTAAAACGTAGAAGTAAAAAAACAAAGCAGCTGAATTGTGCCAGTCTGTTCAGCTTGTGCGATTTCAGTCAACAAGTGAGAGCTGATAAAAGTGTAAGATAGACAGTGAAGGCAGTGGTTGTTGATTCTTTGCGATGGTTGCACACTCCAGACTTGAACCTCCAGTGGTGTCGTCGGGTCTAACTTCCTGGTATGATTATGCCCCCGGATTCTCGTCTCTGGAGAGGCTGTAGCTCTCAGCCATTTGGTTTCCTTGAAGGGCAGTGTGTTCCTCACTCATCGTCGTTGCACAGGTGAAAGTGTGTGTGACAGTGAGTGTGTATCACTCATCGTCGTTGCACAGGTGAAAGTGTGTGTGACGTGTGTATTGCGGGAGACAATATGTGCAGGTGCAGAGGAGAAAAAACGTGCACATTTAAACAACCACGGGACCATCAATTGAACTTTGAATCCAGTTTTCTTGGGTCCTTTTTCAGCTTGGATCATCAACACCTCACCCCACCAAAATCAGTGGCCCTTTAGGAGCTGAGGGTGGGTGGGTTGGGGGTGTTGGGGTTCACTCCAGCCCAAAGGTGCTGGTCTCCTCCACAGCGGTCAGCATCTTCTCATAAAGCATGGAGAAGGAGGGATACGGAGGCAGGTCCAGCCGGTTGAAACAGGTGTGAGCTCTGCAGAGAAACACAGCCAGGTGTTAAGGACTGTTGTTTAAACCAATTCAGTTGTATTTTTTAATTTGTTCTTAGTTTCCTTGATTCTTTCATGTGAGATATTTTATAAGCTCTTCTACATCCTGTAACACTACACCGTCTCTGTTTTATGGTTCTCAACTGTGGGCACTTGTGACCCAAAAGTGGGTCACAGATGTGTCCATGAAAAAAGAAAATTCTACTCCGTGGCCGATATTACCTTATCTTTAAAGCCAGAGTGAAGATCCTGGTATCTATGAAACTAGAACTAGAAGACCTAAGCCATCCATTTGTACTAATCTTGTCATGCTAGCTTGTCAGGAAGGGGGGTAAATAATGCTCCAAATTTAGGCTACATTTTGGCGAGGGGAAAATCCGAAATTTGGGTTGCGACTTAATGACTGGAAAAATGTGAGTCGTGATGGTAGACCAGTTGAGAACTACTGGACGGTGTGGGGGGGAAATGGTGAGGGCAGGCAGTGAAAAATACTGTATGTCCTCTTAAATGTCCCCTGAAATCACTCATTAAAAAGGTGGATGATACATTAATTATTATTCTTTCTAAAAGAAATCCTCAATCTTTTGGAGCATCTTCTTCTCTATGGTCGAGAAGCAGCAGCAGTATCTGTCCTGAGTCCTGACAGGCCAGAAGTTTGGCTTGGAGAGTTGACTTCCAGCGCTGCATCACAACAACACATTGAAAAGTGCATAAATTGAGGTTGGGACCGTGTTTACCTGGGCAGGGCGCTGACTTTGTGTTTACCTGGGCAGGGCGCTGACTTTGTGTTTACCTGGGCAGGGCGCTGACTTTGTGTTTACCTGGGCAGGGCGCTGACTTTGTGTTTACCTGGGCAGGTTGGGACTGCTGTGTTTACCTGGGCAGGTTGGGACTGCTGTGTTTACCTGGGCAGGTTGGGACTGCTGTGTTTACCTGGGCAGGTTGGGACTGCTGTGTTTACCTGGGCAGGGCGCTGACTTTGTGTTTACCTGGGCAGGTTGGGACTGCTGTGTTTACCTGGGCAGGGCGGTGACTTTGTGTTTACCTGGGCAGGTTGGGACTGCCGTGTTTAGCTGGGCAGGTTGGGACTGCTGTGTTTACCTGGGCAGGTTGGGACTGCTGTGTTTACCTGGGCAGGTTGGGACTGCTGTGTTTACCTGGGCAGGTTGGGACTGCTGTGTTTACCTGGGCAGGGCGCTGACTTTGCCCCACTTCTCCACACAGAACCTGCGGGGCCCATTGCTGCCTCGCAGGGAAGCAAAGCCCTCGTAGGGAATACTGGACGTCCCGGTTACAAACTGGAGAGGCGGGTGGGAGAGAGGGACATGGAAGGGATAAGACAAGGGGAGAGAGGGTGGGTATCACTGTTAATGTATTGTTTACTTGGTTTATCCATGGATGGTTGACTGAGCACGTTGATGCCCTACTATACACTGACACAGTTACCACACACACACACACACACACACACACACACACACACACACACACACACACACACACACACACACACACACACACACAGGCCTACCTGCAGCAGCCGCAGCCTCTGCTCATTATTGAACCGCTCCACCGCTGCCCAGAACCACCGGATCACTATGTGGTTGTCATGGTAACCTACAGGCGAAAAACAAGAGACAGCAGCATATTATAACCATGCTGACTGTGCACAGACAGAGCTACAGTACTGTGAATGGTGATTGGTGGACGACCTGAAACCTGAAACATCTTCTGTCCAAAATCTGACAGAGCTTTTTGTGGCATAAAACTTGAATGATTCAGACAGGAAAGTAGGTCATTGCAGCAGCAAAGAATAGGATGGAGTAAACACCACAGCCCAGAATCACAACTAGAAGGCCACCCAATGTCCGCCCAAAAAATCATTCCTATCACTTCAATTTAAAGTTCAAATGATTTTGAGACCCTGTCACATACCATTAGGATATGGAATCATCTAGTTAGTTTCACACTCACAGCTGTCATCATCTAATGTTGGAAATCCCAGATCCGGATGACCACCAAAATCTAATCAAGTCCAACACATTTCATGGAAATCTGTTGACACGTGTTTGAGATATCCTGCTGACAACAAGCAGTGAGGATAATAACAAACGTATAAGAACTGAACATAAATAGTGTCTCCACCCCTCCTTTCCTCCTCAGTATTTAGTGATGCTCCTCCTGACAAGTCATAATTATTCACATATCCCTCTCTCCCTCCCTCATCCCTCTCTCCACACCTCCTCTGTACTCGGTGTTGTTCCTCCAGTCAGACAGGTCGATCTCGGCTGTGCCGGCAATCACCAGCTCCAGTTCCCTGGCATCAAACACAGACACCAGCCTGGAATCCACCACCTGGGAAACGCACACATACACACCAAATGTCACAAAGCAAACTATGCGTGTATGGCGTATGCTATTAACCACACTGTTTTCATACAGGTCAATATAACGGCTGCAGGGTATTATGGGAGAGGAAACCACAGACAGCTAAACTTTTACCGACATTGAAATTATTTTGTGGTGCTTTCACCACAAAATAATTTCAATAATAATATCAAGAGCTGTCGTGCGGCCGGCAGGCGTTTAACTCCCCTTCGAAAACGGAAAACTCATCCAGACTGTCTATATACATCCAGACTGTCTATATATTTCATAGTTTGGGCTTTGGCATCTGATTTGAAAGAGTGAGACAGGTGGGATTTGAACCAGTGAACAACTACACACTAAGGAGCTGTTAATCTCACTGAGCTAGAGCCAGGGACTGTCCAGTCTCGTTCATCAGCTTATTTCTATCAGTGTTCTAACTACTGATGATAAAGAAGCATCACTGCTGGCATCTTACAATCAGCAGCTTATCATGTGAACATTTCTGAAGCCAGAGTCTGAAGCAGGGATTGAACCACAACCTTCTGCAGTCTGCACCACCACATCCATATGTTTATCTGGGTGAGCTACAGCCCACTTCCTCTGGCATAGAGCTGGGCAATATTATGGCCGAAAAATCACATCTCTGTATTTTTCGGCTGAGCGGTGATACACGATATATATGTCTGTATTTTCTACAAGTGGGCTAATTGTTCATTTGTAAGTCAAAGCCACATGTGAGATTTAGGGCTGGGCGATATGGACAAAATCAAATATAATATCTTTGATCAAATACCTCCATATTGATATTGATATTGTGACAATACTGTACTGTAGGGATGACTATTGGTACTTTCACAAAATATTTACACAATGAGATTTTTGATAAATAATCATGTGTAATGTGGCTATAATGACTAAGTGAGTAAAGACAAATAATAGAACAGCTACAACAGTCTGGTAAGTTTAGAAAATGACATTACGTAATTAAATATGTTTCAAACATATCTTTGCACCACGTCTTGTTGTGGAAACTCAAAAAACAGCAAAATAAAAAAATATAAGTTAAATTGTACTTGGCCAATTCCCTCTGCTGTCCCGGTCGTTGCCGTTCTGGGGAGAGTTGTAGACTAGCACATGCTTCCTCCAATACATGTACCAGCTGCTTCTTTTCACCTGACGGCAAGGAGTTTCACCGGCAGTACGTAGCGCATGGGAGGATCACGCTACCGACCAAAGGAGGCACTACGAACCACAGGTACGAACCTGTGATGCTCATGTTGGTTTAGGCAGGGAATCTACTGCTGCACTGATAAGATTTGCTGTTAAGTTACTATCAAAGGGTTTTGGTACCCTGTCTGCACACACACACACACACACACACAAACACACACAGCCATACCTCGTAGAAGCCTCTGACCAGGCTCTCGGTCTGCTGCACCACCCCTCTCTCGATCCTCCACTTCACCATCCGTTCAATGTACTCCTTCTTATTCTTCTCAGAGACGGGGATGTTGGCTCCGCCCGGCTTCAGCTCCCTCTCTGTGATCTGAACAAACACACACACATGCGCACGCGCACACACACACACACACACACACACACACACACACACACACACACACACACACACACACACACACACACACACACACACACACACACACACACACACACACACACACAATTATTACTTCTGACCCACAGTTTTCTCAGAACAACTTTTTTGATCTGTTTTTTTTAGTGATGACAAATTCACTCCCTTTCCCTCCCTGCTTCCCACCAAACCATGCCCCAAACTCCGCTTCTGAAAAATGAAGCCAACACGGAAGTACCAAAAACTGAAGTTCCTCAAATCGCCAATTGAGGCTGGCTCCAAAAGTGAATAAATCCCCATATACCCAACCGCATGTTAAAATGTTTAACTTCTTGACTTACAACTGTATGGGGGTGAATTTCTACATAACTCACCTGTTTATACAGTCTCAGCAATAGAAGTCAATGTGGAAATGACCCTACTTGTCACTTGATTTATGACCTCAGTCAACAGTTTCCTAAAGAGTTTATTGTCTCAATCTCTAGTTTCAAGTCTTCTCCAATACAGCATGATGTTAATTTTGTAAATGATGGTCCCATTTAGAGTAAAATAGATAAAGCAGACTATGTTTTGGGGCATGATTGACAGGTCGCGGACCAATAGCAGGCAGTTCTGCGTCTTAAAAAAGAAAAAAGAAAAGCAAAAAATGGCGACAGCCAAAATTCCAAACTCCAGGGTTCAGGAGTCCACAAACCAATGGGTGACGTCACGGTGGCTCCGCCCATATTTTTATACAGTCTATGCCCCCCCCCCCCCCACACACACACACACAGGTCCTGACCTGTCCGAAGACTTCTTCATTGACGGTGAAGGTGAGGTCCAGCATGTCTTCAATGTCGTTGTCCTTCATCCACTGAAGCGACTGGTGGAACTCCTCATCCAGATACTCCAGGTCACTCAGCTCACACAGACTGGATGGAAGGTACAGAGACACGCTAAGTGTGTGTCAGTGTGCGTGTGTGTGCATGCGTGTGTGTGTGTGTGTGTGTGTGTGTGTCAGTGATGTAGTACTAGAGTGCAGGTATATTAATACTGTGATTTTCAGTTTTGTGCCAGGGCAGGCACATGTGTTCCACCTACATGCAAATTCAGGCTCATGTTCAGTAACAGACAGTTAGCACTAAAATGCATGAAGAGATGCCCTGAATCGTGTGCTTTGCTTTCATGGATATTACATCAAATTCCAGCAAGAGCACTGCTAGATGTTCATAATGTAAACAAAGTATTGAGGAGAAGACAGGAACAACCTCAAACTTCATAAGACATCTGTCAAGGAAGCACCCAGAAAAGTAATTGAGACGGTAACCTTACTTGGACTGTTCACTGTTGATAGCTGGCTGGCTGACTGAGTGACAAGCTAATGTTAACATTAGCTAGCTAGCTGTTATGGTAATGGTTAGCCTCTGAAGTGACGCAACCACTGGAGCCCATCTTGGAACTTGACTCAACCTTGATGACTCCGACTCAGGTAATGGGGACTCGAGTCAGACTCTTCTTTGGTGACTTGAGACTCGGCTACAACATTGGTGTGTGTGTGTGTGTGTGTGTGTGTAGGTGTGCGTGTGTGTGTGTGTGTGTGTGTGTGTGTGTGTGTGCGCGTGTGTGCGTGTGTGTGTGTAGGTGTGCGTGTGTGCGTGTGTGTGTGTGTGTGTGTGTGCATGTGTACATACATGCGCAGTAGGCCTTTGTAGAAGGGTCTGGTGAAGAAGGCATCCAGCAGGTACTGATGGATCAGGGCCAAACCGAGAATACGACCGCTGAAACGGAACCTGAAACACACACACACACACACACACACACACACACACACACACACACTCAAAAGTTATCAGAATGCAGAAGATTGTATGAGCTTAAATTCTACAGTACAAGCTTGTGTTTTCTCACCATTCATGGTGGTTGTCTACGAAGGCGGACATGGGGCTGATCTGCACAGTGTAGGTGTCGTTGGCAGAGTATTCAAACAGACCATAATAAGGGTTGAACAGCTCCCTCGAGACTAGGAAGAAGAACTCTCTGGAAGGCCCGCTGTAGTCCAACCTGCATCACATTGCAAGTGTATAATTTCAGTTTCACTAGCAAACATGAGCTATAAAAGTATCTGTAGAGTTGTTGTTGATCACATGTTGTAAGACATGACAGTTGTTTCTTGTAGGCTAGTGTTGATCCTCCTCCAAAATGTTTGGACAGCAAGGTCAAAAGTGACAATGAGGGGCGCCCTGATGGATCAGAGGTCTAAGACCTAAGCCCAGATCTATAGTCCTGAGAGGACAAGTACACGGACAGCTGCGGACACCACAGACAAGTCGTACTTCTGTTTATACTCGTTTCTGGAGTCAGCTTGGACTTGGATGATGGGTGGAGAGGGAGTGAGTGAGTGAGGGAGTGAGTGAGGGAGTGAGGGTGCTGAGATCAGACTCGTGGACAGGGAGACTATAAATTTCGTGAATTAGGATCTGGCCTAGGATCTTTGTCACATGTCATTCCCTTCTCTCTCTCTTTCCTGTTGCTCTCAATCTCTCTTTCCTCTCTCTCTCTCTCTCTCTCTCTCTCTCTCTCTCTCTCTCTCTCTCTCTCTCTCTCTCTCTCTATATATATATATATATATATATATAGAGATATATATATATAATATATATATACATATATGCGTGTGTGTGTGTGTGTGTGTGTGTGTGTGTGTGTGTGTGTGTGTGTGTGTACAAGCGCCGTTTTATCTCTGAAAAGCTAAGGTACCTCTTTCTATCTCCTCCACCCTTTCAACCCAAAATACTCTATGAATACTTTACTAATTACCTGACTCTCCTCATCTTCCTCCCCCCACGCCCAGGTACTCACCCCTCCCACCCCTCCCCCAGGTACTCACCCCTCCCCCACCCCTCCCCCAGGTACTCACCCCTCTCCCACCCCTCCCCCAGGTACTCACCCCTCCCGCCCACCCCCAGGTACTCACCCCTCCCGCCCACCACTCCCCCAGGTACTCACCCCTCTCCCACCCCTCCCCCAGGTACTCACCCCTCTCCCACCCCTCCCCCAAGGTACTCACCCCTCCCCCACCCCTCCCCCAGGTACTCACCCCTCTCCCACCCCTCCCCCAGGTACTCACCCCTCCCCCACCCCTCCCCCAGGTACTCACCCCTCCCCCACCCCTCCCCCAGGTACTCACCCCTCCTCCCCAACGAAGCAGACGTAGAGCTTGCTGCGCTGCAGGTCTTTACGGGAGTAGCACATGATCTGGTTGAAGGCGTCTTCCAGCAGGTGGTCTCGACGGATGATCAACCTGACACACACAAACAAACACACACACACACACACACACACACACACACACACACACACACACACACAGACACACACACAAATACACAGAAAGAGAAGGTTGCACATTACAGTGTGCAACATGTACGTGAATGATTTTCTGAAAGCATTGCTGTCTCTCTCTCTCTCTCTCTCTCACACACACACACACACACACACACACTACAGATGCCACCTACTTTAGTTTCCCTGGTCCTTGTCCGTAGCCTTTGGTTTCCAGCTTCCTGTAGAAGTTGCGTAGTTTGGCCTCAAAGTCTCTCTTGTATGGAGCTGGAGCTCGAGCGTTAGCTCGCTGAGTACCTGAGAGAGAGAGAGAGAGAGAGAGAGAGAGAGAGAGAGAGAGAGAGAGAGAGAGAGAGAGAGAGAGAGAGAGAGAGAGAGAGAGAGAGAGAGAGAGAGAGAGAGACACTTTGTCATCATGTGTCCTGAATATAAACTAATCATTATTTGCTATTACCCAAAAACTGAATAGATACACCCCAATTACAGAAGCCCTCCTGACATCAACAAACTAGCTGTTTGCATATAATTGATGTTAGAATTGTTGAAAAAGTAACACCAGTGTAGGATCTTTATTTTACTTGTTTTACAAGTTAGGTTGCTCACATTGTTAAACATGAAATATGCTTTGGCAATTCAAATGTGTACATTTTATCATGCCAAATTTAATTTAATTGAGGGGGATATTAATGACAACTCACCTGATTATCTTAACCTGGCACATACAGACTTCAACTTTAGTAAGTATCACTT
>NC_139625.1:63980329-63987829 GCF_964638095.1 Poromitra crassiceps
ACTTCCAGTAAGCCTAGCTGATCTTACAGGACACTACAACCAGTAAGCCTTGCTGATTTTACAGGAGACTACAACCAGTAAGCCTTGCTGATTTTACAGGACACTACTTCCAGTAAGCCTTGCTGATTTTACAGGAGACTACGACCAGTAAGCCTTGCTGATTTTACAGGACACTACTTCCAGTAAGCCTTGCTGAATTTACAGGAGACTACGTCCAGTAAGCCTTGCTGATTTTACAGGAGACTACAACCAGTAAGCCTTGCTGATTTTACAGGAGACTACAACCAGTAAGCCTTGCTGATTTTACAGGAGACTACAACCAGTAAGCCTTGCTTATTTTACAGGAGACTACGACCAGTAAGCCTTGCTGATTTTACAGGAGACTACGTCCAGTAAGCCTTGCTGATTTTACAGGAGACTACAACCAGTAAGCCTTGCTGATTTTACAGGAGACTACGACCAGTAAGCCTTGCTGATTTTACAGGAGACTACGTCCAGCAAGCCTTGCTGATTTTACAGGAGACTACGACCAGTAAGCCTTGCTCATTTTACAGGAGGCAGATCTTTGGCCCGGTGAACATTCCCCTGTGGAGCTTAACTCAGCGTCACACAAAACTCCAAACCCATTAATCTCCAGCTCCCCTCACCTCCAACACACTGCTGCTTTCTGCTAATATCTAATATTGTCCAAAGGTTAAATAAGCAGAACTGTTCACTCTGTAATTCCTCAACTCGTTTGGCCACTTCTTAAAACCTGTTCTGAACCATGCTTTGAATAATGCTCTGCTCTTTATTAACAATAATAATCCCAGATGGTTCAATCCTCTGACCTGGAGAGAAGCCAGTCCCAATTTTGGCTGAGTTTGTTGCTTTTATACAGCATACAAAAAGTATTGGAGATGTAATCAGTATGGTTTAATAATAAACATTATTTTTGATTTAAATGACAGCGACCTGGCTGCGATTGCACCAGGCAAATGAAAAAAGAAAGACTGAAATAGGTATAAAAGGCAAAGAGACAACAACAACGAAAATAGAGAAACAGGCTCTCATTGAGAAAGAAAATCGAGGACCAGAACTGGGTGTGCAACACCAGGGAAATGACCTGGTAAGTGATTTGAGCTGAAGTTGGGCTCCTTCAGTCTGAGTTGTGGCACGCAGGTACAGTATGAACTTCATGCTGTCATCTCTGAGCTCTGAACCAAGCCTGGGGGACAGGAGAGGAGAATGGTCTTGGGACCGTTCAGCCAAACTGGAACATTTGGATGGGAGCACTGACTGAGTAATGGCCTGGTCTCCCTCAGTGACGAGCGAGAAGGTGAGCAAGGCAATGAAGCTGCTAATGGTCCAGTGAAGCAGCAAAGAGAGCTTCTCCTGGCTAAATGAAGAAATGCATAATAGTGTATCCTCACACTCGCTTTACAGCTAAACACTCATCATACTCCACCATCCATCCACCACCCTGCGTCTCACCTGTCTCTGTCTCCACCACCGCCCCGCTCTGATAAGCCGTGTCTCTGGCCCCGCCCACTTCCTGGTTCGGGGCCACGCCTCCAGAGGCCTGCATGGACCGCCTCCTCCACACCTCCCCTCCCTCCTCCTCCTCCCCATCCCCTCTGCTGGCTCTCGCTCCTGTAATTAAGACTACTTTATCAGCTTCTTGTGACAAAGACACGGACAAAAGCAACATAATGGGGGGACAAACAAATATAAAGATGGTCCAAATCAACACTAGACTCTCAATTAGCCTCAATGTCCCACAGAAAACGTGTATCTCAAAAGAGAGAGAGAGAGAAAATATATAATAGGGATTGGGCTGGTCCCAGGGTCATAAAACGTCTGTTACTGGTCAATTATAGGGGTGGGGGGAATCAATATTAGCAAGTCCTTTAGTCTAGTATTGAGTTTTAACATAAAATCTTAGAAGAAGATAACATATCTGCCAATGTGGTGAAATAAATCCACTTGTTTCCAATGCAAATCAAAATGCTTTATTTTTTCTTTTTTGTTCAAATTTAGCACATACCAACTTCAGCAAAACTGGTTCCAGTAGCCCCGCCCCCTTGGTCAGCTACGTTTCTGTTGGTAGGAGCGGCTGCTGCTATTAGTCCAATTGCCTCACTGCTCGATGACTCCACCCCTTCCTCTTCCGCCTTAGGAGCCACTTCTTGTCTTGTTTCCACCTCCTGAGAGGAGAGTAGAGGAGAGGAGGGGAGGGGAGGGGAGGAGAGGAGAGGAGAGGAGAGGAGAGGAGAGGAGGGGAGGGGAGAGGAGAGGAGAGGAGAGGAGAGGAGAGGAGGGGAGAGGAGAGGAGAGGAGGGGAGAGGAGAGGAGAGGAGGGGAGGGGAGAGGAGAGGAGAGGAGAGGAGAGGAGAGGAGAGGAGAGGAGAGGAGAGGAGAGGAGAGGAGAGGAGAGGAGAGAATGATTTTGTCGTCTTTTTGGGTAACAAAACATCAGCACACCTGTGTGTTTTTCATTAGCTTTTGGTCACCTGATGTGGAGTTTCTCACCTGAATAGGGGAAAGCTGAGAGCCAAGAAAAGAACAGCTAGGTGGTTCTTCGCAGCTCTGCTCCTGGCAGATACATTCCTCCACAGCCTCCACCATTGCCCTCTGCTGCCCTGGACCCCCTGCTGCCTGGGATGAGCAGGACCTAGCGGGAGTCTCCGCCTCGGCTGCAGCTCCAGTGACGTGCGACCCCTCAGCTGCAGTCTCAGCAGCGGTGGATGTTCCCAGCTCTGCTGTGATTCCAGCAGCAGCCCCTGCCTCCTCGCCTCCAGACGCTTCTGCAGCGCCAGAACCAGAACCAGAACCAGCACCATCTTCAGCCCCAGTTCCATCTCCTGCACTGGCTGACGTTACTGCCTCTGTTGTGACTCCAGTCCCAGACCGGACCCCACTCCCAGTCCCCGCTTCAGTCTCTCGCTCTGGTTCTCCATTCAAACCCTCACTTCCTTGTCCAGCCTCAGATGCATCTGAAACCCTCGCAGTTGCTTGTGTGCCATTAGTTAACCCTGTGTTCGTCAGTTGCGGCTTCGCCCCCTGTGATTGGTCCTTGTGTTGCCCTGTTGTCTCCTCATCCTCATCAGAGTCAATGTGCAACATGGCGTTGAGCCGCGTGTCCGTTGGGAAGCTGGAGCGGAGTTTCGGTGAGGGTCCCACCGGCGCCTGCTCCCGGGGGCCCCTGGGAGCCCCGATGGCGTCCAGGTAGTCGTTCAGCGACACCTGCCGGTGGGTGTGGCCACCCAAAGACAAAGGATCCAAATCCGTGTCTCCCATCTGCCCAGGCTCCCGCCACACGCTGTCGTCACCGTAGTAACAAGCGCCATTGACCAATAGGGTACCCTCGTCGGAGCCGGTGGGCGAGGGTCCGCGCGTGATGCGAGAAGATGAGGAAGGGTGAGGGAGGTCTTCGTCGTCAGAAGGACTGCCGGGGTCTCCGTTCACCGTGCTGCCCAAGATGGTTCCCATCGCATCTGGAGAGGCTGAGGGAAGGAGTGGGAGGAGGAGGGAGAGAGGATTGAGAGGGAGGAGGGGGGGAGAGAAGAAGAGGAGTGGAGAGAGGGAGAAGTATATGGAGGGGATAAGAGGAGAGGGAGGAGGTGGGGAGAGAAGAAGAGGGGTGGAGAGAGGGAGAAGTATATGGAGGGGATAAGAGGAGAGGGAGGAGGTGGGGAGAGAAGAAGAGGGGTGGAGAGAGGGAGAAGTATATGGAGAGGATAAGAGGAGAGGGAGGAGGTGGGGAGAGAAGAAGAGGGGTGGAGAGAGGGAGAAGTATATGGAGGGGATAAGAGGAGAGGGAGGAGGTGGGGAGAGAAGAAGAGGGGTGGAGAGAGGGAGAAGTATATGGAGGGGATAAGAGGAGAGGGAGGAGGTGGGGAGAGAAGAAGAGGGGTGGAGAGAGGGAGAAGTATATGGAGGGGATAAGAGGAGAGGGAGGAGGTGGGGAGAGAAGAAGAGGGGTGGAGAGAGGGAGAAGTATATGGAGGGGATAAGAGGAGAGGGAGGAGGTGGGGAGAGAAGAAGAGGGGTGGAGAGAGGGAGAAGTATATGGAGGGGATAAGAGGAGAGGGAGGAGGTGGGGAGAGAAGAAGAGGGGTGGAGAGAGGGAGAAGTATATGGAGGGGATAAGAGGAGAGGGAGGAGGTGGGGAGAGAAGAAGAGGGGTGGAGAGAGGGAGAAGTATATGGAGAGGATAAGAGGAGAGGGAGGAGGTGGGGAGAGAAGAAGAGGGGTGGAGAGAGGGAGAAGTATATGGAGGGGATAAGAGGAGACAGATGAGATCACCTTCATTTCTCTGGAACTTTCATGTGTCCCAAGCTCCTCCATTAAACATCTTTCCTTCCTCCTTGTTGCATGCGCATTAGTCTCGCTGGCCAGCCTCCTCTCCCTTCCGTCCGAGGAGTCTGGCGCCGCGGAAACAGGCAACTGGGATAAACCCTCCCCTGCTCTACAGCTGCTCCCCATTGGAGCGACTGTTTCGGTGGCAGCCGGATGTCCGCTCCCGGCTTATTACAAACTCTGTCATTGGCTCCGACCATGTCAATCAGAGCGGCTTCCGCTCCCTCCTCCCTGTGTGTCGCTGTAAATAGTGCCCTGCCGCCTCAGTGAAAACAACAATATTTTCCCCTCGGGGATTAAGAATAAACACCATACCAACAATGCTAACTAGCTAGCAAGCTAACAGCAGAAACCTACACGCTAGCTCGTTGCTACACACTGAAAACGGTAAGTTGTATTGTTGGAAACTATTTTCCAAGGGCACTGCTGCTAAGCGCCGCCCAGCGCAATCCCACTATGGAGACCTGCGGCGGCAGACTCCTCGGACGGAAGGGAGAGGAGGCTGGCCAGCGAGACTACATGCGGATATACTCATTATACACCCGCGCGCACACACACACACACATGCACGCGCACACACACACACACACGCACACACACACACACACACACACACACACACACACACACACACACACACACACACACACCTTCATTTCCAGTGGAAGTGAGGTCCACTCTGAATAGCAGCTGCCCGCTCACATGGTCCGTAGGCAGACGACGACACAAGCCGTAGCTGACTGGCTGCTCCCTGTCCACGCACGCACATGTCCACATACACACACGCACATGTCCACATACACACACGCACATGTCCACATACACACACGCACACGGCCACACGCACGCACACACACACGCACACGCACACACACACACACACACACACACACACACACACACACACACACACACACACCCACACACAAACATACATACATACACACACACACACACAAACATACATAATAGATCATGGTGTGCACTCAGTTGTTGATCAATGTTGAATCAATGCTGTAACAATGAGCCAATTGAAATATTGATCAGTATTGATTGAACTATATGTTGAGTTCCTGGGGTTAAGTGGTGAAGGTTAGCTGTTGTGTCTGTCTGCCTGCTCAGGCCTTCTCTGTGTCTGAAATATTCTCAGTACATACAGTACACAACACTGACCACTAGAGGTGCTGCTCTTCACTGTCGCATCACCTACTGTATTATACTCCTTTAGTCCTTTCACACCAAGGGTCCAAGCAGGGTTAGGTTAATTTGGGGTATGAAAGGGTTAACCCGGGTTGCCTGACCAGGGTAGGTTAAGGGTTCATTTTAGTACAGGACAAAAACAATACCATTCAAATTCAAATGGAAAAATCAAAAATGATGTGCACCTGTGCGTGCGTGTGTGTGTGTGTGTGTGTGTGTGTGTGTGTGTGTGTGTGTGTGTGTGTGTGTGTGTGTGTGTGTGTGTGTGCACTCACTCAGCCGTGGGCCCCTCCAGAAGCCGCTGCACGGGGATGATCAGCTGACCCAGGAAACGCTTGATGATTGGCCGGCTCGTGGTGAACTTATCCTTCACCTCAATCTCCAACACGTCTGTCATCAGAGCTACGAAGGTGTACTTCTGCAGGAGAGAGAGAGAGAGAGAGAGAGAGAGAGAGATCATGTTAGACAGGTAAAGGATGAGGCAAGAAGGAGAGAGATACATTATATACAAACATGGACAGAGAGAGGGAGAGAAAGAGAGTAGGAGAGAGATACAGGGGTGCCACTCTTCTGTAATGATAGATTTCAAGCACTATTCAAGGAGAAATTATTTCAAACTTATGGGCCAATAATTCACAGAGAGAGATGTTCACATACTGTATACAAGTCAATATACAGCAAGATGCTGTGTGCAGCGTGGAGAGCAGCAAGACGCTGTGTGCAGCGTGGAGAGCAGCAAGACGCTGTGTGCAGCGTGGAGAGCAGCAAGACGCTGTGTGCAGCGTGGAGAGCAGCAAGACGCTGTGTGCAGCGTGGAGAGCAGCAAGACGCTGTGTGCAGCGTGGAGAGCAGCAAGACGCTGTGTGCAGCGTGGAGAGCAGCAAGACGCTGTGTGCAGCGTGGAGAGCAGCAAGACGCTGTGTGCAGCGTGGAGAGCAGCAAGATGCTGTGTGCAGCGTGGAGAGCAGCAAGACGCTGTGTGCAGCGTGGAGAGCAGCAAGACGCTGTGTGCAGCGTGGAGAGCAGCAAGACGCTGTGTGCAGCGTGGAGAGCAGCAAGATGCTGTGTGCAGCGTGGAGAGCAGCAAGACGCTGTGTGCAGCGTGGAGAGCAGCAAGACGCTGTGTGCAGCGTGGAGAGCAGCAAGACGCTGTGTGCAGCGTGGAGAGCAGCAAGATGCTGTGTGCAGCGTGGAGAGCAGCAAGACGCTGTGTGCAGCGTGGAGAGCAGCAAGACGCTGTGTGCAGCGTGGAGAGCAGCAAGACGCTGTGTGCAGCGTGGAGAGCAGCAAGACGCTGTGTGCAGCGTGGAGAGCAGCAAGACGCTGTGTGCAGCGTGGAGAGCAGCAAGATGCTGTGTGCAGCGTGGAGAGCAGCAAGATGCTGTGTGCAGCGTGGAGAGCAGCAAGATGCTGTGTGCAGCGTGGAGAGCAGCAAGACGCTGTGTGCAGCGTGGAGAGCGATACTGTAGATAGGAAGAAAGTCCATCAAGCTTGGCCCAGCAGTTTTGTGATGAGGGAGCGCACGAGGCTCAAACTCAGAGATTCCGGGAGGCGAAATTCAAGCACTTTTAAGGACCTTTTTATAGATTCAAGCACTTTCAAGTACTTGATTTTTATTTTTGAAATTCAATCCCTTTCAAGCACTTTCCAGACCCCCATTCAGATCTTTTGGTGAAACCAAACAGTTCACAGCAGTTTCCTAATTTCATTTTCATCAGGCATCATCGAACACGCCAAATCTGTCAACACTTGTATGATGTATCTAATTTCCTATGTGCATCAGAATGGAACTTACTTAAATAACCCTGTCATTAATTATGAGATGGTGACACAATATGACCTCTACTACCTGACCTGTATATATAATAGGGGTTGCATAGACTAGTCGAGGAATCAACGTTACTACCACAAGTCAACGCCTACCAGGACACGTGGCCTAGTCCGTCACATGGTTTGAGA
>NC_139625.1:63992829-64000329 GCF_964638095.1 Poromitra crassiceps
CTGTGCTACTTGACCCAGGCATTGGACTATTGCTACCTCTGTGCTACTTGACCCAGGCATTGGACTATTGCTACCTCTGTGCTACTTGACCCAGGCATTGGACTATTGCTACCTCTGTGCTACTTGACCCAGGCATTGGACTGGTGCTACCTCTGTACTACTTGACCCAGGCATTGGACTGGTGCTACCTCTGTACTACTTGACCCAGGCATTGGACTGGTGCTACCTCTGTACTACTTGACCCAGGCATTGGACTATTGCTACCCCTGTGCTACTTGACCCAGGCATTGGACTATTGCTACCTCTGTGCTACTTGACCCAGGCATTGGACTGGTGCTACCCCTGTGCTACTTGACCCAGGCATTGGACTATTGCTACCCCTGTGCTACTTGACCCAGGCATTGGACTATTGCTACCTCTGTGCTACTTGACCCAGGCATTGGACTGGTGCTACCCCTGTGCTACTTGACCCAGGCATTGGACTATTGCTACCCCTGTGCTACTTGACCCAGGCATTGGACTATTGCTACCCCTGTGCTACTTCACCCAGGCATTGGACTGGTGCTACCCCTGTGCTACTTGACCCAGGCATTGGACTATTGCTACCCCTGTGCTACTTGACCCAGGCATTGGACTATTGCTACCTCTGTGCTACTTGACCCAGGCATTGGACTATTGCTACCCCTGTGCTACTTGACCCAGGCATTGGACTATTGCTACCCCTGTGCTACTTGACCCAGGCATTGGACTGGTGCTACCCCTGTGCTACTTGACCCAGGCATTGGACTATTGCTACCCCTGTGCTACTTCACCCAGGCATTGGACTGGTGCTACCCCTGTGCTACTTGACCCAGGCATTGGACTGGTGCTACCTCTGTGCTACTTCACCCAGGCATTGGACTGGTGCTACCCCTGTGCTACTTGACCCAGGCATTGGACTGGTGCTACCTCTGTACTACTTGACCCAGGCATTGGACTGGTGCTACCCCTGTGCTACTTGACCCAGGCATTGGACTGGTGCTACCTCTGTGCTACTTGACCCAGGCATTGGACTATTGCTACCCCTGTGCTACTTGACCCAGGCATTGGACTGGTGCTACCTCTGTGCTACTTGACCCAGGCATTGGACTGGTGCTACCCCTGTGCTACTTGACCCAGGCATTGGACTATTGCTACCCCTGTGCTACTTGACCCAGGCATTGGACTATTGCTACCTCTGTGCTACTTCACCCAGGCATTGGACTGGTGCTACCCCTGTGCTACTTGACCCAGGCATTGGACTGGTGCTACCCCTGTGCTACTTCACCCAGGCATTGGACTGGTGCTACCTCTGTGCTACTTCACCCAGGCATTGGACTGGTGCTACCTCTGTGCCCACACAAGGACAAATGGAAAATTCACTTTTCCATAATGTCCATGAGTACACCAAAGCACTTCCATGACCTAGAATGATCTCAAATGCTTCCGCTCATGTTAGATTTAGATTTTTCTTCTTCATGAAAGCGGTCTAATGAGAAACAAATGTAATTTAATTTTTTTCACCCTGTGGTGCTAGGGAACGAGTTAAAAATTTGTATTTCTTGTTTGGTGTAGAATAACTGTATACAGTATTCTGTGCATGCTTCTCTAACACCAACATTTTTGCAAGCTTTAAAAGTAATGTCTGTAAATTGTTGTTATTATTATTATTATTATTATTATTATTATTATTATATTGGAATCCACAGGATATAATCAGGGATAATATGGCATGTACACACTGTATCCCATTTACTGCTGAGTTTCACAGTGTGAGCTCATTTTCCATGATTGGAAAATGTTAATATTTGAATTTTCCTGACACCCTGCCATTCTCCAGCTGGGTCTGTGCCACCCTAAATATGAAATAGTGCCACCCTAAATATGAAATAGTGCCACCCCAGCTCCCACAGCTACCCACACCCCTGTTTTTTTCTGGGTTACTCCCTTCATTTGAGCTCTTCCTCCCACATCTGTGTTCCCAAGATGCTGTCACTCTCTGCTATTCCAGTACAACTCTCACCACCGGGCGGCCTCAAAACTGAGACAAGGCTGTATCTAAATGTGCACTCAGTGTGTATTCCTGTTCATTTGGGGGGATTTGGGCATGGCTTTGCACCATAGGGAGTGTGTTGCACCACCTTGGACACTACTTCTTGCCTAGCTGGAAAAGAGATCTGAGGGAGACAGGATGCACCCATATGAACATTTTGGCGGATATGATGACCGCTATTAACATAGCTGTTGTGGCCAATTACCGATATTTACAGATGTCGATATGATCTGTATAAAAACAAGTTTTTATGATCATCACATTTTGTACATACTGAAAGACACATGTAAACACTGTGGATTTGAAAAAGTAATGTCTTTCTTTATTTGCAAAACATTTGAAAAAGTCCATAAATCATACATTTACTGTATTGTTTCCTCTCAATATGACAATTTTGGCCGATACGATAACCGATATTAACATTGCTGTTATTTTGTTCATCGGACTGATACTGTTATATTAAAAAAATGACATTGGCCAATACTATATGATTGGCGATGTACTGTAACGCTTAGTTCACACAGAGAACCTACGCCTTGCCTTGCCTCAACCCACGCCTACGCCTGCAGACCTTGAGCTGGGCGTGAACCTATTACACGCTTTTGCGATCACACCGCACGCCTTTGCACGCTGAACCTGGAGCCGAGTCACAAGCGCCTCTCCTCTCTCCCGACTGTATTTTTTCATGTGTGGTCCCAAATTATCATAGGTAAAATAAATCTGATATATTTAATGTTCTATTGATGCTGGATATGTATAACCAGGTCTGACTATAGTCGGACATTTTAGAGAGGTGATCTTGCAAGAATATGTGCTGGCACAACAACATTGTCCATCTTGCTTCTTCGGTCGCTATTCTCTCTCATGAAGATTTGTTTGCAGACAGGGAGAAAGCCCCACGTGATAGCCACCCGTCAATCTCTCTCTCTCTCTCTCTCTCTCTCTCTCTCTCTCTCTCTCTCTCTGCTCAACACTGTTGTAGTAACTCCATTTTATTTTGAAATTCAGTTGACTTTGCCATTACCCAAGGATATTGTCGCGTTTTTCTTTCATGGCTTGACAGAAGAAGCGCGCCTTGTCGCGCCTTGTCGCCCACGCGCCTTGTCGGCTTGAAAATAGAACTCACCGGACGCCTGAGCGTGAACCCTGCGTGTACCCACGCCTTGCCTATGCCTTGCCGATTTTATCGAATAGGCGAGAGTTCTATTTTCACGCCGACAAGGCGCGTGCAGGCAGGCTTTTCTGTCAAGCCATGAAAGAAAAACGCACAATATCCGTGGGAACTGGCAAAGTCAACTGAATTTCAAAATAAAATGGAGTTACTACAACATGTTGAGCAGAGAGACAGAGATATTGACGGGTGGCTATCACGTGGGGCTTTCTCCCCGTCGGCAAACAAATCTTCATGAGAGAGAATAGCGACCGAAGAAGCAAGATGGACAATGTTGTTGTGCCAGGCTGCCAGCACATATTCTTGCAAGATCACCTCTCTAAAATGTCCGACTATTAGTCAGACCTGGTTATACATATCCAGCATCAATATAACATTAAATATATCCGATTTATTTTACCTAGAGGCTACCCATGACAATTCTGGACAACACGTGAAAAAATACAGTCGGGAGAGAGGAGAGGCGCTTGTGACTCGGCTCCAGGTTCGGCGTGCAAAAGGCGTGCGGTGTGATCGCAAAAGCGTGTAACAGGTTCACGCCCAGCTCGGCGTAGGCGTGGGTTGAGGCAAGGCAAGGCTTGGGTCGTCGGTGTGAAACCAGCCTGTGCCTGCCTGTGCCTTCCTGTGCCTGCCTGTGCCTGCCTGTCGCTTAGTTCACACAGACAATCTATGCCTTGCCTTGCCTCAACCCACGCCTACGCCGAGCTGGGCGTGAACCTGTTACACGCTTTTGCGATCACACCGCACACCTTTTGCACGCCGAACCTGGAGCCGAGTCACAAGCGCCTCTCCTCTCTCCCGACTGTATTTTTTCACGTGTTGTCCAGAATTGTCATGGGTAGCCTCTAGGTAAAATAAATCGGATATATTTAATGTTCTATTGATGCTGGATATGTATAACCAGGTTTGACTATAGTCGGACATTTTAGAGAGGTGATCTTGCAAGAATATGTGCTGGCACAACAACATTGTCCATCTTGCTTCTTCGGTCGCTATTCTCTCTCATGAAGATTTGTTTGCCGACGGGGAGAAAGCCCCACGTGATAGCCACCCGTCAATCTCTCTGTCTCTGCTCAACATGTTGTAGTAACTGAATTTTATTCTGAAATTCAGTTGATTTTGCCATTTCCGACGGATATTGTGCGTTTTTCTTTCATGGCTTGACAGAAGAAGTCTGCCTGCACGCGCCTTGTCGGCTTCAAAATAGAACTCACGCCTATTCGATAAAATCGGCAAGGCACAGGCAAGGCGTGGGTACACGCAGGGTTCACGCTCAGGCGGCCGGTGTACACAGCCTCGTTGACTAAAACGGACGCCTATTTAAAAGCTTGGGTAAAGGCAAGGCATAGGCAAGGCTTGGGTCGTCGGTGTGAACCCAGCCTGTGCCTTCCTGTGCCTGCCTGTGCCTGCCTGTGCCTTCCTGTGCCTGCCTGTGCCTTCCTGTGCCTGCCTGTGCCTGCCTGTGCCTTCCTGTGCCTGCCTGTGCCTGCCTGTGCCTTCCTGTGCCTGCCTGTGCCTGCCTGTGGCTGGTTTCACACCGACGACCCAAGCCTTGCCTATGCCTTGCCTTTACCCACGCTTTTTAATAGGCGTCTGTTTTAGTCAACGAGGCTGTGTACACCGGGCGCCTGAGCGTGAGGCTGGTTTCACACCGACGACCCACGCCGTCGCCTTGCCTTGCCTCAACCCACGCCTACGCCGAGCTGGGCGTGAACCTGTTACACGCTTTTGCGATCACACCGCACGCCTTTTGCACGCCGAACCTGGAGCCGAGTCACAAGCGCCTCTCCTCTCTCCCGACTGTATTTTTTCACGTGTTGTCCAGAATTGTCATGGGTAGCCTCTAGGTAAAATAAATCTGATATATTTAATGTTCTATTGATGCTGGATATGTATAACCAGGTCTGACTATAGTCGGACATTTTAGAGAGGTGATCTTGCAAGAATATGTGCTGGCACAACAACATTGTCCATCTTGCTTCTTCGGTCGCTATTCTCTCTCATGAAGATTTGTTTGCCGACAGGGAGAAAGCCCCACGTGATAGCCACCCGTCAATCTCTCTCTCGCTCTCTCTCTCTGCTCAATACTGTTGTAGAAACTCCATTTTATTTTGAAATTCAGTTGACTTTGCCAGTTCCCACGGATATTGTCGCGTTTTTCTTTCATGGCTTGACAGAAAAGCCTGCCTGCACGCGCCTTGTCGGCGTGAAAATAGAACTCTCGCCTATTCGATAAAATCGGCAAGGCACAGGCAAGGCGTGGGTACACGCAGGGTTCACGCTCAGGCGTCCGGTGTACACAGCCTCGTTGACTAAAACGGACGCCTATTAAAAAGCGTGGGTAAAGGCAAGGCATAGGCAAGGCTTGGGTCGCCGGTGTGAAACCAGCCTGAACCCTGCGTGTACCCACGCCTTGCCTGTGCCTTGCCGATTTTATCGAATAGGCGAGAGTTCTATTTTCACGCCGACAAGGCGCGTGCAGGCAGGCTTTTCTGTCAAGCCATGAAAGAAAAACGCGACAATATCCGTGGGAACTGGCAAAGTCAACTGAATTTCAAAATAAAATGGAGTTTCTACAACAGTATTGAGCAGAGAGAGAGAGCGAGAGAGAGAGAGATTGACGGGTGGCTATCACGTGGGGCTTTCTCCCTGTCGGCAAACAAATCTTCATGAGAGAGAATAGCGACCGAAGAAGCAAGATGGACAATGTTGTTGTGCCAGCACATATTCTTGCAAGATCACCTCTCTAAAATGTCCGACTATAGTCAGACCTGGTTATACATATCCACCAGCATCAATAGAACATTAAATATATCCGATTTATTTTACCTAGAGTAGAGGCTACCCATGACAATTCTGGACAACACGTTAAAAAATACAGTCGGGAGAGAGGAGAGGCGCTTGTGACTCGGCTCCAGGTTCGGCGTGCAAAAGGCGTGCGGTGTGATCGCAAAAGCGTGTAACAGGTTCACGCCCAGCTCGGCGTAGGCGTGGGTTGAGGCAAGGCAAGGCGTAGGTTGTCTGTGTGAAAGAAGCTTGTGCCTTCCTGTGCCTGCCTGTGCCTTCCTGTGCCTGCCTGTGCCTGCCTGTGCCTTCCTGTGCCTGCCTGTGCCTGCCTGTAGCTGGTTTCACACCGACGACCCAAGCCTTGCCTATGCCTTGCCTTTACCCACGCTTTTTAATAGGCGTCCGTTTTAGTCAACGAGGCTGTGTACACCGGCCGCCTGAGCGTGAACCCTGCGTGTACCCACGCCTTGCCTGTGCCTTGCCGATTTTATCGAATAGGCGTGAGTTCTATTTGGCTGGTTTCACACCGACGACCCACGCCTTGCCTTGCCTCAACCCACGCCTACGCCGAGCTGGGCGTGAACCTGTTACACGCTTTTGCGATCACACCGCACGCCTTTTGCACGCCGAACCTGGAGCCGAGTCACAAGCGCCTCTCCTCTCTCCCGACTGTATTTTTTCACGTGTTGTCCAGAATTGTCATGGGTAGCCTCTAGGTAAAATAAATCGGATATATTTAATGTTCTATTGATGCTGGATATGTATAACCAGGTCTGACTATAGTCGGACATTTTAGAGAGGTGATCTTGCAAGAATATGTGCTGGCACAACAACATTGTCCATCTTGCTTCTTTGGTCGCTATTCTCTCTCATGAAGATTTGTTTGCCGACAGGGAGAAAGCCCCACGTGATAGCCACCCGTCAATCTCTCTCTCGCTCTCTCTCTCTGCTCAATACTGTTGTAGAAACTCCATTTTATTTTGAAATTCAGTTGACTTTGCCAGTTCCCACGGATATTGTCGCGTTTTTCTTTCATGGCTTGACAGAAAAGCCTGCCTGCACGCGCCTTGTCGGCGTGAAAATAGAACTCTCGCCTATTCGATAAAATCGGCAAGGCACAGGCAAGGCGTGGGTACACGCAGGGTTCACGCTCAGGCGCCCGGTGTACACAGCCTCGTTGACTAAAACGGACGCCTATTAAAAAGCGTGGGTAAAGGCAAGGCATAGGCAAGGCTTGGGTCGCCGGTGTGAAACCAGCCTTTTGAAGCCGACAAGGCGCGTGCAGGCAGGCTTCTTCTGTCAAGCCATGAAAGAAAAACGCACAATATCCGTCGGAAATTGCAAAGTCAACTGAATTTCAAAATAAAATGGAGTTACTACAACATGTTGAGCAGAGAGACAGAGAGATTGACGGGTGGCTATCACGTGGGGCTTTCTCCCCGTCGGCAAACAAATCTTCATGAGAGAGAAT
>NC_139625.1:64005329-64157829 GCF_964638095.1 Poromitra crassiceps
TTCTAGCTCACTCGCTGACATTATCTTCTAAACACTGAATCAATCAGATCTATCAGTGCCAAAAAGATCAGTCGTAAACCGCACAGAAAAGAACCATGTTGAATTCTGTTGAGATGATTAGAAATGAGCTGATCACAGCCTGGTGTCTGAGAGCATTCAGGACATCTACTATGGCTGCCAGAGGGGCAATGTCATCACCTGAAACTAAGCCCTGAATTCATCCTTATTGAAATATATACAGAATAGAAATGTTGAATGATCAAAGTGAAAAGGCAAAAACAAATATGGTACTCTAGTCTAGACACTAAAACAACATCCATCCCCTCCCCGCTCCTGTTTGCCCGGGTTTGTGTGTGCTCACCGATGTGGTACAGGCCGATCCAGTCGGTGGCGTCCACTTCCTCCTTGATGTCCCAGGAGATGACCAGGTGGGTGTGGCCTAGCGTCAGCTGGTGCGTGGACGCCGTGAGCGACGAGCGGCTGTCCGATGTCACCAGGTCCGTGTCGCTGTTGGCCCTCTGGAGCCCCATGCCTGACCCTTCCGATTGGCCCGTCGATGTCATAGAGGAGGATGACGATGACGAGGCAGAGGAGGAAGCCCCGCCTCCGCTCTGTACCGACAGGCTGCGGAGGTTCTCGGGGCCCAGCGTGTACGGCCGGGCATGGTGCGGGGTGCGCCGCCGCACCGCTAGCAGGTGCTCCCGGGCCGTGGAGGAGGGGGGAGGGGAGACCGATGCCATGGTCGCCACCGAAGAGGACACGGAGGAGGAGGGAGAGGACGAGAAGGGGGGAGGAGAGGAGGAGAGCGGACGGGGGTGGGGGTGATGGTGTGGGTGGGGGTGATGGTGGGGATGGTGATGATGATGCTGATGGCGGGGGGAGGGCTGGGGGCGGGGGCGGGGGGGGAGGACAGCCGTGGCGAGGGAGGGGCGAATGGTGACGGCCAGGAGGGGGGAGAGAGAGAGAGAAAAGAGGGGGGAGGAGGGGGAGGAAGGAGAGAGGAGAGGGGCCCCTCTTTAGCAGACTGTGTTATTTATAGCTGGGAGGAGCAATGAGGAAGGAGGAAACGAGGAGGAAAGGAGAGATGGAGGGATGGGGGAAGGGGCCGTGCACCGTCACGTCCGAACTCAACTCTCTTTCAGAAAGCCGGAAGGGCTGATTGAAGGGAAATAGTTTTCCCGTTTTCTCTGAGGGGTAACCTCCGTGGCAAAAAAATGAAGCCAATACGGAAGTGCCTTAAACCTGCATTCTTTCTAATGGCCAGCAGGGGGCGACTCCACTGGCTGCAAAAAGAAGTCAGATTGTATGGAAGTCTATGGGGAAATGACCCTACTTTTCACTTGATTTATGACCTCAGTAAAAACTTTCCTAAAATCTTTCGCTAGTTTCGAGTCTTCTAGAATACAGCATTTTGTAAATGATGGTCCCATTTAGAGTAAAATAGACGATAAAGCAGACTGGGGCGTGACCAGTCTGTCGCCTGTCCAGTGAACGCACAGCTCGCCGATCGCAGTCCAATCGCAGGTGGCTGTGTGGGAAACCCCCGATCTCGCGCTAGCTCCTTCTGGCTAAAAAAAACAAGATGGCGATGGTCAAAATGCTTCAAAATGGGAGTCCACAAACAAATGTGTGATGTCACAGTGGCTACGTCCATATTTTATACAGTCTATGGTTTCAGGAGTTAACGCCGGAGTTGAACCGGCGCTCCTGCCTCCTCCTCCTCTCTCTCTCTCTCTCTCTCTCTCTCCGTTTCTCTCTGGATCAGTCATTCACATCAGGCGCAGGACAGAATAGGATCAGTCATTCACATCAGGCGCAGGACAGAATAGATCTCCAAGTTGTGGATTTAGCCGACGCATCGCCCCGTAACACCTGTACATTTTTACACACACATCTCATAAGTCGCTGGTGGTGCGTCCGTAGAGCAGTGCCTTGCTCAAAGGGCGCTAGGGAATTCGCTGAGTCATCTACGCTCCTAGTAATGGCACCCACCATGGGGAGGGAAAGAGAGGGTTAGGGCAGAGATGGAGAGAGAGGAGGAAGGCGGGGCGGAGGAGAGAGAGAGCGATGCTGTAATCCTTCCACTCGTCTGTCCGGGCGGGGAAGAAAGGATGATGAGAGGGCGATTCCTCTGGAGGGAGGAGCGGGGTGGAGGGAGGTTGGAGACCTACAGGAGAGAGAGAGGAGAGAAACATAGGGAGAGTGAGTAAGGGAAAGAGGGAGACACATTATCCATATTTTCCTTTGTTTATCTTTGGGAAGTGAATGAATAATCAATGATAGGTCCTCACAAGTATAGCAATACAAGCGTGTCACCAACTATTTTTAAGGGGATAGACTTCACACCGGCTACTGTCACTGATAAATAGATCACTCCAGCAGTAGGGGGCGCTACTTATAATGATGTGTGTGAACCAACAATCTACTAGGGACACATGCATTATTTTGATGTAAGATGATCTTCCAAATACTGGGTGCATAGTCTGTATTCATTCTTGCTGTTTCCTGTCAATGTGTAAATGTATATAAATGTATATGTTATTATGTTCAATCTGTAGTACTGTTAAGAGCCCCCATATGTTACAACCTGGCTCAAGGAGTAACAAAAGGAGGGAGTCACACACCAATGTAACATTTTGTATCATTTGTTACCTAAAACTAACACAACCTACTACAAACAAAGAGAACAGAACAAAAAGGTCCCCAGGTGCACTCAATCAGCCTAACGAGGCCAACCACCAGGTTGCTGCAAGACAGGGCCAGGAGAGTGGGAGGGTCATCACGTTAGTTTTTCATTTATGGGAGTCTCCCTGTGGGAAATGTGCTATAAATAATATTGCTTTCTTTTGGTTAGCTTAGCTGACTTTATTTCTTTATTCTTTTTTATTATCATTCAAACACCCACTTCCTGAATAGGGTGAATTGAAAGGAAGTGGATCCACTTGTATTTAAGTTTGCATGACGGTAGGGCGGGAGGGTAGACAATTTTACTGCGATAACGGGCAGCCACGATTATCATACCATAAGCTTTTCCTGTAAAACTGTGCCCATGATATGTTGCACTATTTTATAAAACGGCTCTCTCAAATCAAGCAATCTGATTGGTTCACAGCCATTGTATAATTCCAGTAACCGAGTTCAATAACCCATGGCCATGGGTTATTGGTTGCCATGGCAACTCTCTTACTAAAAGGCTCGAGCTCCGTGTTGGGCTTTCCAGAAAGCTCTCAGCTTCTCAGCAAGCGCCAGGATTGGCCAATGTCAACTTCAGTCTCCAGAACGATCCAATCAAATCACCCGCACGTCTATCTTCTTGCTAGAGGTCCCGCCTTACAGTAGTGTCAAAACAAAAAGCTACTCGCTTGCAGCCAGACGCATGATGGCGCAACTCTCTAGGCTTTGGTTACCTCAAAAACAAAATGGCGGAGACAACTTTCAGATCCTTGTGAATCGATCTTCGCTTATAACTTTACTAATACTTCGCAGAAAATGATGTTTTGTACAAGAATAGACGCGGGCTAATGTCTTAACCCCTCTCTCGCGCGCCCTCACTCTTAACCCCGCATTTCTAAATAAGACGTAACGTTACTTGGTGTCGGCATATGGCTCTGGTGTCGGGCTATGCAAAACCTCTCAGCAAGCGCCAGGATTGGCCAATGTCGACTTCAGTCTCCAGAACGATCCAATCAAATCACCCGCACGTCTATCTTCTTGCTAGAGGTCCCGCCTTACAGTAGTGTTTCAACTGACTCTATCAGAATAAAATGCCAGTCGGACTTATAGTATTATTATTATTATATTATTATACTTGGAAACCGTTTTATAAAAGCAATATAGCACTCGAGCTGCGTGGTGTTGTGGAATATATCCCGCTGATAAGCTGTTATCCCACGAGGCCGCAGGCCGAGTGGGATAACAGCTTATCAGCGGGATATATTCACCACAACACACTTGCTCTCGTGATATATTGCTTAAATATATGCACGGCACCACACGCCACTACAAATCAGTTCATTAGGGATGCACTGATATGAACATTTTGGCCGATACCAAGAACCGATATTTACTGATGTCGATATGATCTGTATAAAAACACATTTCTATGATCATCAAATGTTGCATACTGAAAAACACATTTATGTTCATTTTAAATATTAGTACATTATTGTTTCCTCTCTATGTGAAGATTTTGGCTGATACAGATAACCGATATTAACATATCAACATACATCGGACCATAGTACGTACTTTTAAACATTTAATTAAAGGCCCGCCTTTAATCAAAAGTACTGTGATATTTTGGTAGATAGTAGCATACCCTACGGTATTATACTGTGTCTATACCCTAGTATAGAGTGATTGATCTATTGATTGACAGTACTAACATTATATGTATACAAAGAAGAAATATATTGATTACTGCTTCTTTCCTTTCCTTCTGCTTATCTCTCCCCTTCTCAAACACACACACACACACACGCTCTCTCTCACTCACACACACACACACACACACACACACTCAGGTTGCCATAGTGAGCAGTGATTACGCCAAACCACGTCTCTGCTTCCACACCGCTCACATCAAAACCGATGATCAATCTACCAATCTCTCTCTCTCTCTCTCTCTCTCTCTCTCTCTTCCATCTCCGTTCTATCTTTGTACGTCCCCCTTCCGCTTGCTCACTCTCTCCATCCATCTTGCCTTTACCAGACCGGACGGAAACACACAAACACACACACACACACGCAAGCACGCACACTCACACGCACGCACACACACACACACACACACACACACACAGTCCCAGGAGGCATCTAAATTAGCTGTGCAATACCCTGCTGGTGAGAGAGGTAGAGAAAGACCGGAAGGAGAGAGATGCAGAGAGAGAGAGCGAGAGAGCTATAGAAACAAGGGCAGAGAGGGAGTGTGTGTACGTGTGTGTGGGATATATACACAAATAAACAAATAAATGAGGAGAGAGAGGAGAGAGTAGGAGGCTGTGTGAGAGGAGAGAGAGAGATATGGTGAGGGGGAGTGTGTGTGTGTGTGTGTGTGTGTGTGTGTGTGTGTGTGTGTGTGTGTGTGTGTGTGTGTGTGTGTGTGTGTGTGTGTGTGTGTGTGTGTGTGTGTGTGTCTCTGAGAGAGAGAAAGAGAGAGAGACACACCAACAACACTTGATGCTCAAATGAAAACCCTTCAGCACAATATAACCTTGCATCCTGCTTCATGTTTTGTTTATCATCCATCCATTATTATTCCTGTCATGGCTGCTGTCTGCTTTCCCTAACCCAAAGATAGAATATGGCTTCTGATTGGCTTATTGTCTTATTTTCCTCAGCACTAACAATCATTTAAGGGATTCCACCTGTAGGCACCTGTAAATGAGCCTCAAATCTCTATGCATAGATTTGGCAAAATCCTATGTTTTGATTAACTGGATTAGACTAACCCGATGCAGCCAGGTGGTTTGTTACACAGAACCCTCTGTGAACTTGTCCTTGAAAACCGTTTGGAAAAGGGCAGGCGCTTTCAAAAAATACTTGGCAGCTGATTGGATGAACCATCTCTCATACTATCACCGTTTATGATGGGCAAACGTCAACCACTTAGGGCTGTCTCACGCGCTCTTCCTGGTTCCCCATGGGGCCTAGGGAATTAAATTCCCTATTAGTTTTTTCCCATTGACATTTCCTAAACAAACAAATGAAAAACAGGGGACTTTTTTTTGTCTGAGTCAAATGTTCTATGGTCTCTGGTGAATCGCTTGGTTTGTCCAATAAAACTCTTCTTTTTTTATATGGATTTTACGAAATGTCACTCAATGGAAAAATGAATGGGGAATTTCTATGCCTAGGCCCGGAAGAGGGCGTGACATAGGCACTCTATTGGTCTGCACCCCTGCTGGAGTCGAGTCAAAGTCATGTGACAGCAGAGCAAGATGGATTTACCATCACGCCTGCAAGTTTAGGATTAGACAGCATTCATCTGCATCTCTGCTGATCCTTAAGAAACTCCTTCATGATTGTTTTGACATTTGGAGAGACATGTTCACAGTCTGTTGTCTGTTTTGCTCTTCAGTTTGCTCCTCCACACTTCTTCTTGTTAACGGTTTGGGAGCTCGTCCGAATCTTGATTTCATTTCAGAGGCTTGAGACCTTTTGCATTACATTACATTACATTACATTACATTACATTACATTACATTACATTTTGCTAGCAACGAAATGGCAAGGATCAAATTCAAGAGCTGAGAGACAGAGGCGGCGACATGGGCTTAGAAAATAGCCAGAGCCACATCCTGGGACGTACACCTACACTCATTTGACCCACATTTCTATTTGTAGAATAGTCGACTTGCTTTTTAGGCATTCAATATATCATTGTGATGAACATGCAGCAAGAACAATCAAACTGATTGGGTCTTAAATTAATGCTTTTCTGACAATATGATTGATTTTGGTTCATATCAGTAGCTGTGTTTCCATTACAGTTTTTCGTTTCGCAATTCCCGTTACCAGCAGCTGCCACAGTGATTACGCACGCGGATCTGCCCCATATCCCGTCCCCTGCATGCTCAAATCCAACCAATGGTCAATGCAAATCACAACATGAAGTTACAACGCATATAAACGAGCCTGATTATCAATTCAAAAGAACATGTTGCGGGCTGCGGTGAATGCAGTGAGCGCGACAGGCAGAGGAAAAAAGGTAGCCTACAACTTGTCCCATTTTAGAGATGGAGGAGGGGGGGAAAGGCTGATATGGTGCAATAGTCAGAATATCGTGTATTATAATTATAACATTGTACCTGAAACGTGTGTAATGTATTAATCACTTCAGTCAACAGCACCGCACCGGTGTGCTTTTCATCCCGCCGATCATCTCGCCGCTGTGCCAAATGCGCGCACACAGGCATGGATCGATTTCTCCCATTAAACATGATCTATTTTCCGGCTCCGCTTTTGCACAACACGTCTTTCTGCTAGGTAGCGTTGCTTCAAAGTTTTCCACTTGCTGCGAAGGTTTTGCCACGGTTTATCAAACCCTTTCTCCCTAATTTCCTTTCATTTTCCAAAGGAGAAGATGGGTCACATGACGTGCAAATGCGGAAAATGTGTTTCCATTACACTTTTGCGATAAACTGCTATATCGACACGTCTGAAAAACCACCTCATGAGAGCGCAAAAACGTTTTGCGATATTTGGGAGCTTTTTCGAAATTTACGTGTTTCCATTACCCAATTTCTATTGCGATATTTAGATTTTGCGCATTTCTGACGGTAATGGAAACACGACTAGTGTGGTTGTTTGCCTTGATGAATCACTGACTACAGGTCAGAATTTACCAATTCACCAGTAACTCCATCACATAAAGTGATCATTTGAAATAGTGATGGGAAACTTAAATGTAGTCTCCCCATTTATCCTGGCGCTAAGCTTTGAGATTCAGTTGACTCATGGCTTGAACAAGGTTTTGTTGTATTGTAAAAAGTAACAATGATTACAGATTACAATAAAACACTCCATAAACCTGGTTTACCCCCCCCCCCCCCCCCCCCTTCACTCACACACACACACACACACACACACACACACACACACACACACACACACACACACAAACAAATCTGGACTGATAGTGTTATAAATAGCTTGGGGCAGAGGCCAGCAGTGAGCACAGTGCTGCTGGCAGAGTTTAGAGGCACTTGTCCCCAAATGACACACACACACGCACGCGCGCGCGCACACACGCACACACACACACACACACACACACACACACACACACACACACACACAGTCTCTCAAAATTATACATGCTTTTGCACTTACAGATGACCACCCTCTTCTCTCTCTCCTTCATGTGAAGAACACTCAGCACACGCTGCAATCTGCAGCACCAATCTGCACAGAAACCTTATCTTACTGATGGGAAATGCAAACACACACACACACACACACACACACACACACACACACACACGTGACAACACACAATCTTGGGCGGTGAGTGTTCTTGATCCAGCAGCGGGATTAAAACAGAGAATGGGGGGGGGGGGGGGGGGTTAGTGTTGACAGAATGCCTCCTCTAATCTGCTTCATTACCACACGGCTTCAATCTGTAGCTTGAGTCTCTCTCTCTCTCTCTCTCTCTCTCTCTCTCTCTCTCTCTCTCTCTCTCTCTCTCTCTCTCTCTCTCTCTCTCTCTCTCTCTCTCTCTCTCTCTCTCTCTCTCTCTCTCTCTCTCTCTCTCTCTCTCTCTCTCTCTCTCTCTCTCTCTCTCTCTCTCTCTCTCTCTCTCACCATGTAGCCATGCTTACAGGCAACAGATTTGAACTTTTCAATTCAAAACTAAATAGACCAAATCAGCGGGATGTTTACATTTACTTCCGGGTACCCCTGAGGTCCACACATTATAATGGCGGTGGACGGCACAAACTGACGTGTTGAAGACAAAAACAGACAAAGAAGACAAAAATGGTTCGTCCGTGTTGTGTTGTTGTTTAATATCATTCATAACAACACTTTCACTAACGTTAGTGGAGACCAGACTAGCTAATTTACCTGTTGGACCAGACCAGAGTAGACTTGAAGCTAAATTAAATTAACTTGGCGTCAGTAGCTCTGTCTGTAATAACCTCGCGTCACCAGGCTCTTCTCACGAGTCTGCAAAAAACAGCGAGTTTGACAGACAAACAAAACGTTATTAGCTAGCTAACACTACATAAAACAAACACAGAAGAAAGGCTAGATACGTCGGACAAGCATGTTTACCAACCGTTTAACCATTTAAATTGAAAGTAGTCGGCCGAAAACAGCGAGAGGGTTTGACAGCATTTATTTGACAACACGCACATTTAAACCTGCCGCCTTCCCCAAGTGGTACCCGGAAGTAAATTTGTTTACATGGTGACGTCACGGTGATTTGGTCTATAAAATGTCCATCCAGCTGCTGGGTTGAAGCAAAATCGACTGGCTTCCTGTACCTTTAAAAACAGGACCTTTCAAATGTTTTGACAACCATTTTCAATCTGTCACACCTGCTGCACTTGCTTGGTCCTAGATGTGGAAACAGCTCAAAGAGCTTTCAAGGGTTCTGGGCTGTTACTGAGATGTGATCCTGATTCCTCTCTATCCACAGCACCTCTTTCTAATGGAGGTTGGTCATCTGAGAAGGTTTCTGTGCATCAGCTGCTGAAAACGTCATCGGATCAGGTTGGATTTGCTTTTGGTTGATCGTTTCTTGTTGCGACAAAATGCTGATGGAAACAGTGTTTTAAGAAAAAATACATACATCATTCAATTTAATTGACTGAAAGCTGCAGTAGTCTAGACACGATTTTCATTTAAAATACATGAAAACATAAAAACATTATCAGCCCAAATCAACAGGATGAGTGAGCATGAGCGTGCTGAGTGTAGTTGAATCAATTCATCAGTTTGAACTTTGCAAAATTCAAGTAGTTACCCCTCTCCGTCTCACACACAGCCAATGGCCTTCTCTCTCTCCGTCTCACACACAGCCAATGGCCTTCTCTCTCTCCGTCTCACACACAGCCAATGGCCTTCTCTCTCTCCGTCTCACACACAGCCAATGGCCTTCTCTCTCTCCGTCTCACACACAGCCAATGGCCTTCTCTCTCTTCGTCTCACACACAGCCAATGGCCTTCTCTCTCTCCGTCTCACACACAGCCAATGGCCTTCTCTCTCTTCGTCTCACACACAGCCAATGGCCTTCCCTCTCTCCGTCTCACACACAGCCAATGGCCTTCCCTCTCTCCGTCTCACACACAGCCAATGGCCTTCCCTCTCTCCGTCTCACACACAGCCAATGGCCTTCCCTCTCTCCGTCTCACACACAGCCAATGGCCTTCTCTCTCTCCGTCTCACACACAGCCAATGGCCTTCTCTCTCTCCGTCTCACACACAGCCAATGGCCTTCTCTCTCTCCGTCTCACACACAGCCAATGGCCTTCTCTCTCTCCGTCTCACACACAGCCAATGGCCTTCCCTCTCTCCGTCTGACACACAGCCAATGGCCTTCTCTCTCCGTCTGACACACAGCCAATGGCCTTCCCTCTCTCCATCTGACACACAGCCAATGGCCTTCTCTCTCCGTCTGACACACAGCCAATGGCCTTCCCTCTCTTCGTCTCACACAGCCAATGGCCTTCCCTCTCTCCGTCTCACACAGCCAATGGCCTTCTCTCTCTCCGTCTCACACACAGCCAATGGCCTTCTCTCTCTCCGTCTCACACACAGCCAATGGCCTTCTCTCTCTCCGTCTCACACACAGCCAATGGCCTTCTCTCTCTCCGTCTCACACACAGCCAATGGCCTTCCCTCTCTCCGTCTCACACACAGCCAATGGCCTTCTCTCTCTCCATCTGACACACAGCCAATGGCCTTCTCTCTCTCCGTCTCACACACAGCCAATGGCCTTCTCTCTCTTCGTCTCACACACAGCCAATGGCCTTCCCTCTCTTCGTCTCACACACAGCCAATGGCCTTCTCTCTCTCCGTCTCACACACAGCCAATGGCCTTCCCTCTCTCCGTCTCACACACAGCCAATGGCCTTCCCTCTCTTCGTCTCACACACAGCCAATGACATTCAATACATTTGGGCTCACTGGAGAAAAATAATTGTGATTGAATCCGTTTTTTCTGTGCAAGGCAAATCTAATATCCTTCAAAAAGGTAGAAATGCAGTTTGCATTACTTTGATTTTTGTGTCTGTTTGTTCATAATGTAGCACTAGACTAGAGAGATTCTCTGATACAGCCTGGATGCTATTTTAGCCTGTGTCAGCATAAGTCATATCAACTCATAACTAGGGATGCACGATATGGATTTTTTTTTTTTATTAAAAAAAATATATATATATATATTTTTTTACCTGTATTTTATGCACACCTGGGGTTAAAAAAGGGTTAGGGTAGATGTATGGATGTAGTGAGCATAGCTCTGACCTAACCAAATCTAACTGACATCACTGTGAATGCAAAACAAAGAAAACTTCTGATATAATATGATTGTTTTAATAAAGTGTATCACTCAATTATAGTCAATACAAAAATAAAGGCTTTTATAGAACGGAAAGCCAAGCTGCTTAGTCTGCAGATAAAACACTGACAAAAGGCATAGTAATTTAGACTCTTATTGTCATGTTACTGATCTGTTCAAATTTTGCATTGGTTCCATTTCTCAGTGAATTGTAGCCTGGGCCCAATGAATGGGGCAGGCACTATCTGTGTCGTTTCACTTTTTACTGAAAAATGCTGCCACCAGATTAAAGAAAAGACACTATGTGATGTTGACTGACTGATGCTTTTTATGTAGCCTAATGTGCGCGACTGCGCCTTTGTTTTCATTATTGGTTCTGTTCATTGACAGTACAATATATGGACAATATATGGACCACCTATGTTTTTGACACGGCAAAATGAAGCTAATTTCCCGATATTGTTTGATTTCGTTTGATTGGATGAATGGATTTTCCTGTTGCATTGTGGGAAATCTGTTCAAACCTGGAGCCGGGAAAACAGGAAGGGGCGTGAGCGTGGACGGGACTCTGGGGAGGGTTTCCTCCGCCACGGCATCCATCTTGTTCATCTTGTTTTCCCTGCTAGCCGTTAGCTTGGCTAACAAATGTTGCTAACGTTAGTTGCTATTGCTAGCCTTGCTCCATTGCTCTCACAGTGAATACAGTAGCCCGAAGAAAAACCAGAGTATTATTTCCTCCAGACCTCGCGCGGCGTCACCAGCCTGCCGCTTGCATCTTCAACAAAATCGAGGTAATCTTATTTTCTAACGTAACGCTAATTGCATAGCACGACATTAACGCTAGCTACATGTCCATTTGTCATTACAGGAGGACGTTAGACTAGAGTAGCATAAGTTAACGTTATACAACGTTAAACTATTGCATGCTGCACAGATTCGGTCGTAGACAGAAAACAAACGCAGTTCTGTTTACCTAGGTTACCTCTTTGAGATGAGGCAGACTCAAAGCATACTCATATGATCTACCAGCTATAGCGTTATATAACTAGCTAACGTTAGATCAACTATCAATCAATGAGGGGGAACAAGGGGGTTCAACTCCTCTGGATAGTTTATCCACCTCTGCATTTACAGTATTTACCAATCGCACGTAGTGTTGGGTAAGCAAACGTTAAAGTTATACAGCGATTAACAGCGTCTAATTCGTTTCTTCTAGTGATGGGAATTACGGCTCTTTGACGGGAGCCGGATCTTATGGCTCCGTTCCTTTCCGAGAGCCGTTCAAAATAGCGGGTCCTCGTTCCCTTTTTTTTCTTTTTTTAATGGGGCTGTTGATCTGCGAAATTACTAGGATAATGATATGGTATAATTTGGATCAGATTTGATCTTAGACCCACAACTATTTCATTTGGCATCAGTGGACTGCAGCAGCATTAAATTACTCATAGTATGTCCAGACCTAATGTCAATGATCTGCATTGTAAACATGATACAAGGTGACACCATATCCATCTGCTTAGTCAGTGAATTTACTTCTATGAAATGTGTTGTGTAAATAAAGTTGGCTTTCCTTGAATGCAATTCATGCAACACTTCGCTGCTCAGAAAGTCTTCAGATGCACTCCGCGGCGTAGCCCGTTTTGATATCAAGCTGAGTCCGCCCACCCAGGCCAGTTACAGCATGCACCGGTAGCAATTAACGAGTGCACCTCCCTGCTCAGCGGGCTAGCAGAGGGAGGGAGGGAGGTCTACCCTGTGTGTGTGGTGTGGAGCGCAGGCAGTGAAATGTAGGTACAACATTAAAATGAACGGCTCTCAAGTAGGACTCGGTTCCCTTCGTTCATAGCAAAGAGCCGTTCAATAGATTCGGATCGTTCGCGAACGTCACATCACTAGTTTCTTCCAAGGGTAGCTGCTGTCCAGTACCAGATGGGACACACAACAGAGGATCATGATTTGTGAAGATCAAAGCTATAATATTCTGTTCTCCTGAGATTAACGCTAAACTACATGTTACTGATGATCAGTTGTTTCGACATAGGAAATTGCAATAACACACAAGCCAAATGCTGACATGAGAGATTTGATTTGAACAAGTTGTAGCTAGTATCTGCCAGTGACCGGAGAATATTGTTATATTTGCTTGTTTTAATGCTTTTGTCAATAAACATTGTCAACAAAGATAGCCTTGTTGTATATTATCATGTATCTGAATGTCGCAAATATGATCGCGCAGAACGATCCATTAGTTGTCTGGTCAGGGGCAGGTTGGATAAAATGATCAGATGTGATATAAAGATTGTTGATGTCGAGTGAACACAAACTACGAACCGAAGATTGGACCAGAGGACATGACGACGGAGAAACAACCGATCAGCAGTCTGCTTCAATCAATGAATGCTTTATATTTATTGAAATGAAATATGGTGATATCTGGTGGTCTGAAATTACCCTCTAGCTAGGCTAACTGGCTCATATTATGTCATATTATTGTAACGTCTGAATCAGCGTTTCATAACTTTATAATATCCTAACATTACTGTATAGCCTGACGTTAGCTAATGCTACCCATCCTTCCATTGGTGTATGCTGCCTTTAGCTTGTGGTATTATGGTACAGTAATATTGTCTAGCTAGACAGACAAGTTTATCTGAAATCAGGGTGACAAGATCCCTGCTGCTAGCTCGTCTGCCTTTCTGTGTCACAGAGTATCTTGCATGTTTACAGTATCTTAACAGACTGCATTACATGCTACACCATGCAAATATATTTTGATATAATTCAAACAATGGTTCCTTTCCATGGTGGGCTGGACTGTATGTATTGCTGTGGAAAAAGTTACATTTGATTGTTTCAAGTGTTACACGTTATATTTTTAACTGAGTTTTGCGGAATTACCTCAACACAATTGTGTATCAGCTTTAAATGTCCAATATATACAGCATTAAACAAACGACCAGCAGCATTCAAATGTGCAAAAACGTTATATTTATTGAAATGTGGTGATCATGTCACAAGTCACATTACATAACGATATAGCGTTAGGTGTTCTTTTGATCAACAGACCTCATAACGGGGATCTATACTGTTACTACGTTGCTAGCTAGCTAGCCGCAGATCAGCTCTGAAGCCCCAACTTGTATGGTCGCTGCCCGTCCACTAAAACCCGATTTCGATATAGCGTTTAGGTGTTCTTTTGATCAACAGACCTCATAACGGGGATCTATACTGTTACGTGTGTCTACTAACATCATTAAAATATCATAAAAGTAACGCTGTTTCTGGTATTTTGCTTTTAATCTCTGGCTACGTTGCTAGCTAGCTAGCTAGCCTGCCTTGGCAACTGGTTGGGATCATCTGGTTTCCTGTGACTGGTGTCAATCAAGGAAAATCCCGCCCCCAAAGTTATAATTTCTATCGGCTCTTTTACTCGAAATGGGACCACAATTTAGAAAACGGAGCCCAGGAGAGCATGAAAAAGACTTGAAATTGTTTATTCAGACCATAAGCTCATTCGGAAAATGTTTATTTAAGACACAGAACGAGAGAGAAGTCGGCTCATTTTTAAATTGGAGCCAATGTACGTGTCGTCACTTCCGGACCTGATGTGCGCCCCCCTGCGGACTTTCGAATTAATGGAATTTCAGGACTGGCCTCATACATTCCCTAATTCTGTTGCCCACTGGTTCTGTTACTGTAGATGGCTCTGTCTAGCAGCTAACGCTAACTAGCGCGGTTAGCTTAACGTTAGCGAGTGGTTTTTTGGAGTTAAATACACAATCCCTGGATGTTTAATTTCGGGTAAAGGGGTTTCCATTAGTTTCTATAAGTTTACGCCAGCTCTGTGTATTACAGTAAGTGCTTTTGCGGGACTGTTCGATCACAAGCCACAGATTGTCTGCCAAGTGGACGAGCCTGCAGGGTAAGCCGCGCTACGAGCTAATGCTAACAAAACTCGCTAACAAAACTCGCTAACAAAAACAACAAACATATCCGCTGCATCATCGCCAGCTTTGGTTTAACGTAATGCCAGCTTAGAGGTTTCCCCTCCTCTCAGAACCTGTGTGGGACATGGATTGCAAATTACAGTAGCTTTCTGATCATTCTGAAACTGAAAAACAGCAACACACTGGGAGCAGCCATGTTTGCGTCGCAGCTGTGATGTACGACAACAAAGGCTCCGCTTCAAAATAAAGCATGATTATTATCGGATGATAATTTATCGGAAAAAGGCCATTATCGGAATAATAAATAATAACGCAAAATGGCCATATCGGCCGATAATTTATCGGTCCGATAATTATCGTGCATCCCTACTCATAACAGTTACAATGCCTCAAAATCGACACATATTAAATTACGCCTATGACGGAAGCAGTTTTTAATAAGACTTCACCTGTTTTAACAGCTTGTAACAGCTCACAAACTACCGTAACGCATCATTATCATTACAGCCTGTTACAACAGCTTGTAACAGCTCACAAACTACCGTAACGCATCATTATCATTACAGCGACGTGCTTTGATGCTGCCTAACAACAGAGTTGGGACAATCCATCTGAGGAAAGACACTCAGTGTGTGATCTACTAAAACCTGGGCAGATTGAGCAGCTCCTCTGCAAAGTGCTGTGTTGTGTTTCCACTCCATCACACAGCGGCTCTCCACAGCCTCTACAGTGGGGGGTTGGAGAGTGAGCTGCAGAGAGGTGCCAGTGCATGGCGCCATGCTATCAGCACACACACACACACACACACACACACACACACACACACACACACACACACACACACACACACACACACACACACAACTATACACACAAATAGACACACACAGGTAGAGACATGCACATTCAAAGATGCTTTCACAGGCACAGGTAGAGAGACACAAAACCAAACACTTTTATATTACACACACACACAAACACTGGTGTGCACGCACACGCACACAAACACACACACACACACACACACACACACACACATACGCACGCACACACTGGAGACAGTCAGTGGATTGATGGACTGAGTAGACAGGATCAGAAAGCTGACGCATCACTGCCCCACTGCCCTGGCGTCTCCAAGACTCTGTGTGTGTGTATGTGCGTGTGTGCGTGTCTGTGTGTCTATGCCTGTGTGTGTGTGTGTGTGTGTGTGTGTGTGTGTGTGTGTGTGTGTGCGTGTGCGTGCGTGCGTGTCTGTGTGTCTATGCCTGTGTGTGTGTGTGTGTGTGTGTGCGTGCGTGCGTGTCTGTGTGTCTATGCCTGTGTGTGTGTGTGTGTGTGTGTGTGCGTGCGTGTCTGTGTGTCTATGCCTGTGTGTGTGTGTGTGTGTCCGTGCGTGTGTGTCTGTGTGTCTATGCCTGTGTGTGCGTGCGTGTGTGTCTGTGTGTCTATGCCTGTGTGTGTGTGTGTGTGTGTGTGTGTGTGTGTGTGCGTGCGTGTGTGTCTGTGTGTCTATGCCTGTGTGTGTGTGCGTGCGTGCGTGCGTGTGTGTCTGTGTGTCTATGCCTGTGTGTGTGTGCGCACCTAGCTTCCCGGCGGCAAGGCTAGCCCATATATCCATTATGTGAATTAAATATTCCAGTGTTTGTTGGGATGTGGGTGCTTTTTCTTCTGAAAGTATTGCAGACAACACAGTCTAGTACATGTTAACTCATTCATGGCCAGTTTAGGACTGCCAATATTTAGCACAGGCCAAAGATTTTCATAATTGTTGGTCATCTTTCAAGACCCACAGTAAATTATCTATTAGCACCAAAGTGATTTGCAATACCTCAAAATGAAGATGTACGTCTCTGGGTTCACCAGGAAAAAAAAGTGAGCTTTTAGCATGTTCTGTACTCTACTTATAGCCATTTATATTAGGGCTGTGGCGATTCACTTATCTCCCGATTCGATACTATCACGATTCTTGGGTGCCGATTCGATTTATATTGCGATTCTTAAGTATTGCGATTCTACGATTATTGCGATTCGATATTACGATTTATTGCGATTTTTGTTTATTTTTTTCTTTTATTTTTTCAGTTTGTTTGCTTTTTTACACTAGATTAGAACATGGGAAAAGTTGAATCATACACTAGAGACTGTATATTATATATCATGAGTAGGGCTGGGCGATATAGTTAAAAACAGGGGCGGACTGGGATCATAATTCAGGCCGGGCATTAGATACCAAGCAGGCCAGGCCGATATGGGCCAACGCGCGTGAAATTTGGGCCGTTTGAAGCCAGATTTGGGCCGTTTGAAGTCCAATTTTACAATGAGATGCACCCACTTTAACCCTGAAGTGTAATTATTACTTCAGACTAACTAATAAAGTAATAAAACCACTAGTAAACCAGTAGGTGGCGCCTGGCCTGCTGTTCAGTGAGTGGCCTGACTGCAAGCACCAAAAAAAAAAAAAAAAAAAAAAAAAAAAAATTTGCGATTATCGATTCTGGAATAAAAGATCGATCCAAAAAATCGTGACATTAAAAATCGCGATACTTAGGTGAATCGATTTTTTCCCCCACCCCTAATTTATATACACCCTGTTTTCACCAAAAAGGTCTCCCTGAGAAGATAAACAGGAGAAAAGGCCATTTTTGTAATCTCAGGCAGAACTCGCTCTCAATTCTTTTATTTTGAACTGTATTGACATCAGACATGTAAATATTATTCGTTATGACACAAATGACAAAAAAAAAAGATATATATATATATATATACATGAAGTGCTTTTTTTTTACATTCAACAATACAGTTTACTCAGTGTGAGTGAGTGTGCAGACAGACACACAGACAGACAGACAGACAGACAGACCGACAGACAGACAGACAGACACACCGACAGACAGACAGACAGACACACACACACACACACACACACACACACACACACACACACACACACGATCCCCCTTTTATCTTCGTTGCGTGATTTCTAACCCCACATAGGATAAGCAATAACCACGCCCTGTGGCGCCGGGATTGGCCAGGAGCAACACTGGAGGGCACGCAGCCCAGCGATTTCATGAACCAACTGAATAGCTCTTGAGAACGGACAGCGGGCTGCTGTGACTGCCGCTTCTGCCTTGTTAGCTGTTAGTGTGTTTATTTTGTTTTGTTCTGGTCCACCCGTCCTCGTCCATGTCTCCCTGTCCTATCCTCCCTGCTATTTTCAGTTTGCAGTTCAGTTTGCAGTTCTTAAGTCCTTACACTGGTTGCCAGTGTGTCAGAGAATAGATTTTAAAATACTGTTATTAGTCTATAAATCACTTAATGGCCTAGGCCCAAAATACATAGCTGAATTGCTCCCACGCTACGAACCGTCTAGAACTCTTAGGTCAACAGGGTCCAGCTTATTAACTGTCCCTAGGATCAAATCAAATCACGGGAAGGCTGCATTTACCCACTATGCTTCTGCTAGCTGGAACAAATTGCCTGAAGACCTCAGATCTGCCCCAACCTTACTTACTTTTAAAAATAGACTAAAGACTTTTATGTTTACCGTCGCTTTTAACTGCTGACAGCTACTATGCAAACCCAATGAGTCCTCTATAAGTTTTAGCTCTTTCTGCAACTGCTGCGCCTGCTGCCTATTGCACTTTTTATACTCTTTTTTTTTAAGTTTTGTTGTGATGCTTTCAAATGTCCATTTTATTTCTTCTTTTCGTTTATTTTCCTGTAATACACTTTTTATACTCTTTTTTTTAAGTTTTGTTGTGATGCTTTTAAATGTCCGTTTTACTCTCTTCTTTTCTTTATTTTCCTGTCAACCATTTTATGTGAAGCACTTTGAATTGCCTCTGTGTATGAAATGTGCTATACAAATAAACTTGACTTGACTTGACTTGACTTGACTATTTGATCGTTCCCGTTTTCCCCTCGGCTATTCAACACGTCCTCACCGCCCTCTGGATTACCCGTCAAACTGATTGATCATTTCCTCATTCCTCCGATGATCAAACACATCTCTGGATTACTTTCTCCCGTTTTCTCCCGGCTGGCACACAGGAAGGCGACCAGCTCGTGCAGCGCGCCGAGGGGCGTTTCAATGGCGTTTCTCCTGTCTGCACAAGGAAGCGTTTATCCGTTTTCTGATTTTCCTCCTGCTCAATTTCAAAACAACAGCTGCGGTATGTGTTTGTTCACGTGTTGTCGGCTTGCCTTAGATGCCAGGGACCTGGACCCTGTACTACGAAGCTAGTTTAACAGATCCGCGATAAGTCCCTTTGATCTGGTTTGACTGAACAGGATCAAAGCTATCTAGTTTAAGGATACTACGACGCTGGTTTTGTAGTCGATAACTGAAGCTGGGATCTGCCTGTGCACGCGCACGTTTTTCGCTCGTGCACAGGCGCGCGTCCACACGAAAGAGGTGCACTAGCCAATCACATTATGAACAGCTGAGTTGATCCACGCCCACACCCATTTCCACACCCATTTCCTCATTCAGCGCAGCCACAGTGTGATCAGAGATTTTTGCGGATATTTAATGTATCCGCGATTTAATGTCAGAATGAAAATCCGCGTTGGATAGTCTGCTGAAGGGCTGTCTAAAGCAGCAGCTTGTATTCACATCAGTCATTTGATTTACTTTGATCAGCGATTTCTGTCTGATACAGCTGCATTGATACAGGCAGCAGCAACAAATGTAAAAGTGTAATCTCAGTCTATACATTTCCACAATCTGTAAGCCTATTTAGACCATAGATTTAAAAACGCATGCTCAATGAATAATGATCTCTATCACTCATGTGTGTGGTTGCACTGATCGAATAATTCATATATAAAATAGCCTAGTATAAAGCCTAATAGCCTACTATAAAAGAGAAAACTGTTGAACTGAATTGAGACGATGCGGGCATAGTTATCATTGATGAAAACTAGCCTATTTTTGCTCATATATTGGCATACAGCCTACAGGACACAGTTCCAGCTGAAAGATGCAAGAATAGCCTGCATATTTAGTATTGGGGCTATCCCATATTTAAACTAATATCTATATTATATGTATAGGCTTTTCTGGCATGTAGGAGAATATCACCCTCACTCCATTTGAAGGTCCGTTCATGATCTGCGCCGCGGTGATTAGTGATCATATTTCTCCACGCATCGTTGAGCTGTTAAGACATAAAGTGGTAAGTAGGCTTAATTTAATTATGTAGCCTACAGAGCCACGAATGTTTTGCTTGTTCTATTCTCAGTTGACTGCAATCTATTTTTCATATGGCGATCTTATCAATGGTGAGTGACTCCAGAGAGCCGATATTATATGGGTCTCTCATGGATTTTGATCTTATCCTCTGAAGCTAACCTGGTCGCGACCAGGTTAGCTTTGCAGCGTCAGTTGCCATGGTGATTGAAAGTTAACTTGCTTTGTAGTACGGCTAAACCAGGTTTAAACTCAAACTTACTCGGATAAGGCATTAAACTAGCTTCGTAGTACAGGCTACTGATACAATGTCACAGGCTGGGGAAGTGTTTGAACTACGCGCTGTACTAATAAAAACAAAAACACGTCAAACACGTCATTGGCTGGGAGGGCTATTCCTGATAACACGTCAAAGACGTCTTTGGCCATGAATGAGTTAATAACAGCATACAGTATGGTTTTATCAATATATGGGTGTGTTGGCAAAAAATGACAAATGAGATATCAGAAGACAAGGAGCCACAAATCAAAAATCGTTGATCCTGGCCCAAACTAGACAGATTAATTAGCTGATAATGATGCATTGCCTATGCCATTGTAACCCTATTAAAGTGCCATTACCCAGAATGCTGTGCAAGTGTACAAACATTCAATAAGGGTGCTAACATGTGCTTATGCTTATTATTTAATTACATTTATATTTAGGATAAGCAGTTTAATCTCTGTATCCTGTTTGAAAATATCCCTACAGTATATATGTGAATAATATAAATATCTTAGCATGGAAAAACACTGCAGTAATCATGATGGGCTTTGCTTGGCTTAGTATCCTGGCTCTACTGGCAGCTTCTTGGCAGACATGTTTGGATGCAAGCTTATTGTCAATGGAAGCGTTTACATGCAGCAGTTAAACTAATGGAAAACGTGAGTATGCCACATATAATATGTGGCCAAACAGCATGAACTCATTAACTTTACAGAGAAAGCCATTAGACATCGGAAGAAGTTTCATGACAATGCACGATTTGGATTTAAGATCTAATAATTCAAGCGTAACAATTGATCCATTGTGTAATAATTGAAAGAATTGATGGAAAAGAGAAGATATCCCGCAGTGTGTCCGTTTGAACATGTTGTGTCCCATATGGCACTAGTGCTTCTCAATGTGTGTCTGGAGACAACCAGGGGTCCTTGAGGGGGTCCCCAGCAAACTGATGAATTAATTGTTTTTATTTTATTGTTGTTATTTCATTTACAAGAAGTCAACAAAATTAGAACATGTAGAAGAATGACTGCTTTAATCTTATCTTCTCTGTGGATATTTTATGTTTTTATTTTTGGCCACCCCCCCACCCCCCGCCCCCCTACTCCCTAATTGTTAGGGTGCTCCACGCCCTCTGCCAATCTGGGAGAGTTGTAGACTAGCACATGCTTCCTCTGATGCATGTGCAGCCAGTCACCAACCGGTTCTTTTCACCTGACAGTGAGGAGTTTCACCGGCAAGAAATAGCACATGGGAGGATCACACTATTCCCCCCAGTTCCCCTCCCCCCAAACAGGCGTCCCAACCGACCAGAGGAAGCACTAGTTCAACTAGGACACACACCCTTAATCCGGCTTCCCACCCGCAGACACGGCCAATTGTGCCTGTATGGATGCCCGACCAAGGCAAGCAAACATTGGGGCTCGTACCTGCAACCCTCATGTTGGTAGGCAAGGAATCTACTGCTGCACTACCTGGATGCCCAATCATAGTTTCTCTGTTATCTCTCTACCTACAGCACAGATATAGTCATGGAACTCTGGAGAAAATCTAAACCTGACAATACAAATATTCTCAGATTTGGGATCTCATCAAATGGGGGTCCGTGTCCCTAATTTGGACTGAATGAGGGGTCCTTGTTGATCTGAAACAGGTTGAGAATGGCCACATGGAACAGGAAGAGTCAATGTGAGCAGTGACTCAGTGTGGAGCTGTGTAAGATAAGTGCTATCTTTTCTCCTGCAACAGCTTCAAGTCTGCAGGTTATTTATAAGTTGTGAGACTTTGTGACTAAATATACACACACTCCCGTGAATACAGGACCATTCACTGACATCAGCATGCACACACACACACACACACACACACACACACACACACACACACACACACACACACACACACACACATCGCACACAAACACACACACACACACACACACACACACACACACACACACACGTACGGTGTGAAGTGGATGCAATTACACACGCATGCCCAAACCTCTTTCTGGTATGGTAGCTATTTTCAATAAAAGACATCCTACACTAAAACAAGGGAATTATGCATAGTGGGACACAAACACACCTACGCACGCACGCACGCGCACGCACGCACGCACGCACGCACGCACACACACACACACACACACACACACACACACACACACACACACACACACACACACACACACACACACTCACTCACTCACTCACTCACTCACTCACTCACTCACTCACTCACTCACTCACTCACTCTCTCTCACACACACACACCAGTATTTCCCCTAAAAAACATTGTGAGTTAAATTAATCGCCAACTATTTTGATGATCAATTAATCTGGTTGAATTTTTTTTTAAATCACAATCCTCTAATTCCAGCTTCTTAAATGTGAATATTTCTGGTTTCTTTATCCCTCTATGACAGTCAACTGAATTTTGAGTTGTGGACAAACAGAGACATTTGAGGATGTCATCTTGGGCTTTTGGAAACATGATCGATTTTTTTTTTACCATTTTCTGACATTTTATAGATACACCAAACAACTGATCGATTAATCAAGAAAATAATGGACAATGAAAATAATCGTTGGTTGCAGACCTATTTGTGACGTGGAAAGGATTGCATTTCAACTCGTATGACTTGACGGTCGCTCTGCCAGACCTCCACTACCACTACTCACCAGCAGGGAAAAGAGGGAAGGAGAGAGGAGGGGAGTGGCAGGCACACTTTCACATATCACTGAATTATACAAGTGTCTCAATGTGGGGGTCCGGGGACCATTAGGGGTCCTTGCGGGGGTTCCAGAGGGACCCCAGAAAACGTATGAATTGTTAAACTTTAACATTATTTCATCAAACACAATTATAGAAAGTAGAACAATGACTATTTTGGTCATTATGTTGAATTCTGGACAAAATCTTATCTAACAATAAAAAATATCTCCCAGTTCCCCTCCCCCAAACAGGCACCCCTGACCGACCAGAGGAGATGCTAGTGCAGCGACCAGGACACATACCCTAAATCTGGCTTCCCACCCAGAGACACGGCCAATTGTGCTTGTATGGACGCCCCGACCAAGCCGGAGGTAACACGGGGGCTCGAACCTGCGACCCGCGTGTTGGCAGGCAGGGAATCTACCGCTGCCGTACCCAGACGCCCAAATGAGAAATATTGAACAATGAACATTCAGTTTCATGTGTCTTTTCTGTAATTACAGTATAGTAGGCTATAGCAATTCCCTTGCTGAGAGACTGTCACCCCCTGCTGTTTACGTGCTTTATTGAACCCTAAAAGCTAATAGCATGTGACAGCTAATAATAAGTTCTTAAAGCAAGCGATGATGTGAGACACTTGTTTGGAATTGGAATTGACCTGACCTCTTCAACTCATGTTACATTTCGTCTGCCTGAATATTGCTCAATATAAAAACACACAGAAACAAACTTCAGAGATAGGAGCAGTAAGTGATTATATACACACACACACACACACACACACACGCACACACAACTGCACACACACACACATTGTCCTGAAATAGCGGTAGCGTGATTGGAGAACAATGAGGCGGTCCCGTCAGAGGCGACAGCTTCCTGTCCCCAACACACACCCATCACATTCCTCTGTGCCAGTGTGTGTGTGTGTGTGTGTGTGTGTGTGTGTGTGCATTCTTGTACTCCTACCCTTGTTAATGTGAAGCCTAAATCGCCCGACGGACGAGGGTACTCCACCAACTAAGCACATTTTGTGCAGTGTGTACTGACAGAAAAACAATTTGTTTTGGGTGAAGCCAAAGGTTACTTAGCGTTATGTTTAGATTGAATAGTTAGGAGGATTATATAGAATAGTAGGATTAGAGAATGGATACGTCACAAATATAGTGATATAAATGAGTGTTTTTATTGATGTTTTTTTTCACAGAATTCTGTTGCTAGGGAACAGTTTAGAACCTAGCTTATGTCCTGTCAGTTATTGTACTAGCAAACACTGCCACAGGAAGTAAGCTGGGGGCAATTTAGAATGTTTATGTTGTAGAGTTGAAATCGTCTATAGTGAAAATATATAGCGTCAATCAGTCAAGGCCTAAATGGTGTTTGCAATTAATGTTCCCCTACCAGTGACCTGAATTGACCGCCAATCTCACCACCACAGCACATAAGCAGCTCTAGGTGGCACCGTGGCAGTAAGAGGTGACCCTTTGAAAAATGTGGACTTCAATACCCAGAAATCTTGCGAGGTGATGTCACTAAACTGCACACAGCTCACTCTTGTTTACCAACCCGGCCAGTCTGGGATGCTTTAAAGTTGACACTAAAGATACCAAACGGAGGAGAGACAGATTTAGAGCTCATGTTTAAAGTTGAGACTAAAGATAGCAAACAGAGGAGAGACAGATTTAGAGCTCATGTTGGCAGCTCTCTCTGGACGGAGCGCTGCTCACTGCTGTGTAGGGAGACACAGGTCGGATTTCAACAATTCACTCTCAATTGGTCAGTTCCTGTGGGCGGAGACGTGTCCGTACCAATCAACAGACTTTTATTTTGGACAAATCTAACATCAGCCAAATAATAGTCAGTTTCATTTCTACTAGCCCTTTAACATCAGCCAAATATTTCTACTAGCCACAGTAGTGTGTAGCCCAGCTGTTGCAGGTGTTTTGGGTTATAATATATATATTATTTTAAAGTTTTGTTGTGATGCTTTTAAATGTCCATTTTATTCTCTTCTTTTATTATTTTATTTTCCTGTCAACCATTTTATGTGAAGCACTTTGAATTGCCTCTGTGTATGAAATGTGCTATACAAATAAACTTGACTTGACTTGACTTGACTTATAATATCTACGGTACACTTAATAGCAACTGCATGTTTTGATCTAGACTTTTGTACATAGCACACTTGTTAAAAACAAAGCCGTCTAATGGAGGTTTTAATTTACTGATTGGAAAATAGCACATGGGACAGTAATTTGTTTATAAAACATGGTTGCTAGATTGTCTTCTTGAACGTCAGGAAACTAGAATAAGAATCTGTCAGGGCGTAGATTCAGCAGTGTAATATTAGGAGGAGCACAAAGTCAATAGGGATGATGACACTGTAGTAGTATCAGATGCCGGGTCGGGCCTGCTTCCCTGTCTGAAGGGCAGGTTATAGTACATGGTAACCACCGACTATCATCAATGCCCATTGGGCGCAATGGATATCGATCATAGTCGGTGGTCATGGTCGGTGGTTACCATGTTGTACCAAGGTTGTACCTTCTGGGCATTTGAAAACTATTATCACAAATCACTGTATTTCAACCTTGTTTTAACTGATTTAACAGCCTACCTAGTAGGTTTGCATATTCTGTGTATATTTGTGTGCTTTGTGTGTACATGTATATCATGTATGTTTTTTTTTTTTATTGTTTTCTATTGTGCTATTGTCAACTCGAGGTCATTGCAAATGAGAGCAATGTCAATGATTCTCGAGATTAAATAAACGTTATGATGATGTTATTTTTACAGTACAGTCAGAAGAAGCAGTGGATGTGATTGGTCCATCTGATGAGTGAATCCAATAAATCTTGATAACAACCTATTGGTGAAACCTAAAGAACATCGTGTCCACCTTGTTAACTGCAAATTATAGCGTAATAGATGACTTTCCCATTAATCACATGTTAATTTAAACTCATTATAATCCACTGAACATCCTACTAACCAATAGCCTACAGATTACAATCAGGGCCAGAACCTCGTTGGGGGCTATTATAAGGAGGAAATAGGAGGAGATGAGCTGAAGACAGCTGTCTCACTCGGGGAATGATCTGATTGTGTGTGTGAGAGCACATTACATGATCTGATTTCCTCACATTCTCAAACAGTGTGTGTGTGTGTGTGTGTGTGTGTGTGTGTGTGTGTGTGTGTGTGTGTGTGTGTGTGTGTGTGTGTGTGTGTGTGTGTGTGTGTGTGTGTGTGTGTGTGTGTGTGTGTACAGTAGATTGAAATGACTGGTGCTGCCCTCTCCATTAGTGAGATGGTTCCATTATGCCAAACCTTATTTCATCCTGACAAACATGATTATCACTTGATGCTGCAAAACAAAGCTTATTTTTTTCTTTTTGCCCTGTTATGGCTTATTAGGACATTTATTGTTTGTCATTGTTGTACTGTTGTTGCCACTAGAACCCATCCAAACATCACTTCACCAGCTCACAAAAACAACAGACAGTCGGTGGGAGCCCGTTACTTCAACTAACGAATATAACAGGAGACACCTTATAGAGGCTACCGCTACAGATTTATGTGATTAAATCTGAATGAAGAGAAAATGTCAGCTGATAGCTGATGGCTGCGAATCAAGATCAAAGCCAGATCAAAGAAAAGCAGCCACAGAATAACAACACAAATGTCAGTCTGCATTACATAAACGTACCTCACTTACCATGCAGACGTCCAGGTCTCTCTATGGCGATTATTCCTGTTTCAATCACAGCCGCTCCTTTGGTGTCAAAACGAAGCTGTGATTATGGACGACGGACCCCCACACGGCCCGGGCCCCGCCGCCACCGACCCTTCATCCGCTTCCAACCCGGGATCCTGCGCTCCTGTGCCGGGGCGCAGCGCCGCTGCCTCTCGGCGTCTCCCCCCAGCCTCCCGTCACGTCACGGCCAAACCTCGCTTTTGACGATGGACGATCCGTCTTTACACCAGTTGTAGAGGCACCGTTGCCCGGGTCTCTCCGCTGCAGCGTCGGGGCTGTGATGTTGTTGCCAGGTTGGGTGGGAAAGACGCGTTCATATCTTATTTATTTGCCTGGCAGGATCATAGTAGCCTACTACTTCACATCCGCTTTCCTGCTTCCGCTGCTACACACTTATGCCCGTTTTCCCCAAGCCAAGTCTGGAATCTCGCTTGCCAGACTAGACTATCTCCGTTTCGCGCTGGACCAGCGGAGGAGAGACATGACACAATCCAATCCGAACCGTTTTCTCACGATAATGTCCTCCTACCTACCGGCGTTAACAAACTAGTCGCATCCGCCTACATCAGTACCAGTGACGGCTGTGAACTTTTCTAAAGCCGCGGCCTTGTTATATGAACGTCCATTAACAGACCTCAAGACCTCAAAAGAAAATAGTGATTTAAAACCCCCTCCTTTCTGTAGCCTAGATCAGAGTTCCTCAACGTGGGGTCCTGGGACCACCAGGGGTCCTTGAATCACAATTAAATTTTATTAGAGAAAGTAGAATGATGACTATATTGATCATGGTTTATTTATCTGTTATCTCTACAATAGGCTACATAGAATTCTGGACAAAATCATCAAACAATAAAAGGGAGGAAGGGGGCTCTGTGTCTGTTTGTTTCCATTTTTGGCCCACCAATTGTGATGTCACTGATGATGTCACAATGTCTATGACATAATCAGTGATGTCACTCAATCAATTGTGATATCATGTCTACGACATCATCAGTGCTGTCACTCGAGCACTCGATGATGACATCAGTGATGGTAAATTGGCTCTGTCTGCGATTTTGGTCCGCGATCTCGAGCAATTGTGATGTCACTGATGATGTCACAATGTCTGGTCACTCGATCAATTGTGATGTCATCACTAAGTGATGTCATCAGTGATGCAAAGTTGGGCAGTTGCGCCTGCCAATAGAGCTGAGCAGGCGAGGCCACGCAGCAGCTGAGAGCTGCAGGCGAGGGCGAGCTGCGTGTGAGAGCTGCAGGGTGTAGCAAGCCTGGACAATGCGAGCCTAGGAATCGAGCACAAGATGCCTAGTAAAGAATATTCTCTATTTGGGTCTAACGATAAATTAGGGCTCCTTCACAGGAAAAAGGATGAGAATCACTGGCCTACTGTAGATCAGTGCCCAAACTGGCAAAACGATGAATAGTTTAATTTCAATATTATTCACTAAAAATTATCCCAATTAGAGAATGTTTAAAGTTGACTATTTTAGGCTCAGTGTAGTTCAACACAGGAGAATGGGGCCATATGGGGGACAGTTTTATGAGTTGGGAGGGCAGTGGGGCCTGCCTGGTGCCTATTTGGGGGTTGGGGACATGGAAAACATCTGAGATACCCTGGCCTAGATGAGAGTGCACTCAGTGCAGTGACCCGCGGAGGAAAGACGTTGGGAGCAGACAGTTGAGATGAGAGAGGAAGAGAGGAGGAAAGACATTGGGAGCAGACAGTTGAGATGAGAGAGGAAGAGAGGAGGAAAGACGTTGGGAGCAGACAGTTGAGATGAGAGAGGAAGAGAGGAGGAAAGACGTTGGGAGCAGACAGTTGAGATGAGAGAGGAAGAGAGGAGGAAAGACGTTGGGAGCAGACAGTTGAGATGAGAGAGGAAGAGAGGAGGAAAGACATTGGGAGCATAGTTGAGATGAGAGAGGAAGAGGGATTTGGCAAATAATCCCACTGCCTTAATCCCTGTCACAACAAAAGAAAGCTACTACTTCTGCTTCCATCCATATTTGCAGCTTTTGTCACATGACCAGAAAACAACAGAAAACAACAAGCTCTCAGATGTTCCAAAGCTACTTCCATCTTATTTATTATGATCTGAAAAAATTCCCTTCATACTTTAAATACCATTCATTAACAAATATAAAACTGTTTTTACATTGTGGCCCAGAATCATCTACCAATATTGCTCCCAATATTGCCGTTATAACCCACACTTTGTAGGATATAATAGCTTTATTGGTAGCAGTCATAATGATGATGATGACTGGAATGAGGTTGACAACAGTAAAAATGGTAAAAGCGGATAAAGTTGAAGCTGCCATCCGCTTTGCCACAAATGCCCCCTATAGGACACTCCACTGCAAACTATACTCCCTGGTAAACTGGCCCTCCCTCAAAATCAGACGAGACATTCGCTGGCTGACGTTTATTTATTTACAAAACACTTCTAGGCCTCACTCCCCCCTACCTAACACACCTACTGCAGTTACGCTCACCCCCCATGTACAACACCCGCTCTGCCACGCACCTCCTGCTGAAGGTCCCCAGAGCCCATTCCTCCTTGGGCCGCTCCTCCTTTCAGTTTGCGGCAGCTGATAGCTGGAACCAACTTCAAAAAACCCTTCTTATGGAAAGCTTTGTTCCCATGCGCTCCTTCAGGGACACAATTACAAACACCTTAGAGCATAAGCTTCTCCTGATGCTCTCCACCCTGTCCATGTGTCTGTTTATGTTTGCCTGTGTGACTGTGATGGTATGGCCATACTAACATGCCCTGTCTGCCGGCTACTGTGATGTCTGTCTGCCTATACATGCTGCCTTTATACTGCTGTGTGCTGCTTATGTGCTGTCTACTACAACTGTGTGCTGTCCTGTACATAACTGCAGGATTTTTATTGTTTTTAAGTGTCTGCTTCTGTGCTAATTGTCTGTTAACTACATGTATTGTATGTTACTGCCTCTGTGACTGTTTGTGATGTCCATTTTTAATCGTCGATTCCGAATTCCCTCCTGCATCCCCTTCCCCGCCTTATGAGGTCTTTTGCCTCCTACCAGGCTGTCACACTGGATAAGAATTTGTTCTTACAGACTTGCCTGGTTAAATAAAGGTTGATGATGATGATGATGATGAAGCTATTTAGCTTTCAATCAAAAAGCTTTAAAATGCTGAAATTGAATGGTAACAACAGGATAAAGACTATGGGCAGTTTGTAATGTAATATAAAAGAAAACAATGAAGCATAGTCTGATTCTACTGAGAAAAGAATGGCATTAAAGACAATAGTTAAATCCAACAAAATTAAATGTGTTTTTATTCAACAGGATCATATGAAAAAATATGTACTGACAAAGTATTATTTTACAGCTTGCATTGGAAACATGTTTCAAACAATGTCCTGCAATTCTCTGCATGAAGACATGGTGATACTCGGTCGGTGTGTGCGTGCGTGCGTGTGTGTGTGTGTGTGTGTGTGTGTGTGTGTGTGTGTGTGTGTGTGTGTGCGCGCATGTTCAAATGATGACCGTAACAACCAGTGTTTCCTTGACATTCATTAGCTGTGGTGGTTAAGGAATACAATATATATATATATATATAATATAAATACAAGGAAAATGTAACAATAAATCGTCACCTAAATAAATATTACAATTTAATTACAATTAATAATAGAGCAGAAATGTCCAGATATCATGATGTTCTGATACTGCAGCACTCATAGCAAATTAACCTGGGTCTCAAAACCAAAAATATACAAACAAACAAAAATCTACAGGAAACACTGGCAATGACAATGATTTTGGATTGTGTGTGTGTGTGTGTGTGTGTGTGTGTTCAGACAATGCAGTGTGTGTTGATGAGCTGGCGGGCCATCTCCACGTTCCCACTGGCCTGATAGATGAGGGAGAGGTTGAAGGCGATTTCTCTCCTTAGATCCACCTGATCGTCAGCTATGCCCTGCAGGGATGGAGAGAGGGAGAGAGAGAGACAGAGGGAGAGAGCGATGAGAGAGAGAGGGAGAGAGCGATAAAAGAGAGAGATGAGAGAATAGCCCATTTTACACAGCCTGTGAAAGCCGCGATCGTTGTGGCATCATTACGCCTCGCCTCCTGTTTAAAAGTCACAAGGAGGGAATGGCGAGTCATTTTGTTACGCCTTTCGTTCCGGCAGTGGAGGTAGTATCCGAATCAACATCTATTTAAAAGGGTAACCCGCGGGAAGGCGGATCAAAGAGGGGGAATCGCTGTTTACTGCAGTCTCGTCTGTGCACGTTCTAGGGGTGTCAAAATTAATCGTTTAAACGATGCATCGCGATGCAGACGTGTAAATCGAATCGAATCATTGACAGATGAATTGTTGAATCGTTTACGTTTAAATTTCTGTTGACATTCAGATTTTAAAGCATTTTCTAAGTAAAAAAGGGACTTGATATTTATCTGATTGCTTGTATTAATTGATGAAAAAGTAGCCATGTGCAGTAATAATATAGAAAATTGAGGATTTGATACTTGGAGCTGTGATACTTTGAGCTGTATGGAGATCGAGATGCATCGTGATGCATCGTGGAATCGAATCGAAGATAGTTGAATCGTAATCGAATCGTGAGGCTAGTGAAGATTCACAGCCCTGGCATGTTCCCTTCCGAAAAACGTTATAGTAATCCTGTGCATTTATAGCCTACTAAATAGCCTATATCCCAACAAATCCATAACTCCATAGGAATATTATAATACATTTGACGTTACGGCCGTCGCAGCAATAAAAAGGGGAAAGGCATAAGTGAAAGTAAGGTTGCTTTCTCACTGCTTACAGGAGGAATGCTCTGTGCCTACATGTGTTTACAGGAGGAATGCTCTGTGCCACTGCCTACATGTGTTTACAGGAGGGATGCTCTGTGCCTACACGTGTTTACAGGAGGAATGCTCTGTGCCTACATGTGCTTACAGGAGGAATGCTCTGTGCCTACATGTGTTTACAGGAGGAATGCTCTATGCCTACATGTGTTTACAGGAGGAATGCTCTGTGCCTACATGTGTTTACAGGAGGAATGCTCTGTGCCTACATGTGTTTACAGGAGGGATGCTCTGTGCCTACATGTGCTTACAGGAGGAATGCTCTGTGCCTACATGTGTTTACAGGAGGAATGCTCTATGCCTACATGTGTTTACAGGAGGAATGCTCTATGCCTACATGTGTTTACAGGAGGAATGCTCTGTGCCTACATGTGTTTACAGGAGGAATGCTCTGTGCCTACATGTGTTTACAGGAGGAATGCTCTGTGCCTACATGTGTTTACAGGAGGAATGCTCTGTGCCTACATGTGTTTACAGGAGGAATGCTCTGTGCCTACATGTGTTTACAGGAGGGATGCTCTGTGCCTACATGTGCTTACAGGAGGAATGCTCTGTGCCTACATGTGTTTACAGGAGGAATGCTCTGTGCCTACATGTGTTTACAGGAGGAATGCTCTGTGCCTACATGTGTTTACAGGAGGAATGCTCTGTGCCTACATGTGTTTACAGGAGGGATGCTCTGTGCCTACATGTGCTTACAGGAGGAATGCTCTGTGCCTACATGTGTTTACAGGAGGAATGCTCTGTGCCTACATGTGTTTACAGGAGGAATGCTCTGTGCCTACATGTGTTTACAGGAGGAATGCTCTGTGCCTACATGTGTTTACAGGAGGAATGCTCTGTGCCTACATGTGTTTACAGGAGGAATGCTCTGTGCCTACATGTGTTTACAGGAGGAATGCTCTGTGCCTACATGTGTTTACAGGAGGAATGCTCTGTGCTACACGTGCTTACAGGAGGAATGCTCTGTGCCTACATGTGTTTACAGGAGGAATGCTCTGTGCCTACATGTGTTTACAGGAGGAATGCTCTGTGCCCACATGTGTTTACAGGAGGAATGCTCTGTGCCTACATGTGCTTACAGGAGGAATGCTCTGTGCCTACATGTGTTTACAGGAGGGATGCTCTGTGCCTACATGTGTTTACAGGAGGAATGCTCTGTGCCTACATGTGTTTACAGGAGGGATGCTCTGTGCCTACATGTGCTTACAGGAGGAATGCTCTGTGCCTACATGTGCTTACAGGAGGAATGCTCTGTGCCTACATGTGTTTACAGGAGGAATGCTCTGTGCCTACATGTGTTTACAGGAGGAATGCTCTGTGCCTACATGTGTTTACAGGAGGAATGCTCTGTGCCTACATGTGTTTACAGGAGGAATGCTCTGTGCCTACATGTGTTTACAGGAGGAATGCTCTGTGCCTACATGTGCTTACAGGAGGAATGCTCTGTGCCTACATGTGTTTACAGGAGGAATGCTCTGTGCCTACATGTGTTTACAGGAGGAATGCTCTGTGCCTACATGTATTTACAGGAGGAATGCTCTGTGCCTACATGTGCTTACAGGAGGAATGCTCTGTGCCTACATGTGTTTACAGGAGGAATGCTCTGTGCCTACATGTGTTTACAGGAGGAATGCTCTGTGCCTACATGTGTTTACAGGAGGAATGCTCTGTGCCTACATGTGTTTACAGGAGGAATGCTCTGTGCCTACATGTGCTTACAGGAGGAATGCTCTGTGCCTACATGTGCTTACAGGAGGAATGCTCTGTGCCTACATGTGTTTACAGGAGGAATGCTCTGTGCCTACATGTGTTTACAGGAGGAATGCTCTGTGCCTACATGTGTTTACAGGAGGAATGCTATGTGCCTACATGTGCTTACAGGAGGAATGCTATGTGCGCTCTGTGCCTACATGTGTTTACAGGAGGAATGCTCTGTGCCTACATGTGTTTACAGGAGGAATGCTCTGTGCCTACATGTGTTTACAGGAGGAATGCTCTGTGCCTACATGTGTTTACAGGAGGAATAGACCCCTTATATACGCCTACGTCACAATGACAACAAACAGCGTCAGATGCGCAAGACGGAGGCAGAAAGACAGACTCCGCGCAGCCCTGTCAAGTAGTTTTCCAGTCGCCCGAAAACTATTCGAGCTAGATATGTCTTCGTGTTGTACAGTGGGATGCCAGAATCGGAAAGTTATTGTAGGAGAGTATTCGGGTCCGCCTATTCACACTTGGTTAATAAAATAATAAACGATAGAGCCAGGCTGTAACGTTATAATTCACCTAATTCTCCCCACATATCCTGTTCTACGCAACTCGAGGGAACATACACAGCCTCGCACACACGCAATAGAACACAACACAACACAACACTGAACAGTCTGTTACACTATCAACAAAGCAAGGACTAAAGTTTTACCGAATCCCGTCAACTCATACTGCTTTTAATGCTAACCGTAGGTGTCTTTGGTTGCAAGCCGAAAGAGGAAATCGTTAAAAATGCCCGACTTTGCAGTGCTCGCTCATTTCATATCAGGTAAACTGTAGTAGGCTGCAGCCACATCGCTCGGTTAGTTAACAACCAAGTAACGTTAAATAATGTCATTATTGAGTTGAACTGATTGGAACGAGGACATCATTAAAAATGCCCGACTTTGTAGTGCTCTTCATAATCAGGTAAGCTGCCTGAAACTATAGGCTGCTCAACATCGCTCGGTTAGTTAACGGACCAAGTAACGTTACATAATGTCATTATTGAGTTGTGTGCATTATCAACATAACAATATATCTTTGCAAGTTACATAATAATTATCTACGCTATCCCCAGTTATAAAGGAATGCATGATATGTATTGCTGGCCATATAGGCTTGGCCAATTGACAGCGCCAGTGCGTATGGGTCTGTAAGACATATCCCATTAAACAACGTTAATTTCGATGCATAACATTGCTTATCACTAGGCGATAAGCTGTGGTAGTAAGCCGAGAACTGCATTTTAAAACTAAAATATAACTGTGTGTTGCAGATGGGCACAGAGCAGTCCTGACAGCGTGGCTTTCACACAGTTCTCACTGTCTGTCAATGCTGGGCTGACGGTTTTTTGCCTACACGATGCGCGCGCAGCTCAATGTTGACAAGCTGTATAAGGGGTCTATGCTCTGTGCCTACATGTGTTTACAGGAGGAATGCTCTGTGCCTACACGTGCTTATTTAACGTGCGTCTGCATCTGTGGTGAGTCGTGGTCTGAGGACTCCCTCTCTGTCAGTCTCTCCTCAAAACAATCCACAATCCAGCAGGTAGGCTTTTTTGTGTGCGTCTGATACATCTCTCTGTAAGTCGTAGGTGAGGATATCCCCTCTGATCAGAGCTAGTTCATGATAGAATGTCATGCCAGAAGAATGCCTCCTCACGCTGTGTAAAAGGCAACACTGCCCTCGTTGTGGGACTCATTGCGGGCCTCCCTAACAGCAATATCGTGGGATCTCTGTGTAAAAAGTGGCTGATGCCAACAGAGAAAGACAGAGGGAGAGAAGAGCGACAGAGAGAGGGATATTACCCTGACTTTGAAAAACACTTTCCAAACTTCTATCTGTTCTAATGAAATGAAACTAGCATTTGTACTTTGAGAGGAAGAGAAGAGACTGTGGGCGGCAGCTAAGTTTGTCTCAGCCTGTTATAGTCTGAGACACAGCAGCTGAGCTCATTTCTCTGTATTCTTACTCCACTGAACGTTTCCCTGTTTGCATCAACAATATGTAACTGTAACTGTATTCTGTTTACTACAATGTGTACGTTTGCTTTGGCAACAGACACCGCTGTATCTAATGTCAAAAAAGACACTTTGAATTGAATTGAATTTAGAGGGATGGAGAAAAGACAAAGGTGGAGAACAGACAATGGGGAGAAACAGAGTGCAAGTTCCCTAGCCTGGGTAAACCCAGCCTCCACGTGACCTCTATCTATGTGCTATCAGTCACAAGACTGAAGACTGAAGACTGATAGCACATAGATAGAGGTCACGTGGAGGCTGGGTTTACCCAGGCTACAAGTTCCCCATACTGAAAAGTGGCTTTTAAACATGAAGTCTGGATCATGTCTGGCTAGCCAGAACAGGATATTTTCCAGTTTTACCTTTTTAACACGTTCACTGCCAATGACGTGTTAACACGTTTTCAGAATCCAGCTGTTGACTGCCAACGACGTGTTTTTTTTGACGGTGGGACGTTGATCTAACCCTTTTACGTCTCCTACACCAGAATTGGAGGTATTGAATGTGTATAATCTATTTTACCGACGCACTGAGTGGCGACATGTCTCTCCACAGTAGAAAGAGGCGACCCAAAACTGGAGGGAAAAGCGTGAGGAAGCCGTTCTCATACTGTAAAATTGATGGCGAAAACGCTTTCACTTTCGCGCTGATGCACAGCGGTGGCAACGGTGGGGGGTTCCAAGAATAGATTGGATGCACACTTTGAAACACGCAGTATAAATATGACCAGAATCGCAAAACCTTCATCAAAGCTCTCAACCAAAACTCCACGAAACGAGCGAGTCCACCCAGACTTCCTCAAACAGCGGCCGCGCAAACAGGCACAGCAGCAGCAGCAACTTCGTTGTGACACGCCCGCTGGAGAGCCAGGGAGGCAGGAGGAGAACACACACGGAGGGAGGAGTTGGAAGCAGAGGGGGGTTTCCTGCTGTTATGGAGGAAATTACTGTTCAAAACTATTGTTTAGATGTCTGAAGTCTTACTGATGCCAAAAATGAATGGTTAAAGTGACTGTTCTATCGAATTTCACAAAAAGCCGTTTATCTCTGAATAATTTTTCTGACGCTGAAACCATGCTGTATTCAACTGCTAATGCTTACATAACTACTAACTCTACAAACTAACTCTTTTAGACAGAGAAAGCACACATTCTATTAGTTCTTTTGAGATATTGTGTGTTCACAAAATCTTAGCAGAAAAGAATCCTCGGGTCTTGAAAGATGAGCCAGAATTCTCAAAAAAAAAACTCTGGCAGAAGCTAACTACAGTAAAAAAAAAACGTCTGGCAGTGAATGTGTTAACACGTTCACTGCCGTGGACGAGATATCTCGTCAAGCAGAAACCAACGCTTGACTGCCGTGGATGAGATATCTCGTCAAAAAAAAAAATTTTTTTTTTGGATCAACGCCCCCCACGTCTCCTATAAAAATATGGGAGCCACCGAACGTGTACAACCCATTCCACCGACCCACTAAGTGGCGACAGTGCTCTCCAGACTAGAAAAAGGCGAGCCAAAACTGCAGGGGAACGCGCGAGGAAACCATTCTCATACTGTAAAATGGATTGGCGAAAACGCTTTCGCTTTCGCGCTGGGAGCTGGCGGTGGGGGATTGCAAATTTGCATAATAGATTATGGGTGCAACACACTTTGAAACACTGGCAGAAAGCCCACAATCGCACGCAGCTTCATTCCAGCTGAGCTCACAACCGAAACGAACGAGCCCCATGCAGACTCGCCCAAAGAGCGGTCGCCAGCAGCCAGGCAGCACAGACAGGCAGAGCCTCGCTTGTACCGCTGCAGCCACGGAGGGAGGAGGAAAACACACACGGAGGGAGGAGTTTGAAGGAGAGGGGGGTTTCCTGCTGCTATGGAGGAAATTACTGTTCAAAACTATTGTTTAGATGTCTGACGTCTTACGCCAAAAATAAATGTTTAAAGTGACTGTTCTATCGAATTTCACAAAAAGCCATTTATCTCAGCTTAAATTTTCAGACGCTGAAACCATGCTGTATTCAACTGCTAATGTCTACATAACTACTAACTCTACAAACTAACTCTTTTAGACAGAGAAAGCACACATTCTATTAGTTCTTTTGAGATATTTTGTGTTCACAAAATCTTAATCCTCGGCTCTTGAAAGATGAGCCAGAATCCTCAAAAAAAAAACTTGGCAGAAGCTACCTACAGTAAAAAAAAAACTGCTAGCAGTGAATGTGTTAAACATGATAGCGGTAGCATAACAAGAAATGTGATAGGAAACAGCTTTAGCGAATCTTCAACCAAACTCCATTCATAAACATGCCGTTTTAATAGAGGGTCCATAGGCTGTCAGTCAGTCAGCTCCTCTCCTCTCTCCGCAGTGTGGACGCTCAGTCACACAACACTGCCTGCCTCAAATGGCTGCCTCATCACACAATAGACTTGGCTGCATCCAACTCAAGAAAACTTATCAGAAGAGACTAACGTTAGCGACAAATCTGGAGACTTTTTCTGATATGGGAATGATGGGATTATTACCAGCAAGCAGCAGTAAAAGCAGGCAATGACAATAGCTGGGTAAGTCCCGCTAGCATCGATGCTAAGTTAGCAAAGTAGCCTACAGCAAGAGCGCAGCTGAAGCTAATTAATATGGACGTTAACATCCATATAATATATAGCCATGTGTTTGCGCGATGACATCATGTATTGGCGATGTCAAAGGGTGGCGATTGACGATCTGACTGAGGTCAAGATTGCGCAACTCTAATAGGCTATCATCATCTCTCTTGTTGCATTTTTAAACTGGCAGATGGGGGATTCAACTTTTAGTTGTTTACTCATCTATATTGGCTCTCTTCCAAATAATCCAGCCACGTAACTAACGCTACGTCCATTCATGAAAATAATGATGGGACATTAATGGTTTGTAAAGTGCCACCACGTGCCCACTCACACATAACAGCGAGATGATCTGGATCATGACCTGCCAGAGTTAAACTTGCGCTAACCCGGATCCTACACCGGCGACCGAGATGAATATGATACGGACTCGCGGGAGTACGCGTAGGCCAGCTAATTGTTGTTTAACATGCAGGCCAACCGGCTAGGAGCGGGTTATAATACGGATTCCACTGCATGTTAAGAAGTGGCTTGTGAATTCAACTACTAAATGGTCGAAAAGAGGAGGAAGGAGAGGAGGGGGGTGGGATAGAGAGGGTGAAGGGGGGAAAGGGTTGCGGGGGCTGTCTGTGTGTGTGTGTGTGTGTGTGTGTGTGTGTGTGTGTGTGTGTGTGTGTGTGTGTGTGTGTGTGTGTGTGTGTGTGTGTGTGTGTGTGTGTGTGCGTGTGTGTGTGTGTGCACCTCTAGTGGGGTTGCAGGCAGCGTCAGTGCTTTCTGGTAGTAGTGTATGGCCAGATGGGTCAGGCCCACCTGGTGCAGCGCTCGGCCCAGGTTGTACAGGCTCTCCTGACACTCGCCACGCAGCTCCACGTACCGCCACAGGAACGAGAAGCCCTGCAACACACACACATAAGAACACAGAAATAAGGTAGATAAATAAAAAGCCAGCAGGGGGTGCCAGTGTTTAATTTGGGGGCACCACACTCATGTTGTTCTCATTCGCTGTTCACACTAAAACCTACGAGAAATAATGTAACTATCATTTGTGTATATAACCACGTAACGTCTGAAATCCACGCCACGGCAGTGCAACATTCAAATAAGCCACAGTGCCGCTTAGTGGTCAGGGTGGAGGAGGCGCAAAACACTCTGCTTTCACGCCGGAGATCCGTGTTCACTCCCACATGTCCAAAGTCACCATTTCAACCATAAGTCACATCTCACGTTTTCGTTATTTAAGCCTAACCCAAATCATGACCCGAACATTAACACATTGAGTGCCAGCCATGTTTTCAATCCTGTGGGTAAGTTGTGCCAGGGTTGTTTTTGACGATTCTGGCTCATTTTACAACAGCCGAGGATTATTTTCTGTTAAGAATTCATGAACACCAATCATCTAAAAATAACTAATAGAATGTGTGCTTTCTCTGTCTAAAAGAGTTAGTTTGCAGAGTTAGTAGTTATGTAGATATTAGCCGTTGAGTACAGCATGGTTTCAGCGTCTGGAAATTTATTCAGAGATAAATGGCTTTTTGTGAAACAGTCACTTTAACCATTAATTTTTGGCATCAGTAAGACCGTCAGACATTCTAAACAATAGTTTTGAACAGTAATTTCCTCCATAACAACAGGAAACACCCCTCTCATTCAAACTCCTCCCTCCGTGTGTCTTCTCCTCCTTCCTCCTGGCTGTACAGCGGGCGTGTCAGAAGCGCGTTGCTGCTGCCTGCCTGCCTGCCTGCGTGCCTGCCTGCCTGCTTGCCTGCGTGCGGACGCTCCTTGTGCGAGTCAAGATGGGCCGGGGAATGCGTGGGCGATGGGCAGATGTTGATTCTGGCCTTTCTGAGGTGTTTCAAAGTGTGTTTCACCTATAATCTATTTTGCAAATCGCTCTCCGCTCTCTGTGTGCTGCTGCCGGTGCGCGGCCGCTCTCAGGCAAGACAAGTCTTGAATGGATTACTGTAAAATCGCCTCGCCATTTCCTTGAACGGCTTGCTCCCGCGGCAGTTTTTTCTTTGATTTCGGTCGTCTGGGGGAGCACTGTCAACACTTAGTGGGTCGGTAAAATAGATTATACACATTCTCTTGCTCCAATAGTGATCTCGAAGATGTAAAAGTTGTTGATTGATGTCCCACCGTCAACAAAAAAAAAATGTTTATGTAAGACGAGTAAACTCGGCTCTGGCACTCAAGCGTTGGATTATGTAAGACGAATTATCTCGGCTATGGCACTTAACGTGTTAACAAAGTTGTTTTACTTGCCTAAAACCAACCATGTTGTTTTACTTGCTTAAACATAACCAGGAAACGCGGCACCACGCCCGGCCTGAGCGTTGAGCTTCCCCCACTGTCACCACCAGGTAGCTGTCCAGGCGGGGGTGGGGGGTGGCGGAGAGGGGCCAGTGACGTGGACCAGCTGCTGCCAGAGAAAGATGGCTGAGTCCGCTCTCTCTCCCCGGGAAGCGGTGCTCCTGATGCCGTCCGATCTACTTCACCGGCCCCTCTCCCCCAGGGAGCAGTGCTGCGGCACCCAGCCACAGAGCACCACAGCGGGCTTGGCAAGGCAGAAGTGAGTACGGTTCCCGGAGCCCCTGGCCAGTGTGATATGGATCTTTTTCTTATTTCACCATGACCAAACCCAAACCCTAATCTTAACCAAGTTGTTTTACTTGCCTAAACATAACTGTAACAATCTTAGCAGGTGCAGGGGCTTGCACAGGCACACTGATTGCTCGTGTTGCTGGACACTCGTAGGATTATGCACGAAACTGAAGGAAAACTACTTTTCGTAAGATATCGTATGACGTTGAATACGTTGCCACACACACACACACACACACACACGCGCGTGCACACACACCTACCTGCAGCAGCAGTGGATGTCGTTTAGCTACAAACTTCTGTGATGCCATGTGGAAGAAGGTGAGTCCCACACACAGGCTGTGCAGAGGGTTGTTGGGGTGGGTCTTGAAGGCCTGTACATACTGGCCTAAAGAGACACATGTCAGCACACATCCTCATAATGCTGGCTGCTATGCTTATATTAGCATTAGCTGTTGGCACAGATCCACACACAGAAATGACATCAGGTATGTTTATGCTAGTCAGGCGAGTGGAGCTGCTGCTATACCCAGGGGATTGGTATAAGCTCACAATTAAATAATTCCTTGTTCTCCTAAATTGAGGAAAAGTAACATTAATCAGCCATTTTTCTTTACGTTCTTTTTAACACATTGAGTGCCAGCCGTTTTTTCAATCCTGTAGGTAAGTTGTGCCAGGGTTTTTTTTTAGGATTCTGGCTCATTTTACAAGAGCCGAGGATTATTTTCTGTTAAGACTTCGTGAACACCAATCATCTAAAAATAACTAATAGAATGTGTGCTTTCTCTGTCTAAAAGAGTTAGTTTGCAGAGTTAGTAGTTATGTAGATATTAGCCGTTGAGTACAGCATGGTTTTAGCGTCTGAGACAGCAAGCTGAGATAATCGCAGTTTTGTGAAATTCAATCAAACAGCAGAACAGTCACCTGCCTGTGATTGTGGGTGCCCTTGGGCGAGTCTGTATACTGTATTGTGTGTGTGTGTGTGTGTGTGTGTGTGTGTGTGTGTGTGTGTGTGTGTGTGTGTGTGTGTGTGTGTGTGTGTGTGTGTGTGTGTGTTCGCGCGTTGCTCCGCGGCTCTGGGGGGAGGGGATCTCTGTCCGTTCTTTGCCCCCGCGGCGTGTCTGTCTCCCGCTCTGTGTGCTCTCTCTCTCTCTCTCTCTCTCTCTCTCTCTCTCTCTCCTCTCTCTCTCTCTCTCTCTCTCTCAGGACTGGGGGGAGGGGGAGAGAGAGGGAGAGAGTGTGTGTGTGTCTCCGGGCTCCTCCCTCCGTCTGTGCTGCGGGGGGAGGATTCTCCGCGGCCGTCTGGACTGTAAAACTGTTCTTGAGGTGTCGGCTGAGAGCTTTGAGTAAGCTTTTGCGATTCTGGTCTTATTTATGCGCGGGGGTGCTCGAGTGTGTGTGTGTGCGCGCGCGTGTGTGTGTGTGTGTGTGTGTGTGTGTGGGATCGAGGGAGTTTTCGCCCAGCTGCTTCCTTGAAAATTACACTGGCTTTCTCCAGCGCGCTGGCTGGCTGTGGCTGGCTGTGGCTTCTCTCTGTCTTGGAAGAGAACTGTCGCCACTTAGTGGTCGGTAAAATAGATTATACACATTCTCTTCCTCCCAATATTGATATAGAAGACGTAAAAGGGGTTGATTGATGTCCCACCGTCAAAAAAAAAAAATGTTTATGTAAGACGAGATAGCTCGTCTATGGCACTCAACCGTTGGATTATGTAAGACGAGATATCTCGGCTATGGCACTCAACGTGTTAAACTATGAAAGTATAGCACACTAAGCCACATGAGTAAGTACATTTAGATGTCTCCAACTGATATCTCATTGTGCTGAAATAATCATGAAGCCACATGAGTAAGTACATTTAGATGTCTCCAACTGATATCTCATTGTGCTGAAATAATCATGTTTGTTTTCTGAAGTTGTAAAGCTTACTGATTGGCATCAAGTTACCTATAACTTTGCTGCGTCTAAATTTAATCTGCATGTGTAGATATAATCTGTGTATGCTGTTGTTTGTTTGTGTGTGTGTGTGTGTGTGTGTGTGTGTGTGTGTGTGTGTGTGTGTGTGTGTGTGTGTGTGTGTGCATGCGTGCATGTGTGTTTTACCCAGGGCATGTTTGAAGCTCCCAGACACCAGGGCGTTGTGTCCGCAGAGGACATTCAAGGCGTGGTTATCAGGATTTTTCAGCATCAGCCGCAGACAGAAGCGATGGTGACGCTGGTGCTGGGAGTTTAATGTCACCTGGGGGAAAACGCACTGAGTTTATTTGTGTCCACAGAAAAAAATAATACAAGAAATAAAGCAGGGCTGTGAGCAAAAATGTCATCCAAAGTAAAACAACAGCAGTAGCAAACACACTTCAAAATTGAAGTCAGTCAAGGTGCAGGGCCAAGGCCAAAAATGTCATCCAACATGGAGTCACAGATACTTTGTGAGTTCTAATTTCTTCTTTTGAAGCGGTGCAGCCATTTCTATAGGATACATCATCGCTGTCCTATGACAACCACTTATCTCCAAAACGCCAACTTTTCAGGAAATACACCTTATTGATCTATTTACGTCAGACGATGCCAGAATCACACAAAACCAAGCCGAAACACAGCCGGCATTCGATTCAGCAGCGTGCCCGGTCACTTCTCCGGGAAAGTCCTCATGAGGTGGGGGGAAGCATGGAGGTCCAGCTGTCACATACGCGATGTGATGGGCGGGTCTAGCATCCAATGGTAGTACGTGTTACATAGATTACCCAGTAAAACGTGTTTTCATTGGTCATTTAGACGTCAAAACCTGCCAGTAGATTCAGAATGGATATATTCCGTTTATATTAAAAAGTAAAAATCATAACAAATTGACTAAGTGGTTTTCATTGGACAGCGACGACATATATGTGTCTGTCCATCCATTTTAGCACGAGATGTTGGTTTGTAGCATGAGAGGATAGACCAATCAGGAGTAGCCTATGCATATGGAGAGGGTGGCGGGTGCGTGCATGACATCATGTGCCCAATGCAACACACCAGGCGTCAAACAGCACGGAAGTTGGAGGCACACACAATTGTCAGCACAAATAAGCATGCAACATTTACAAAAAAGTGTCAATATCTTTGATTAATGTAGATGCAAAGGCTCGTCATAATTCGCATTCCAGGAATATCGCTATTCACGATGTCCCAGCGGTCACGGCTCATGGCTCTTTCCTGGCCGGGGGCCGGCTCTCCCCGGCCGAGAAGCAGCTGTCTGCAGGGGAAGAAGCGCGCGTCGGTCGCCTGCTCTGGGGCTGGGCCTGGCGCAGTGAGTCAGTCTCTCACACACACACACCTGGTCTGGGGCCTGGCGCAGTGAGCCAGCCAGACGCTGTAACCTGGATTTACTTTTCCTCAGATGACTGCTCCCACCTGCACCACTTACTTCAACAGCTGGGTGTGATTTTTCATAGATCATTGGTCTTCAGCTTTGATTACATTGTATTACATAATAGGGGTCAATACATTAGAGTATTGCGTTTGAATTATTGTTTGATCAAAAAGTATGTTTTGATCCAATTGTTTTCTGATGCAAAATGGGTCTCTCTTGTAAACTTAGAGAAGCCGCCTGACTGTTAATAACAGCCGACGTACAGCAAAGTCTAGGCAAATCTTTAACCTTTGTTTTTTTTTCAGTCACATACACACCTGGTTGAAAACGTTCCAAAGCTGAGCGCGTTCGACAGTCTCCATCAGCATCAATCTATTGAGAAAAAGAGAGATGCAGAGAAACAGAGACAAACTTTTACAACAATAAAAGTTGTAAAACATGGCCTTATTACATGGCGGTGTTGAATTAATACTCAAGTCTGATTGGCTAATCAATGTGTTCTGCTGTCTCACATCTAATCATATCACTTTGCAGTCAAGAAGCCTGGTCCATGTTGTTGATCTCTACTCAGATTAACCACAGTAGCAACACGTTGTGGCACCTTGTTGTTACTCCTCCGTTACAACAGACCAAGTCCGCTAACTGAGGTTAGAAACATGGAAGATATTTACTTTAAACATTTTTACCTCTTTATTTATTTATTTATTTTTACATTTTTGGGGGGACCTTGGGGAGAGCGCTGCCGGATCGGATGAACGGTTCTCGAGATAAAGGGTTCTCAAGATAAACCGCTTTTTATGTTGCCAGTAAATTTGTGTTGGCAGTAGGTGGCCACACGCACATAGTCTATGTGTGTGTCCGAAATTGGGCACCGCACTCAGTCGGGTTCCTGGCAACGCACTCCCCAAGTTTGAAGTCAATCGGACGAACAGTTCTCGAGATCATTTTTGTGTGTGTTGCCAATAGGTGGCATTATGACTATGCACGTGTCCGAAATTGGGCACTGGACTCAGTCAGGTTCCCGGCAAGGATTTATGGTCATTTAAGATTTAAAAAAAAATCTCAGACTGTTGTGAACTAGCTAATACCTAATCTTATATCTTAATCTTATACTACTAGTGACCCACAATCTCACTCACTGATGGCATCACAATTGCTCAGGTGACATCACTGGTGACATCATCACTGAATGCTCGAGTGACATCTCTGTTGACATCACTATCCTTCCCTGCAGAGGCTATAAGTAGGACAGTGCTGTGTTGATCAGGACATGAAGCCTCCATGCAACTGTTGGTGCAGAGGGACTTGAGCAGCATGCTGCCTCTGCTGGCGGCCCTGCTGCTCTGCATGCCTGCAGGGGAGGCCTGCCTGCAGTGTGACAGCTCAATCATTGCCATGCATAAGGAATTCATATCCCACACCCACAGCCAGCTCAACGAGAAAGAATTAAAAGACATAAGAGACAAGGCCTATGTTGAATACAGAGACACCAGCAAGACACAAAGCGGAGTTATTGATCCCACTAGTCTGTACAGGGCCAGCACTGAGTACCAGAATGACTTTTCCCAGGCAAAAAAAAATACAAGAACTGAGGTCATTTACATCCTGGGCAGGAGAGGCACAGAGATCTTACAGAAATACTTGGCGCCGAGAACACTATGCCCTAACGAGTGTGGGCTGCTGCTGCAGAGAGTGATGGACTGCGTCTCTTGCCGGTACAAGTTGCACACTTGCCATGACAAGCATGACTGTGGTGAAATCCCTGTGGAGGCTGAGGAAGGAGACCAGGCAGTGTTGGACTGTTATCTTCCATGGCACGGTCGTGTGGTGGGAAGGCCCGAGTATAAGTACTCGTGGGCCCCTGGTCTGCCTGGAAGCAGAACGCTGGCTGACAGTGACTTAAGAGTGTTGAAGGTGACTGAGGAGTCAGCTATGGTCCTGAATCAGCTGAGGTTGGACGAACAAGGGACATATCGCTGCTCGCTCCAGGACCGAAAGGGAAGCCAAGTCTTCTCCCAAGTCACCTTCCTGCTCCATGTCACCGGTTTGCCATCCCAAACTCACTGGCCCCCGGTCACTCTGCCCCCCCTCCCTGCACCTTCCCCCACGGACGGCCTGCTGGTGCCAATCATGACCACTGTTACGGCTCTGAGCCTGGCAGCCTGCATAGGCCTCACAGTTGTCTTGGGAGTGATGATGAAGCAAAAGAGAGATGTGGAGGAGCTGAAGAGAGGGAGGGACAGCACACAGAGTCTGCAGTGATGACATCACATTGAACATGTCATTCAGTGCCAAGCCTTTGTGTGTGTACACAAAATTAAAAAAAATAAAATAAGTAGGACCGGTGCAACTCAGACAACATCAGTGAGTGATGTCATCAGTGATACTGATCAGTGACTGATCACAATTGCTCAAGTGACTCACTGATGATCAGTCAGTGATGTCATCAGTGATATTATGCGCGCTATTGTGATGTCATCAGTAATGTCACTTGAGCAATGACAATCATGTAAATCATTGATTATGTCACAAGTCAACTGTGAAATCAGTGATGATGTCACAATGTCAACAGTGAACTGATGAAGTTCCTTGCTGAGGTTATTAATTGGCTGAGCCAATCAAGCCTGAACCTGCGGCTCGATCGGCAGCGAACGAAGTTGTAGGCCTCACCTGACCTGATATAGTCGTAGCCCTCGCCTCACCTGGTATAGTCGTAGGCCTCGCCTCACCTGACATAGTTGTAGGCCTAGTCTCACCTGATATAGTCGTAGGCCTCGCCTCACCTGATATAGTCGTAGGCCTAGTCTCACCTGATATAGTCGTAGGCCTCGCCTCACCTGATATAGTTGTAGGCCTAGTCTCCCCTGATATAGTCGTAGGCCTAGTCTCATCTGATATAGTCGTAGGCCTAGTCTCACCTGATATAGTCGTAGGCCTCGCCTCACCTGATATAGTTGTAGGCCTAGTCTCACCTGATATAGTCGTAGGCCTCGCCTCACATGATATAGTCGTAGGCCTCACGTTACCTGATATAGTCGTAGGCCTCGCCTCACATGATATAGTCATAGGCCTCGCCTCACATGATATAGTCGTAGGCCTAGTCTCACCTGTCACCTGATATAGTCGTAGGCCTCGCCTCACATGATATAGTCGTAGGCCTAGTCTCACCTGATATAGTTGTAGGCCTCGCCTCACCTGATATAGTCGTAGGCCTCGCCTCACCTGATATAGTCGTAGGCCTAGTCTCACCTGATATAGTTGTAGGCCTCGCCTCACCTGATATAGTCGTAGGCCTCGCCTCACCTGATATAGTTGTAGGCCTAGTCTCACCTGATATAGTCGTAGGCCTCCCCTCACCTGATATAGTCGTAGGCCTCGCCTGATATAGTCGTAGGCCTAGTCTCACCTGATATAGTCGTAGGCCTCGCCTCACCTGATATAGTCGTAGGCCTCGCCTCACCTGATATAGTCGTAGGCCTAGTCTCACCTGATATAGTTGTAGGCCTAGTCTCACCTGATATAGTTGTAGGCCTCGCCTCACCTGATATAGTTGTAGGCCTCGCCTCACATGATATAGTTGTAGGCCTCGCCTCACCTGATATAGTCGTAGGCCTCGCCTCACATGATATAGTCGTAGGCCTAGTCTCACCTGATATAGTTGTAGGCCTCGCCTCACCTGATATAGTCGTAGGCCTCGCCTCACATGATATAGTCGTAGGCCTAGTCTCACCTGATATAGTTGTAGGCCTCGCCTCACCTGATATAGTCGTAGGCCTCGCCTCACATGATATAGTCGTAGGCCTAGTCTCACCTGATATAGTTGTAGGCCTCGCCTCACCTGATATAGTCGTAGGCCTCGCCTCACCTGATAAAGTCGTAGGCCTCGCCTCACCTGATATAGTTGTAGGCCTAGTCTCACCTGATATAGTTGTATGCCTAGTCTCACCTGATATAGTCGTAGGCCTTGATATAGTCGTAGACCTAGTCTCACCTGATATAGTCGTAGCCCTAGTCTCACCTGATAGTCGTAGGCCTCGCCTCACCTGATATAGTTGTAGGCCTAGTCTCACCTGATATAGTTGTAGGCCTAGTCTCACCTGATATAGTCGTAGGCCTCGTCTCACCTGATATAGTCGTAGGCCTAGTCTCACCTGATAGTCGTAGGCCTAGTCTCACCTGATATAGTCGTAGGCCTCGTCTCACCTGATATAGTCGTAGGCCTCGCCTCACCTGATATAGTCGTAGGCCTCGTCTCACCTGATATAGTCGTAGGCCTCGTCTCACCTGATATAGTCGTAAACCTCGCCTCACCTGATATAGTCGTAGGCCTAGTCTCACCTGATATAGTCATAGGCCTTGCGGTAGTTGCAGTCGAGGAAAGCGGCTGCCAGGCCGAAGTACTCGAGCTCCTTCCTCTTGGGTTTGTTCTCGTAGAAGGAGTAGAACTCCATGGCGGAGTCGACCAGCAGCTCGGCCTCCTCGTAGCGGTGAACCTCGCACAGCGTGCGGATACAGCTCACCAGCAGCTGCCACCAGTCCTCCCGCGTCAGCACACTGGTCTTACCTGCCGACGGGGACGCGAGGGAAACCATGACAACATGAGAGAGTAACAAACAACACAGAAGACACACATAATACTCTTGCAATATAGTATACCGCTAATTTACTTTTAGACTTGTATACTATTTATGTTTAGTTATGATTTGTAAAGTACACTCTAGTGTGGTACAAAATAGTGCAGTAATATAGAATAGTAATAGTATAGAATAGAATAGTATTCTTAGGAAAGGCATAGTAGTGTATGTATAATATGCAATAGGGCTGTGCCGATTCACTTATCTCCCGATTCGATACTATCACGATACTTTGGTGCCGATTCGATATATATTGCGATTCACGATTATTGCGATTCTACGATTATTGCGATTCGATATTACGATTTATTGCGATTTTTGTTTATTTTTTTCTTTTCTTTTTTCAGTTTGTTTGCTTTTTTACACTAGATTAGAACATGGGAAAAGTTGAATCATACACTAGAGACTGTATATTATATATCATGAGTAGGGCTGGGCGATATAGTTAAAAACAGGGGCGGACTGGGATCATAATTCAGGCCGGGCATTAGATACCAAGCAGGCCAGGCCGATATGGGCCAACGCGCGTGAAATTTGGGCCGTTTGAAGCCAGATTTGGGTCCAATTTTACAATGAGATGCACCCACTTTAACCCTGAAGTGTAATTATTACTTCAGACTAACTAATAAAGTAATAAAACCACTAGTAAACCAGTAGGCGGCGCCTGGCCTGCTGTTCAGTGAGTGGCCTGACTGCAAGCACCCAAAAAAAAAAAAAAATTTTTTTTTTTTTTTTTTTTTTTTTTTTTTTTTTTTTTAATTTGCGATTATCGATTCTGGAATAAAAGATCGATCCAAAAAATCGTGACATTAAAAATCGCGATACTTAGGTGAATCGATTTTTCCCCCCACCCCTAATATGCAATACAAGATCTATTCTACTTATTTATATTATACAAAACGATTATGATACTTCACTGTACTTTTGTATATAATAACTATAGTATATGCAATTCGTTTTAGTAAACTAGCAAACTTTAGTAAATGGAGCATATCAATACACAGGATCTCATAGCTATATCCATTGTACTTTCTCTCTTTGTACAGCACGCACCTGCGCGCATGCACACACACACCCATACACACAGCATACACATGTAATGAACACATGTAATGGCTGTCAGCACACTGAAAAAGACAAACACTAAGGTTGTGTCTGTAATGCAAGGAAGCTTAATATCATCTAGTTACCTAACTAGATGATTGTTTAATTAGGTATCTCATTTTAATATAGGTGATTAAAAAATAACTTGTTTCAGACGTCCTCATTCTTCCTCATTCTTTCCCAAAGCATTTGGCAATAAATGAGTATAAAACTGCATGGCTGATGGCTGTTTTCTCTAACGTTATTATAATCCAAACAGGTCGAGGCTTCACAGGCGAACGTTTCATTGTTTTTACACTTTTAATTTGAAGGCAAAAAAGGGAAATGGTACGTGTGAAATGATAAAATTGACAGACTAGTGTCAATTCTATCTACCATCACACCATTTCCCATTTCGGCCTTCAAATTAAAAGTGTGAAACCAAGCTAACAGGAACGTTGCATTTGACAAACAAATTGGTAACGTTACTTAAGCAATGACAGCTTGTCATTTAATAAAACACGGTTAAAACGAACTCCACTTACACTTGAAGGTCTGCCATGCATTTCTAAACTAACGTTATACGTTAGCTAGCAACCTAACTAGCCGGCTGCTGTCCACAACAGAGTCAGGTAAGATGCTTCCTACTATAGTTCAAAAGTGACTTTCCTGACACTGTACAAACATCTGACTGCACTGAAATTAAGTAAAGGTTGACGTTATTGACTATTCTAGAATAAAAACAAAAAGAAAGTGACAGATGTTTGTTATTTAGTCAACGTTGTTTCACTTTTTTCTGATGCGGTCGGCTTTGTGGGCATCGCCATTAGTGGCTCGCTCAGGCTTGCTTCGTTCTTCTTCGTCGATTGTAACGCTTAGTTCACACAGAGAACCTACGCCTTGCCTTGCCTCAACCCACGCCTACGCCTGCAGACCTTGAGCTGGGCGTGAACCTATTACACGCTTTTGCGATCACACCGCACGCCTTTGCACGCTGAACCTGGAGCCGAGTCACAAGCGCCTCTCCTCTCTCCCGACTGTATTTTTTCACGTGTGGTCCCGAATTATCATAGGTAAAATAAATCGGATATATTTAATGTTCTATTGATGCTGGATATGTATAACCAGGTCTGACTATAGTCGGACATTTTAGAGAGGTAATCTTGCAAGAATATGTGCTGGCACAACAACATTGTCCATTTTGCTTCTTCGGTCGCTATTCTCTCTCATGAAGATTTGTTTGCAGACAGGGAGAAAGCCCCACGTGATAGTCACCCGTCAATCTCTCTCTCTCTCTCTGCTCAACACTGTTAACTGTAATTCAGTTGACTTTGCCATTTCCCACGGATATTGTCGCGTTTTTCTTTCATGGCTTGACAGAAGAAGCCTGCCTGCACGCGCCTAGTCGGCTTGAAAATAGAACTCACGCCTAAACGATAAAATCGGCAAGGCACAGGCAAGGCGTGGGTACACGCAGGGTTCACACTCAGGCACACGGTGTACACAGCCTCGTTGACTAAAACGGACGCCTATTTAAAAGCGTGGGTAAAGGCAAGGGATAGGCAAGGCTTGGGTCCCCGGTGTGAACCCAGCCTAAGGGTCGCAAGGTATCATGGGATATCCTAACCAAACAAAGGTACCATGGTATGGTTCCTCGAAGTCAGTGAATGTATAATATGTATAAAACTGGTTTCAGACAGCCTAATTACAACTTCTTACCTAGAAATGCAACCTATATAGCTTGTTCATTGGAGAATCAGACAGAGGGTAAAATGTGCTGAACTGACAATAAACACTGGGCTTATAGGTACAGTCGGTCTGTGTGGGAACACCCACAAACTTCCGGTATCCTGTCAGTAGGACGGTGGGGGGAAAAAACCATATATCTCAATGGGCTGATTCATCAGCAGAAGGTGCTTTGGCTCTACATTACAGGTTTTTGGATTCAAGAGCAGGTACATAGACATCTGTTCAGATGTGAGTTTACTGCGGGGGTTTGAATGGGGAGAACGGGAGGATTTCCCCCATGCTGACCCACTGACCACGCATCTATGATGAGACACCGCCTGAATGCATGGCCAACGATGCCTTCACTACATAGCAGATTGGTGAAAGTCCATAAAGACAAAATAATCCATAATGTAGCTGCAGCAGAAAACTCAGAAAAACTTTACATCCACATGGAAACAACAACTTGGCAAGGATATGATGGTAAGGTACACAGAACACAATGCCTGGACCTCAACATGGCCACCTAGTCATATCACACAACAAGAAAACAAATGGCACTAAAGCTACTACAAGCAGCAGCTTCTCCACATTGTGCCAACTGCCATTAACTGCTGACAAGAGAAGAAAACCTTGCCAACTGCTCTGCCCGCCCGGCTCTCTGGTCCCCATACCACCAGCCTGTGCTCAGTGCCCAGGCTAATGAACATGACCAACACCAGTACCCAACACATATGCGCGCACGCACGCACACACACACACACACACACACACACACACACACACACACACACACACACACACACACACACACACACACACACACACACACACACACACACACACACACACACACACACACACACACACACACACACACACACACACACACACACCACTGATGTCCTGGTAGGCAGCTTCCTGGTCAGCAATGTCTGGCATCAGGTCTTTGACCATGACCAGCCTCAGGTGACGCTCCCCTGACACGAACACAGAGCGCACACACACTTTGGCACGCTGCATGGGCACCTAGCACAGAGACAGACACAACACGCACATTTGAATCATTTGCAATAAGCTTGCTTGGTGTGTGTATGTATGTATGTATGTATGTATGTATGTATGTATGTATGTATGTACGTACGTACACAATCCCCCCCTTTAAGTTAGGTTTTGTCGCTGTGGGGAAATTCATCCTCTGTATTTGACCCATCCTCTACTATGAACCTTCCTAGAACTAGGAGCAGTGGGCAACCGCAGTGCAGCGCCCGGGGACCAACTCCAGTTCTTTTGCCAGTGCCTTGGTCAGGGGCACTGACAGGAGTATTAACCCTAACATACTGTACAGTCTTTGATGGTGGGAGGAAACCCACATGAACACGGAGAGAACATGCAAGCAAACTCCATATAGAAAGGACCTGGGTTCGAACCCGGGACCTTCTTGCTGTGATGCAACAGTGCTAATCACTGAGCCACCGTGCATCCGTTTACTTAAGTAGATCACAGACAAAAATCCTCTTGGATTAAAAATCCCCTCAACCCAGAAGGAGAAGGGAAGAGAGGTGTCTGTGTGTGTATTACCTTTAGCAACATGGAGAGCATACTGATCAAAGCATCCAGGTAGTCCTGTAGTCGTCCCTGAGTCTTCAACAGTGTGGAACGATGCAGCAGCAGTTTTAATTCCTACACACACAAACACACACAAAGACCCCTTTTATTCCCTTATCTCGGTCCTTTTTTCTTTCTTTTTTACATAATAAGGCCAAGCTCAACTGAAGATACAATCAGGGTATCTACAGGTTTCAGTTGAATTTGAACTTGTAAATATTTTTTCTATGTCAGTTAGAATGAGACAGAAAAGCATCTTGGCAAAGGAGAGCAGTATTGTTGTAAAGCCAGGTTCCCATCGTGGCCCTGATGTAAAATTCAACAACATTTCCATGACGTTGCAATAACTAAACCGGAGCGCTTCCATGACTACGACATTTTCTACCCAGCTGGTTTGTTATTTCTGTTCATCTAAAGAGGTGAGCAGCAGTATGGTTTCCAATACAGCTGGGCTGAAAACCACCAGCTAATGCAATGAATGTGTGAAACTAGTTGGAAATACATTCTGGTATACTCCTATAAAGTGACCAATTTTACAGGGACCCTGTAAAGCTGTGTTTAGACTTAAAATGCAATTTAATAGTCTTCAATACCTTTTAAGAACTTGAGTTTAGATGATATTACAGACAATTTAAGACGTTTTCAGGTCCTGCAGACAGAATAGAATAGAATAGAACTTTATTTGCCATTTCAACACATGGTTGATTGGAAATTGTCTTGGTGCAGAAATGCTCACATAGAATCACATAGAATCACAGGAGACATAGATGCAGAGAGTTCCATACATACAAAAACAAGGAAGTAATAAAAAGGATAATAACGACATTTTAAAAAACAATTCATGGAACCTGTTAAAAAAGCAGAGTGCCACAGTGCCACAGGGAGCTAAAATAATGCTTGATAAAGTGCTTAAAAAAGAATTTAAAAAGAAAGTGCTTTTGATCATAAAGTGCAAAAAAGCCTAGCTGGTGTTGACCCTTCTAGCACAAAGTGCCTGTGCTCTTGGACACACCCTGGTTGTGTCTGGCAAAGGCATCTTGGCAAATAGTAGTGGTGGGAATCCCAAGAGGCCACACAATACAATATTACCATGAGACTTAAAGTCCCTGGAAACCAGAAATATTTTTTTATTATTTAGCATTTTGAGTTCATCACATCACAGGAACTTATGTTAATAAGCCACCAGCCAAATTTGAACGATGATGAACGTCGCAAAGTATATGAATTTAGGTTTGACAGTCATGACAAAAGTCATGAGAATCAATTAGATTTTAGACTCTCTTTTCTCCCGCGGACTGTGTGGGCGTGTCCTGTGTGTGTGTGCGTGCAAGACTGCAGGTCTCCTCCGAAAGAGAGAGAGAGAGAGAGAGAGCGAGAGAGAGAGAGGGAGGGAGGGAAACGGAGAGAGAGAGAGAAGGAGAGAGAGAGAAGGAGAGAGAGAGAGAAGGAAAGAGATAGAGTGTGTGTGTGTGTGTGTGTGTGTGTGTGTGTGTGTGTGTGTGTGTGTGTGTCTGTGTGTGTTCACTCGTTGCTCGGAGAGGAAGAGAGACTGCCGCATGACAGTGAGAGAGAGAGAGAGAGAGAGCAGGCAAGATAGCGCTCGACACACAGCACACAGAGCGGGAGGGAGACAGACAGACACTAAGCGAGCGCTGTGGGGGCAAGAAGGTTTTTATAAGAACGAACAAAAAATCGTCATAAGATCATTCATTTTAGCACCACACGCACCTCTCTCTTCAATGAGAAGTGGAAATCCAGACCTTGTAGAAAAGTCACCTACTTTCTGAGGCACACAATTACTCACATAAGACCCTAAATTTAATAGTTAAAAGGTTTTTGTGGATTTTGGTTTCCAGGGACTTTAAGTCGCAATATGATATTATTGCGATTTTAAACATTTTGCACTATGCGATAACATATTTGTGATTACCCCCCCCCCCCCTCCCCGCCGGCAAATACAAATAAACACACAGACACACGGGCTTGCCTTTCGTGCGGCCGACGAGTCCTGTGCCAGTGTGTTGGGGTCGTACATGGGCTCCAGGGCCTTGAGGGCGCAGAGCGGGCGGCCCAGCTGCTGCTGCACGGTGGACAGGGAGAGCCGGGCCTCCAGGTGCTGTGGAGCCATCTCCACCACCTTAGTGAAGCTTTCTGCTGCCGCCTCCATGTGGCCCAGCGCCTTCAGACACTCTGACACAGACAGGGAGGGAGCAGAGAGTGATAGAGGCAGGGAGAGGAATGCATGGTGGTGAGACGTCCAGGTAGTGCAGCGGTAGATTTCCCTGCCTACCAACATGAGGCAGGGTCGCAGGTCCGAGCACCCGTGTAACCTCCGGCTTGGTCGGGCGTACTGTACATACAGGCACAATTATTGGCCGTGTCTGCGGGTGGGAAGCCGGATTATGAGTATGTGTCCTAGTTGCTGCACTAGTGCCTCCTCTTGTCGGTCGGGGAACTGGACTTCACATGGAAGTACATTATGTGCTAGTCTACAACTCACCCCCGATCAGCAGAGGTGGTGGAGCAACGACCGGGGATGCGGGGCGGGGGGACGGGCTGATTCCATGACTTTTCCATGACGATCCACAACTACGTAAGAGTGCTAAAATTGTCCAGGTTTGTTGATGTTGATGGGGAAAAAATGTTTAAAGTGGTAAACATCCTGGTTTCCCCTAGCCTGGTAAACCAGCTCGTCACGTGAACTCACATTTCATTTGGTTCTGCGTGACGGTCTGGCCCCAACCCTTCACCCAGTCCTTAGCAGGGGCGGGAGCATGGGCTGGCGTAGTTGCCTTGACAGACAACTCCTTCAGCCAATCAGCGTTGGATCCAGTCAAACCCAAATCCACTCGGGAGAATGGCAAAAACATGTTTTCCGCCGAGAAACTCTGCGGTTGCGGCGATACTCCTGTACTTTATTAATTGTTGTTATTGAGTCTATTTCTGCAATAACTGCACTTTATGGCTGTTTAAACTAGACAAACACTGACATTAGTCCTCGAGACGATCAGGCAAGGAGGCGGCCATTATTTTTTTGTTAGTGCAGTGCTAGTAGCATTCCTGATTGGCCAACTTGAGTCGCTGATTGGCTCTTCCGCTCTGCAGCTTCTGCTAAACACCCTCCCAGGCTTAAAGGCCGGGTTTACCGTGGGGAACATGAATATATATTAATTCTTAAGAAATCTTAAATTTGGAATCCGTTGAAATTTTTGAAATTGCTTGTTCACAGCCAGAGAAAAAAATAAATGGAAAAAAAAAAAAAAAAAAAAAAAAAAAAAAAAAATTGGGCCAGGTGACGCGTTTCGCGTCGAAACGCGTCACCTGGCCCATTTTTTTTTTTTTTTTTCATTTTTTTTTTTCTCTGGCTGTGAACAAGCAATTTCAAAAATTTCAACGGATTCGAAATTTAAGATTTTTTAAGAATTAATATATATTCATGTTCCCCACGGTAAACCCGGCCTTTAAGGGCCAGACCCTCACGCAGAACCAAATGAAATGTGAGTTCACGTGACGGGCTGGTTTACCAGGCTAGGTTCCCTCAACATTTTGGCTCCACTTACTGTACTGTGGAGAAAAACAGCTGACAAAACACCAGCTAATGCAATGAATGTGTCAATCAAGTTGGAAAATGCATTCTTGTGTATTCGCCTGAGAAATTATCAAATCCCCTGAGTTTACCTGTCTGGAATACGAAATTCCATCATATTCCAGGAATTTATTTTCACAAAACACACAATCCTTTCATATTCAGAAAGAACTACCGTAGTCACTCATCTACTCAGTTTTTGACTAGTCATGACATCTGAGATTAAACTTGGTGCAGCAGTACTTTTGCAGCAATATGGTCTTTTGAAACAGGTGTTCTGTTGGTGTACCAAGAGGACATTTTGGTCTCAATTCCCCATACCTGTCTGACCAGGATTATGGCTGATATTTTTACCTAGTTAGCCATTGCTTACAAATAATGCACAGTGGTAATGCAGTGTTCTGAATCTGTATTTGTTATTATTCTATAATTGTGCCATTTTCATAGTTTTGAATGAAGTTTGCTTTACGTCTCTGTCCTACCTGCGTGTCTGAGCCAGACGACAGCCAGGTTGTACTTGTCTGACATGACGAGGGCAGACAGCAGAGGCAGAGCGCAATGGTACTCGCCCTCCTCCAGGAAGGCCTCGCCCACATCCAGATACAAATCCCCGATCTCCTCTGGACTCTGCTCCATCAACGCTGTTTGCAGCGCCTATGGGTGACGGGGTGAGGGAGAAGAGGGAGGGAGGGAGAAACAGATGGAGACAAGTGAGTGAGCACATTTATATTGCCATGCCACTATCAAAGTCTAAAAAGCAGTGCAGGTTTGCGCAGGTTGCACCCTATACTTCTCTTCTCCACTCTCTCTGGCACTGTGTGTGGGTGTGTGTGTGTGTGTGCATGTTTCACCGGCTTCAAGCCGCCGTGCTTTCTGTCTCCACCCTGGCTTCATTGTAGAAGCGGGGGGAGGGTCCTAGGCTAGGGGGAGGGGCCTAGGCTAAACTTCACTTCTCGGTGAGCTGCTGAAATTTCTGTGAAAACGGTTGGACACACGTCACTTATAGAAGCGGCTGCACCACTTAAAAAACTTTTTAGCATGTGAGTTGTATGGAAATTTGTAGCTTACGTTAAATCTTCACAATACAACCTATCACTGTTATGATATAGACACACGTTTATGCCATTTTTGTAGTTTTACTAAACTGTGCACAGTGCAAAGAAACAGGGAGGACAGGGTAGAGTGATACAAGGATGACATGTGACCCACAGGCTGTACTCCCCACAGGTCAGTTTACCTCCAGAGGCTTGTTGGCATGCAGGTGTATGAGGCAGACCATCAGCTTGGCCCTGATGTCCACTGGGACGCTGTCAGGAACCTCCACCTCCTCGATTTCACCTGGACACACAAACACACACACTGGTTGAAGGTATAAGTTGTGTCCTCAAATCAAAGTTACTATCTATTCTACTATAGTTACTTTCTTCAAATGCCAACTACATTCAGGAATCAGTACAGTGCAATGATGCATTTGTTATGATGATGTAGCAGGGTAGGAAATTAAGCCCAAAAGTTAAATACAGTAACGTTAAGACAGAAAGTTAACAGTTAATTCGTTATTTTACGGGGGCATTTAAAAGCCCCCATCATCCCAATTCCAATTGATGCTGTGGTGTAGGTTTCTTTTTGATTATGTGGAGAGGATTGTTGAAGCTGTGAGGCTGTGGTGTAGGTTTCCTTTTGATTACGAGGAGAGGAATGTTGAAGCTGGGAAGATTCAAGTTACATTTCCAAAACACAACTTATCGTGGCTATCCATCGTGTGAAAACCTCTGAAATCCAATTTGGGTGATATTCATGTTTTCACTTCAGTTAAAGGATTACATGTTCCTCTGTTCATTCAGGAAATCCTACTGCAACCCTTCTTTGGCTTATGACCCCTTTTCTAAACTAATTACTTCAACTAAAACAATTCATGGAGTTTAAGCTAAAAACAAGGTTGTTTTCTGGTTCATGGAAAGTTGATATTCTGGAGACAGCACCACTATACTTTCTTTCATGACTTATATACTCACTGTAAAGAACAAATTGTTTTCCCAAGTGCTGCAAGATGTGATGAAGCACAGTCACAGACATAGAGGAGTGAAGTGTCTGACTGCATGACTGACTTGAATGTATCTCTCGGGGGGCAGAGTGGCATCAGCGGAGGACCAAAATGTGTGACTCATTAGCCAATGAACAGCCAGGAAGGTGTCTCGCGCTACTTTTGAATGCTAAAATAAAGCTGATAATGTAAAATTTGATTAAAAAAAAAAACATTCAAAGTACAACACAAAACTGTCCATTTTGCTGCAACTCGACAGTGCTGCTTAATCCAGGACCTTACTTCCTGGAACTCTTGAGAGTAAAAAACTGGTCCATTGGAGTGAATGGAGATGTCGCGACTCTTCTATATACACGGCTCTGGAACACATCATAAGAAATGTCTCTGGTGTGCAATTAATCTTGATTAACACGTTACAAGACAGCTACACAATACAGAACAGACACAATACCAGCTCTCATTTTGACTGCTGAATTCTGTTCAAATGTCAATACTATGCCATCCCAAGGTTATGGTTTCGGGATGAACTGCTTTATAATTTATGTAACGAAAGACCACCACTGTTTTACTGTCTGTGCTCATGTACTACTGTGTCTCTTTATGTGCAAGACAAATGGCCCCTGGGTGAAATAAAGACCTATTCAATTCTAAAAACATCCCTCAGAACAACTATATGTCACGATTTATTATACCTCTGAGTATTTTCTCAAATGTGCGCATTTGAATTTGCCCATGAAAGAGAAAGGCCAGCTACAGTTATTATCAATATATTGGTCACAGCTAAGTATTTTCCTTCAGGTTTCATTTACATTGTTCCTATCTTGGCATTTTTGCTTTTTGTGAAATTTTGGAAACTGGATGGGAATGGAGAACATGTTAAATCAGTGTAATTTAATTTCTCATGAAGAGAACGAGCCAGTGTGGGTTCAGTTAGAACGAAACAGTGCCTCTCCCGTGCCCCTTTCAGCATTATTGTGTGCTCCCCTCCCCTGCCCCTTAGTAAGCATAGACACACGAATAACCCGATTGTGATTGGCTCACTGAAGATTTGGTCACAGTTTAGGATTCATTTTAAACAGGAACGGGCCCTGCCCTCTATCCCTATCACAGCCAACCCTCTCTTCCCTGCCTCTCTCTGGGATACAACTTACAAGGCTTGGTCAAGGAAAGGGTTAACTTGTGTCAAAGATTTATTTAAAGATGGCATGGCATCTTTGTTTTCTTCCAGAGGTTCAAGAGGGATTATGACATTCCAGAAACACATCTTTTTAAATATCTGCAGGTCCACAGCTTTGTCAAAAAACACTTTCCCTGCTTCCCATCTTCTCCACCTGATAGCTGGATAGAAGAGTATATATGTTTCGATCCACTTGGCAGAGGCCTTATATCCAGATTATATAGTATGATTCAAATGGTAGCTTCGCCCACCCTCGATCATCTGAAAGAGTTATGGGAGCAAGATTTCACAAATGAGATCTCAGACTTTACCCGGCAGTCAGTGATAGGGATGATTCACTCAACATCCATTTGCATCCGACATGGATTGTTGCAATTCAAAGTCAAGGCTCAACGTTAACTTTTAAAAGTGGTTGCCGGAGTGGCAACCTGGCACGAGCTTTTGGTTGGCCGAATAAAAATATGGTTGCCATATGGTCGCCTTATATTTTGAGTAATTAAGATACTATGCAGTATAATAGTCTATAGTACCGGTATATAGAAAATTCTAAAAGTATATACGGTAGTATAATAGGCCTATTCAGTGCGCGCACCGGGTGTAGTAGTAGTAGTAATAATAATAATAATAATAATAATAATAATGATAATAATAATAATATAATAATAATAATAATAATAATAATAATACATTTGTGTAATTTCGTTTTCTAAACAAATCTTAGTTATTTTTTGTTTTTATAATGCATTTGCACTGAAAGGATTTGTTTAACTAATATTTGTGAACGTTCATTTTCAGATATTTTTTAACAGTTATTGTTCATATTGTGCTTAATTTATTAATTAAAAGCCTTATTGATAATTAAGTACCGTAAATTCCGGACTATAAGCCGCGGCTTTTTTCCCGTTTTTTGGCCTTTTTTGCCCCCTGCGGCTTATATAACGGTGCGGCTTATCTATGGATTTTTCCAGCAAACGGCCACTCGGGAACCTCCAAAATCTATGGATGTTGGTATGAGGCAGAACGAGAGCAAGACAGACATTATGAGAGCGAGACCCTGATTGGATGATGTTGCAAAAAATGTGCCTCGCGACCTGATTGGAGCACTGTGCCACTACTCTCTCTCAGCCACTACGGTAAAACACCCTCCCTCCTCCCTCGCTCCGGGGGGAAAAAGGCAGCGATTGAGCCTGAAAGACAGTCTGAATGAAATTGAATGTAACATTCCCAATTCTATGTATTACATTCTAAAAAACTAACAGCAACATTTTGGAAGGCTAAGCCACACAACTAGCTCGTTGTAATCTAACATCATGCTTCAAAAGATGGAGAACTGGCTGTGTTACGACGATGGCGGCGATTGAGCCTGAAAGCCATGTCTGAGACAGTAGCGAGACAGGAACAACAACAGCAGCAGCAGCAAAGGATCATGCACAAACCCGAGACGAAAGGGACTGTCCGTCAGGGCGCGGACGACTGTGTCAGCAACTCCCTCCCGACTACCAGGAGAAAATTACAAACTTCGGCGAATTCACACAAAGAAAGATCAAGGAATATTCCATCGGACCGGAGCAGATCATAAATATGGATGAAGTGCCTTTGACGTTCGACCTGCCTCTCACTAGGACTGTTAACAAGAAAGGTGAATCGTCCATCACGTTGAGAACCACAGGTCACGAGAGAACGAATTTCACTTGTGTTCTTGGCTGCACAGCATCTGGAGTAAAGCTCCCGCCGATGGTGATTTTTAAGCATCTCACAATGTGTGATTTTGTCTGGGGATTAGTGACCTGACTTTTGTTTTGTTGAAATGTTAATAAATGGGAGCTTCCCCAAACAGCCATCTCTTTCCCGACAATCCCCTCTGTGCACGAAGCCTTACATATGGTAATTAAACATCAAAACACCCGCGGCTTATAGACCGGTGCGGCTTATATATGTAAAAAACAGTCAACTCTGCAGGTGCGGCTTATACACCGGTGCGCCTTATAGTCCGGAATTTACGGTAGGTAATGCCTCTCATGCATGTTCATTCAGGGATACTATGATGACAGTGGTTTGGGGCCCCCACTCTAAGATGTTGCATAGCCCCAAAAGGCCCAGAAGCGGCCTTGGGCCGCCGCCCTGTCCGCGCCGCGATCCCTTTCTCTCTCTCACCCCATATCGTATGTGACAGGCAAGGCAACTACCGGTAGTAGAGGAATATACAAGTGGGGGGCAAAACTAATAGTATTTGCCCCCACCTCTTTTCTCAAATTACCGTAAATTCCGCACTATAAGCCGCACCGGACTATAAGCCGCGGGTGTTTTAACACGTTGAGTGCCATAGCCGAGATATCTCGTCTTACATAATCCAACGGTTGAGTGCCATAGACGAGCTATCTCGTCTTACATAAACATTTTTTTTTTTTGACGGTGGGACATCAATCAACCCCTTTTACGTCTTCTATATCAATATTGGGAGGAAGAGAATGTGTATAATCTATTTTACCGACCACTAAGTGGCGACAGTTCTCTCCCAAGACAGAGAGAAGCCACAGCCAGCCACAGCCAGAGCCACAGCCAGCCAGCGCGCTGGAGAAAGCCAGTGTAATTTTCAAGGAAGTAGCTGGGCGAAAACTCTTTCGATTTCACACACACACACACACACGCGCGCGCACACACACACACTCGAGTACCTTTGCGCATAAATAAGACCAGAATCGCAAAAGCTTATTCAAAGCTCTCAGCCGACACCTCAAGAAACAGTTTTACAGTCCAGACGGCCGCGGAGAATCCTCCCTCAGCAGCACAGACGGAGGGAGGAGTTTGGAGACACACACACACTCTCTCTCTCTCTCTCTCTCTCTCTCTAGTCCCGAGAGAGAGAGAGAGAGAGAGAGAGAGAGAGGAGAGAGAGAGAGAGAGAGAGAGAGAGAGAGAGAGCACACAGAGTGGGAGACAGACACGCTGTGGGGGCTGTAATCACAGGCAGGTGACTGTTCTGCTGTTTGATTGAATTTCACAAAACTGCGATTATCTCAGCTTCCTGTCTCATACGCTAAAACCATGCTGTACTCAACGGCTAATATCTACATAACTACTAACTCTGCAAACTAACTCTTTTAGACAGAGAAAGCACACATTCTATTAGTTATTTTTAGATGATTGGTGTTCACGAAGTCTTAACAGAAAAGAATCCTCGGCTGTTGTAAAATGAGCCAGAATCCTCAAAAAAAAACCTGGCACAACTTACCTACAGGATTGAAAAAACGGCTGGCACTCAATGTGTTAATGTTTTTTTTTATTTTATTTTTTTTATTGTGTTTTAATGTTTAATTACCATATGTAAGGGTTCGTGCACAGAGGGGATTGTCGGGAAAGAGATGGCTGTTTGAGGAAGCTCCCATTTATTAACATTTCAACAAAACAACATAACACAACACCACCTGTGTTTTTTTTTTACAGTGCACACAGTGTCCGCGGTGTGGTGAAAAGAGGGCAAGAGAGGAAATTAAAACAGAAGTGGATTTATAGTTAGAAAGAGTGCTAAAGGAGAGAGAATTCCGTTTTTTATTTATTTTTTTGCTGAAAAAATCCATAGATAAGCCGCACCGTTATATAAGCCGCAGGGGCCAAAAAAGCCCAAAAAACGGGGAAAAAGCCGCGGCTTATAGTCCGGAATTTACGGTAATTAATAACGTTAGAGCAGACGTAGGCCTACCTCTTGCATGCCTGATCTGATCCGTTCTTTACTTGATCGCTCCAGCAGACGAGGCAGGGATGTAAAGCGTTCGTCATTTCTCGGCACATAATACGCGGTAGTAAAACCTTTTTTTTTTAAGGATGTCCTGTCGAGGTGTATGTTGTATGCTACATGCTTGGCAGTAGTTCAAAGACGCTGGGGTATTTCACCACTCCCATGACTTGACAAATTTCCTCATCTTTTGTTTCTGTGCGGGCGGTTCTTGTTCCTTGTCGCTTGAATTGTCATCTTGCAACTCGATTTGTGATGTTGATGCTGATGCAGGGTAGCATTATTAGTCGGGGCTTTGACCCAGCCAGACTTCATCTGATTTGACATCTTCACGGCTCGTCTTGCAGCCGGTGTGATTGTGTGCGAGCGAGCAGTCACCTGTCCCAGTCAGTACTCGGTAAACACACCGCACGTGCAGCGTCACGCAGGTTTCCGACTGGTAATTAGTAACATCGTTCCGATTGTAGCAACAACAAAATGTCACATGTATGTCCCTCACAAGTATTAAAATATATTTATTTGGTGTATATTTTGCTGTTTTGCTGCTGTACATATTTTTTTGCATGTTAAAACGTGGTTGCCACTGTGGCCACAAAAGGCCAAGAAATGGTTGATTTTTTTTCCCGACATCCGTTAATGTCGAGCCCTGAAAGTGTTAGACTTCAATTATCGAAAAGTAGGCTTGTCAGGATGTACGCCGGCTTGGATCCGACATGTTCTAGGTGTAAACGGGCCCCAGCCACTCTATATCACATGTTCTGGTCGTGCTTGTCTCTGGTCGCTTTTTGGTCCTATATCTTTGAAACATCTTCCTACATCTGCGGGAAGGACATTGATCCAGACCCTGCCATTGCCATTTTTGGAGTAGCCCCTGATGGAGTTACAATCTCTGGTGCTCAAGCTGAGGCTGTAGCTTTCTCGTCGCTTCTGGCCCGACCACTAATTTTAATGAGCTATCCCCTGCAAATTGTATTGTAATTGTTTGTAGTATTTATTTTTATTTTATTTTTAGTCTTGGTTGTCTGTCTCTCTTGTATTATTATTTTTTGTCTTATTTTTGGTGCTTCATGCCTTGCTTTTCCTTATGTCTCTGTATATATGTAGTATGTTTGAACTGAAAAACCCAATAAACAAATTTGAATAATAAATCAGTGTAATTCAATTTGAAAAAACAGATTGTTGGGATAACCCCCAGCCTTCCTGAGAAGAGCCACTCACCCAGCTCCTCTGATGCCTTTTCCTCCACTGTCTTTGACGCATCTTCCTTCTCCCCCTCCTCCTCTGTAGTCTTCTCCGCTTCCTGCCCTTCTACTCGTGGCGAGGGGTCTGATTTGGGTTCAGCCCTCACCAAAATTATACCTGAAAACTGGACCAGGATCTAGGAAAACACACACACACGCACGTACGCGCACGCGCGCATGCACGCACGCACGCACACACACACACACACACACACACACACACACACACACACACACACACACACACACACACACACACACACACAAAATGTACACAAAAATGATGGAAAGCAAAACACAACTCTGCTTTTTTAGTTAGCTTCTATCTCTCCTTCTCCTCTCTCTCTCACACACACACACACACACACACTGGAGGTGTACCTGCAGGGCCTTGCTGTGCTGATGGTTGGCGATGTAGAGCTCGGCAGCCATGTTGATGAGGTCATCGCCGACCATGCTGGGGTGTCGCTCCAGAGCCTCCACCACCACACCCAACGCTGAGGGCAAGTCATTATTCTCATAGTAACTCCTATAGGGCAGACACAGACACACAGACACACACACACACACACATTATGCAAAATACATAGAGAAAGACGCAAACAGACAAACTTCAGTTTGTGCAGCAACAATCATCTGACACCAATTGATGCTTTAAAATTATCAGTAGCTTTGAGTCATCCAACTGTCAAGCCACTTTTAAGCTATTTTCCCACCAATGTTGTAAAAGAATGAATGAAAATTGTGTGTTTCCATCAACTCAACAGCCTTCCTGAATGTCCGGGGGGAAAAAAAACATAAAGTAAATGGAAAGAGGCCTTCTGGAATTTGATACAATTATTAATTACAATCATGTCAGCTCGTCGGCCATATTTCATCAGAATCAGAATCAGCTTTATTGGCCATGTATGCAAACACATACAAGGAATTGGGCTCCAGTTAGCTGTCTGAAGTCCAAACTTCGTCACTTGTGTCACTATTTATTTAGCAAATGTGTTTCCATGACTATTTATCACATACACTTCTTAATTTCACATCAATAAACAATGGGCATGAACACCTTTTGTGATATGAGGCCATTTTATGGAAAGTTACTTTTTGGTTCAGCCTTTCTAAGACAATACATCCTAATTCGTAATCCTAATACCAATCCTAATTCACCTAGAAATACTTGGATGGAAACCCAGCCAGTGTGTGTGTGTGTGTGTGTATCCCTCCTGGCTTGGCATGTACGTGCCTCTAGCTTGTGGTGTGTGTGTGTGTGTGTGTGTGTGTGTGTGTGTGTGTGTGTGTCCGTCCGTCCTCACTTGGCCATGTCTTTGGAAAGCTGCATGAACTGCTCCGCGTCTCCCAGGGGCAGCAGGGACAGGATCCGGCGGTAGCCGTCCATGCACTGCTTGCTGTCGCCCAGGCGCATGTGCAGGCTGCAGCGCTCCCACAGGTAGTGCACGTTGGTTGGGTCGTACTTGATGGCTACGGAGGTGACAGGGATGGCAGGGATTAGAGATTAGTCATTATAATCATAATTACAAATCAATACCTTGACCCTTAATCCATCTTCGGGGAACAACATAATCAAAAAAGATAATCAGGTTGCTTTGATTTCTAATATTCTTCTTGGTACATCGGTTTTAGCCTGCTATTTTTAAACATTTCAGTGCAGTTGAGTGAAATAATTTTGTTTGATTCATAAAGTGTGATAATATCTAGAAAAATAATTGCAAAATGACAATTTAATTGATTATGTAGTTTGGGATTATCTTTTTTTCCATTTCTTAAAAAGAACATCATCATAACAACCTCATTCTGCCGGAACATGAATGAATGATCATATGTAGGACTATCTCCAAACAAAATAGCATAAAAATCCATTCCTGTACATTCTGTGGTGTCTATGATTATTGTTTTAAAATCTGAAAATCAAGTGAAAATGTAAAAGCTAAAGCTAAGACAGGGGCCGTGGGAGACTGTCTGACGGACCCTTGTTGTAGCAGACGATGGCCTGCCGCACGTTGTCTTGGTCAAGAGACATTTCTGCCCGTTTGATCCACTCTTCAGAGTCGGAGGGGTTCAGGTGGGCGGCGATCAGGCCGAACTGCAGGGCTTTCTCCATGTCTTCCTTATCCTCGTAGATCATGGCCAACGTGGAGAATGGCTCGTAGGCCAGGGGAGCTGGAGGAGGGAGGGGAGGGGATAAGATAGTGACTTGGCGGTAACGTTAGTTTTGTGTGCTTACTGTTAAACTATAATGCAAGTATCATTACTTGATTTCATAAATAACACAACTACTACTACAGGGGTTCCCAAACTTAAAGGACGGCTTTCCCGTGGGGAATATGAATATATATTAAATCTCACGCCCCTAAGGTTTTCGAATCCGTTGAAATTTTTGAAATTGCTTCTTCACAGCCAGAGATATCAACCGAAATCCACTCTGTGTGTGTGTGGGGGGGCAGGGGGTGGTGGAGGGGAGGGGCGGGTGCGAGGACCTGAAATCCTACATTTCCCACAATGCACTGGGCTCGCGTGGCCTTCGTTTCCACGCCCACCCCTCAGGCATTTGGCTGATATCAAACTCCAGTAGGTGGCGGTAATGCACATATATGTTTGCCAACCGCCATAAAACTCAAAGAAGAAGAAGAAGGCTTCGACATAAAACAATTGTAGAAGAAGAAGAATAATATATATTTTTTTGGCTCCAAATTGCACCAAATTTAAACCGAAGTATATATGTCGGGAGATGTCTTCATAAAAAAAAAATCATGCATTTTAAGGCATTTTCCAAGGAGTTACGCGCATCTGATGTAACTATTTCATGTAAAAATGTGTAAAAACGGGTACATTGCTCAGCGTTGATTTCGTTACTTCAACGCACCTACTACTAGATGTAAAATTTGACGAGCTTTCCAATGCCGCCAGTCCCGTGTCTGTCCGTGCTTCCGTTCCCGAGATATGGTCTCTTTGCAAGGAGCTATGGAAAGCTAATATTAGCTACCGTAGGCTAGGTGGTGGAAAAAGATGGCTGCCTTTTGTTTTTCTTCAAGACCTCTGAAGGGGCGTGGAGGACCTCTAGAGGCGGGACCATGGCGGCACAGGCCCACAAGTAGTGTAGTTCATAGGTGCTCGACTTCCGCAAGGCGGACTTGGCCCAGATGACGCAAAACGCGTCGGCTGGGCCAAAAAATATGTGAGAGATGGTTGATATCTCTGGCTGTGAAGAAGCAATTTCAAAAATTTCAACGGATTCGAAAACCTTAGGGGCGTGAGATTTAATATCTATTCATATTCCCCACGGGAAAGCCGTCCTTTAAGGATGCCACGGCCCACTTTGAAATCTGAAAATCTTCCAGGGCCCACCCAACCCTTTAATCACAACTCTGATCAACACGAGACTAAGATGATGTATTTCCCTATATGTTTTTTATATAATATATTTTTTATTTCATTAACAGAGCATGTGAACTTGGGCAAAATACCCCAAATCAGATTGCCAACATTTGATCCGCCCTTAATCATCACAAGTATTTGCATCCATAACAATGACAATGATGAGCAACTGCGACTCAACCCGACCAAAAACAAACAAACAAACAAACAGTTATTAGGACATTATAAAAAGTGTGCAATTAATGCTGCCGCGGCTCAAATAATGGGAACGGTATGTATGTGTGTTACTGCCATAAATGTTTTTCAGCTTTCATGCTATGTTGTTATGGACGTATGCTTATTCCTTTTCGGGGCTCTCTCTCCTATATCTCCGTTGCGGGGCTACTGCATGCGTAATTACACAGCGTACTGAGAGAGTTTAATTTCGTTCCACCAGCACACATTTTCTTTATCAGATATTTTTTATTCGTTTCTATTAATGTATATACATTGAATCCGACCAATTTAGTCTGTCATTTCCCGCTTGGCGCACATAAAGACACATGCTTCCGTCACTGTCTGCTTGATGGCGAGAGGGACTTCAGCTGTAGGCTACTCGTGACAAAACCAGACATCGAATTTTCAACATAGTTAACTTTTGCAGTAGGCCTAGGTTACTGGCTATTAGTAGGAGATGAGACAGTTAAGTTGAGCTGGGTAGTAACGTTATAGGCCGACAGTATGCCCCGTCTCTCTCTCACTCCCCGACGAGGGAAGTGGAGAAGGCTATTGCGGTGCTATTAAACGTAGCCTAATGGTTGGAAAAAAAAACAAAAGCATTTGCTTTTTATTTTCTCCTACCTTTTCTCCTACCTAAGGTAATCTACTGTTATACACCTAACATCACAGACCTTTATGGTCAGGAATTATGTAGCCTAATAAAACCATGACAAACAAATTCTTATTTTTAAATCAAGGTGTGTTTTTTCTGCAATGTAGGCTATAGTTGAAAATCAACGTGGCATTCTGAGGAGGGAAGAATGTCACGTTGCCGCACGTTGCCACGCGCAAGGTTTTGGAGAGAGAGGGACATCCATGCCGTGCGTAATGTATCCAAGCGAGGATTTCCTGCACTGCACGCAGAATACAGGTGCGCTCAGGCGAAGTGGGGTTTTTTGTGGTAAGACCTGCTATTAGGTGGCGTTAAAATTGAGAGCACCCAAGGCCATTTTGTGTTTGTCAAACACATTGCGCCAAAACGCCTATTTTGGCACGGGCAAAGCCCAAACCTGTGTTTACACTAGGAACATGGTGATGGTATCTTCGCCAGAGTGCAAAATGACACTTGCGGGAGGCAGATGATAGGCTAAGAGGCGCACGGACACGCCTGGGCCACGCCTACACCTGTGTCTGCGATTAGATTCCAGCTCAAAACTGGATGGTGGAGGCAGACGACAGCTTAAGACGCAGGGAAGATAGCATAAGAGGTGCGCAAACGATAGGGCCGTACGACAATAGGGCCCTTACAATATCCTAAGGGAATCCTTATGTGATTTTATGCAACCAATTTTTTTACTTCGATGAAAATGTAAGGGCAACCTTAGCTTAAAGGAGAACTTACCTCCAAAACACTTTTTTTCAGCTTTTAACCAATATATATGACTTTGGGGGTGATGTGTGAAGAATTCTGGTCAGAATTTCCACATTTGACACCAAACTGTTGCCATTTGACCATTTGTATCATTTTTCAGCAGCATATCTGGCATAAGCGCCCTCTAAAGGTCGAACACTGCTTTTTCTTTTTTTCTCAAATGAATGGGAGATTTGGTACAACCTGACGTCAGGTTGTCCCCAAAGACTATGGGATTTCAAGATAATTACTCCCCTACCCCCCCTGTACCCTTTCGGCTCCTCAGAACTCCAAGCCTATTCCTGTTGAAGTTTGCTCTTAAAATACTGAACCAAACGTCGTCAAAGTTGGCACATGTCTTAATTATAGTTAGTTTCCCGCTGAATGTGTCACTACTTTATTAATATCTTACCTGGATAAGCTCGAATGATGATGTATATATTATCAGTCCGAGTTGGAAGCAGCTGTCTCCAGCCCAGGCAGGCAGGCGGGAGCGAGCGGGAGAGAGTCGTACTGTAAACCTCATGCACTAGCTCCAAGCTCCGCGGGCGCGCGCAGCAGAGCTGGGCTCTCTCGGACTCGGCCAGAGCAGAGAGAGCACAGTCTGACATTTCCGCGGCTATCAGTCCGACTTGGAAGCACTTTCTCTCGGCCAGTCAAACGGGAGAGGAAATGTCAGCAGAGTAGAGCGACTGGGGACTGGGGGGGGGGGGGGGGGGGGGGGGGGGTTGACTCGCTGTGTGCGAGCACGAGCTGCTGTGTGCTCAGGCAGCGCCGCGGGGACGCGCGGGCAGTGAGAGGCGGGGGCTTTGAAGAGGAGAAGAGCTCTGCGCTGCCTCTCCTGCGCCCTGAGAAGAAAAATGCTGCTGTCATGCTGTAACTTTCAACAAGAATCACGAAAAGCCCCAAAACGCAAATTAAAAACGGATTTCATTGCGCGGTTTATCTCTAGTTAGACGAGGGAATTACGTGGAGAAATCTCGCATTGTGTTACCCCAGAGCGAGAGGTTTGTCCTATTGTGGGTGTGCTGCTGTTAACTCATTGAGTGCCAGCCACTTTTGGAGAACGGACGCTCCCAGTGCCAGAGTTTTCAGAGCGTTTTCAGTGATTTCTCGAGGCCCACAGAATATTGTGTGATATTACTATGTAAACACCGAACACGCAAAAAGAACAAGGAGACTCTATTGTATCATCAGCAAAAAAAAGTTTATTGATACCATTTTCCGTTCTTTAGTTATGAGCCGGAGAAGATAGGTTGTTTTCAGCGTTTTCAGGCATTTCAAATTATAAGCTGAGATATTCAGCCTTTTGTGAAATGCAGCATTTCAAGCACATTCACTGACTCTAGATACGGTAATATTTTCTGATGTAGTGATGTGGTGTAGTTGTGTCCTGCCCTGCGTGCCCCACCCCCCCTCCCCCCCCTCAGCTGAAAACTCCTCCCCACACTAGTAACACACAGCCTCGCACCAAGCGTCTAGGAAGCCTGGGAAGCGCCGCCTCCCAGGCAGCGCAACATGGAGAAGCCACACGCGGACTGCAGTGAAAGGTTTGGCTTTTCAGTGTCGCGCTGCTGCTTTTCTAGCGGCTAATCATGTGGAGAAACTATGCTGACAGACAGACAGAGGCAGAAGGACTCAGTTGTGTGCGCGGATTGACTGTGTTCGCACGCACCGTCAGTTGCAGCCAGAACAATCTACATGGCTCTGGACTGCAGCATGAGCGGGTTCTCTTTCATCAAGGCTATTTCAGGCTGTGTATTCCTGACATTTCTGTAATCTGGAGAGCACTGTCGCCACCTAAGGGTTCTGTAAAATAGGTTATAGACCTCCAATAGCTACTATAGTTGTACAGGAGCTGCGGAAGGCTTTGATCGACGTCCCACCGTCAAAAAACGCATTGGACGTCGAAGGACGTCCGTGGCACTCTACGTCACTATTTAATTGGACGTCGAAGGACGTCCATGGCACTCAATGAGTTAACGAGCCCATGTCACTTTGCTCCCGTAACGTAGTTTGAGTAGTTTCCATAGAGATACATGCAGAAAAATAATTAAATTTCTAGTTCGCCACTGAATTACCAAATTGATATAACTTAAAACCATTTTCAGATTTTCTGTTTCCATACAGACCAACAGCGTTGGCTAGTTGTTGATATTTATAGAGATATTGCCCCTCTCAAATTAATTATTTTTGAGGCAGTAGGCAAACTGTAATGGCGTCGATTTCCGAAAAAGAATCTCGACTCGAACACAGCCAAAGAGTCCAGTATAGACAAGAGCATATGTCATTTCTTGGTTTTTTCCATAGGTATTTTCAAATCACTGTTCTAATACATATCTAGGGGGTCAGTCCTCCTTTAAGTGGTTTTATGCAACCGGGCACAGGTTTTTCCCATACAATAAGATAAGTACAAAAACTTTCCAGACTGTTTTGTGTAAAGGTTTCAAGACCTGGAAGTTATAAATCCATACAGAGGAACTCTAGATAATCTGTGAGCTAAATATAAAACAAATATTTTTGTTACCCTGTTACGATGTTAGTCATGCCACCAAACACATGTTGGCTTTCTCAATAACGACGCAATAAGAAAGAACTGTTACTATATAATCCTAACAGGCAAAAGGAGAGACTGCCACACACACACACACACACACACTCACAAGTCGTTCTGTACCTTGTCTTATAATCTCCATACACATCAAGATGGCGTCTTCTTTCTCTCCTCTGGCGTAGCGAATGTTGGCTTCGCCCATCAAGCCTCTCAGCGCCCTGGGCAGCTTGCTGCGATGACGTCGCTCCTGCTCACTCACACACACACACACACACACACATAGAGTCAGAATCAGAGGCTGTGTTCAGACCAGACCCGGTATTAACATGTCTCTTTGGTGATCCGATCACAAGTGGACAGGTCTAAGTACGTCAGTTCACACCTGGCATTAGAATGTGCCTCCACACTCTATTCCCTGCTCTATATGCAAATAAACACGTACACCATTCCTGCCACAGCGAGCACTGTTACATATACGGTACATGTTACTGTTACATATAGATCAGGGGTGGGCAACTATTTTTCATGGGGGGCCACATGAGAAACCCAGATTGTTGCCGGGGGCCGAACAAATATTGTCATGCCGTAACCCATGGATGGGCAACTTTGATGATAGAGAGGGCCACAAAAAATGTCCTCGCTACCAGGTTTTGCTGAGGGCTGAACGGCGCCAGCGCGAAAAATAATTTGGGGCATTTGACGCCAGGTTTAGAGGAATAACTCATTTTAAATTAACAGTTGTGATATCATTATTCAGTCTTAACCACCAATATTTGATCCTTTTCTCACTCACTCCTGTGTCACCACCTGCTCTCAGGGCTTGAAATTAACTTTTTTGACCACCTGCCAATATGGCTGCTAGATTTTAAAGTTACCAGCCAATTAGAATTTCCACTAGCCGAAATGTTTTTCTTGAAATAAACCAGAATATGAGTGGGTTAATTTAAACATAAGTATCAGTAAGTGGCCCGGGATTCTCAAAGCCTGTGTTGAGGGTCACACAAACAAAAATGCACTCTTGAAGCTAAATAAATCCAAAACCAATGAGTTAATTATTTAAATTTCTACTTCAATGTAGCCTTTTAGTCATAAAGATTATTGAAAGATATTCCATATTCCAGACTGAAATGCTATAACAGAAGTGGAGTATTGGCCAGAATGACATGAACATTTGGACACTTATTCAGTGGGTATCTTGCATGTTGCGTTCAGGTGCACTGTAAAAAAAATATATATACCGGTATATATATATTAGGGCTGTGAATCTTCACTGGCCTCACGATTCGATTCGATTACGATTCAGAGGGCTACGATTAGATTCGATAACGATTATCGATGCATCTCGATGCATCTTAAAGTGATGCATCACTTTTTTTCCCGAATAATACATGATTTTTTTTCTCACTTTCTTTTTTCTCACTGTGTGGCTACTTTTAACACATTCACTGCCAGCCGTTTTTTTTTTTACTGTAGGTAGCTTCTGCCAGAGGTTTTTTTGAGGATTCTGGCTCATCTTTCAAGACCTGAGGATTCTTTTCTGCTAAGATTTTGTGAACACAAAATATCTAAAAAGAACTAATAGAATGTGTGCTTTCTCTGTCTAAAAGAGTTAGTTTGTAGAGTTAGTAGTTATGTAGGCATTAGCACTTGAATACAGCATGGTTTCAGCGTCTGAAAATTTAAGCTGAGATAAATAGCTTTTTGTGAAATTCGATAGAACAGTCACTTTAACCATTCATTTTTGGCATCAGTAAGACGTCAGACATCTAAACAATAGTTTTGAACAGTAATTTCCTCCATAACAGCAGGAAACACCCCTCTCCTTCAAACTCCTCCCTCCATGTGTGTTCTTCTTGGCTGCAGCGGGCGTGTCACAAGCTCGTTTCTGTTGCTGCTGTAACCTCGCGTCACCAGGCTCACTGCTTCTGCTGCTGTGCAAGTCTGGATGGGCTCGCTCGTTTCTTGGAGTTTCGGTTGAGAGCTTTGATTAAGCTTTTGCGATTCTGGTCTTATTTATGCTGCGTGTTTCAAAGTGTGTTCCACCCGTAATCTATTATGCAAATTTGCAAACCCTCACCGCCAGCAATCAGCGCGAAAGCGAAAGCGTTTTCGCCAATCCATTCTACAGTATGAGAATGGTTTCATCGCGCGTTCCCCTGCAGTTTTGGCTCTGCTTTTTCTAGTTGGGAGAGCACTGTCGCCACTTAGTGGGTCGGTGGAATGGGTTGTACACGTTCGGTGGCTCCAATATTTTTATAGGAGACGTGGGGAGCGTTGATCCACGTCCCACCGTCAAAAAAAAAAAAAAAAAATTTAAGCCGAGATATCTCGTCATTGGCAGTCAACCGTTGGATTTTGTAAGCCGAGATATCTCGTCAATGGCAGTGAACGTGTTAAAATAAAAGTGTATTTAGAATTGCATTGTATTATGATCCATAATTAAAATAAACAACTGCATGTACTTCCATTATATTTTATTTGATAAAAAAAAAAAAATAATAATAATCGATTTTTTCGATTTGTGAATCGATGCAGAATCGTGCAGGTCCGCATCGCGATGCATCCTATAATCGATTATTTTTGACACCCCTAATATATATATATATATATATATATATTTATTTTTATTTATTTATTTTTTGCAATTCCATTGCGGGCCACAAAGATGGCGCCCGAGGGCCGCATGCGTGTTTTGCCCATGTGTGATATAGATGTATGTATTAATGTCCTTTTCCTCCAAGCCTGATACTAGTGGAGTAAATATGTTTCCATATTGACACAATATCGTACAGTAATGTGGGAATAGGAATTGATTGAATGATCATAGAAAGTTACGCTGCAGTAATTACTATAGGAATGATCATCGAAGTCGAAACATTGCTATTTGTCACTTTGATCATATTCTGTTATCTAGGCAGAAATACATTTGATTTAAAAAATATATGATAGTAAATCTGGTGCATTTTCAGCAGTGGCGCCTAGAAACAGTTCATCTACAGTCCTCAATGCACAGCGGCATAGCCTACCAACAGACCATTTCCGGCAAAAATACAGATCTTTTGAACATATTTTGCATTATTATCTTGTTTTGTTTTATGCTTACACTGTAGAGTAATGTGTCCTGAGGACACATTGCGTTCACAGTTCACACACACACCAGGCCCGGCGCCACGAGGGGGCCTAAGGGGGCTTAGCCCCCTCAGTTCAATTTTTGGCCCCCTCACTTGAAAAAAAAAAAAAAAAAAAATTTAAAGAATAGTTACTAATCTATAAAGGCCAGTTAGGCAACGTTTGTACCTGACATGTTTAGGCTGCTGTTTCTGCAGTCTTCATCAAATTTGATCAGTTTAAGTTGATGTAGGCTACCCCCTGTAAACATAGCTCTGTTGTTTCAGAATTGGCAGGGAAGCGCTATTTGCTGTGCTTTGGTTGTCACAAAGTGTCAGAGATGTAGCTATTTATTAAATTTGAACCTATGAACCCTTGAACCTCTATTAATGCCTTAATCTGCTGCTGTGAAATACATGTTTTATTTGATTTTGAATAGTAGTCTTTCTTGTGTTGTTATTGCACTTTTCAGAGGTTATTATGGTTAAAAAGTCCAGAAATAGGCATAGCGGGTATATAACCTATGTTTTACGATATAAAAATATCATATAAAAAAAAAAAAAAAAAAAAAAAAAATCAGCCCCCTCGCCAGTTATAACTGCCCCCTCAGTCATTTCATCCTGGCGCCGGCCCTGACACACACACATGAGAATTCGATCACATGCGTCCCAGAGCACCTCCGAATGTGGTCTGAGCGATTGGATCTCTGGGTGCGTTCACCAGTGTTGGGGAGTAGTGAACTACAGTACATGTAGTTGAAGTTGAACTACGTAGTTTAACTACATTTTGCAGTGGCTTGCTTGTAGTTCAACTACATTCATATTTGCGTAGTGAGTCAAGTACTTAACACATTCACTGCCAGCCGTTTTTTTTTTACTGTAGGTAGCTTCTGCCAGAGGGTTTTTTTGAGGATTCTGGCTCATCTTTCAAGACCCGAGGATTCTTTTCTGCTAAGATTTTGTGAACACAAAATATCTCAAAAGAACTAATAGAATGTGTGCTTTCTCTGTCTAAAAGAGTTAGTTTGTAGAGTTAGTAGTTATGTAGGCATTAGCACTTGAATACAGCATGGTTTCAGCGTCTGAAAATTTAAGCTGAGATAAATAGCTTTTTGTGAAATTCGATAGAACAGTCACTTTAACCATTCATTTTTGGCATCAGTAAGACGTCAGACATCTAAACAATAGTTTTGAACAGTAATTTCCTCCATAACAGCAGGAAACCCCCCTTTACTTCAAACTCCTCCCTCCGTGTGTGTTCTTCTTGGCTGCAGCGGGCGTGTCACAAGCTCGTTTCTGCTGCTGCTGCTGCTGCTGCTGCTGCTCTTGTCTGCTGGCGGCCGCTGGGCGAGGATGGGCTCGCTCGTTTCTTGGGGTTTCGGTTGAGAAACCCCAAGAAACGGGGTTTCTTTTGCGATTCTGGTCTTATTTATGCTGCGTGTTTCAAAGTGTGTTGCACCCATAATCTATTATGCAAATTTGCAATCCCCCACCGCCAGCAATCAGCGCGAAAGCGAAAGCGTTTTCGCCAATCCATTTTACAGTATGAGAATGGTTTCATCGCGCGTTCCCCTGCAGTTTTGGCTCAGATTTTTCTAGTCTGGAGAGCACTGTCGCCACTTAGTGGGTCGGTGGAATGGGTTGTACACGTTCGGCGGCTCCAATATTTATATGAGAGATGTAAAAGTGTTAGATCAACGTCCCACCGTCAATTTTTTTTTTTTTGACGTCTCAACTCGTCATTGGCAGTCAACCGTTGGATTTTTTTTGACGTATCAACTCGTCAATGGCAGTGAACGTGTTAAACTACTGTACTTTTTGGTCATTTTTTGTAGTTTAAATACTCAAACTACAATTTTCTGCAATAAAATGATATATATTATTTTACCATTACTGTTGAACCAGAACCCCCTTTTGACAGGACTTTCATCCTGATCGCTTTGAAGGCAGCATAAACCGTGAAGGCAGCCAGGATCCCACATAACGTTACTGTACTTCTTGACTAGACACACAGCCTACTGTATGCTGCCTCTGATTGGCTTGCCCTGATATTTTTACCCTAACCTTAACTATTCGGAGTCAAGTCTTTACTGTTGATTTGTCTGATAAAAGAAAACCCAGAAGAACCCAGATGTGTTTACAACAACAAAAATATAACATTGAATGTATTGGGTGTCAACTATTGCAAAAAACTCAATTGACCTATCGCTAAGCCCTACCCCCCCGTGCTCACTCGGACAAACACAGGGCACGCTGACTAGAATAAATGGCAGCCGTCACTGTCAAAGTTATATCCCAAGAGGCTCTAAACAACTTTTTGAGGCCTGATATTGTCTAGAAGCCATCAGAAAGTACTTCACTATGCCATGGAGGGCGATGTACAACATTTAAATCGATATCGATATCGATAAAAAAGAAATGCGATAAGTGCATGGAAACGACTTTAGCGAATCTTTAACCAAACATGCACTTTTAATGAAGGAAGACAGCGAGATAACCAGTGGGGATAACAGGCGACTGACATCCAGAATTTACATTTTATTCACTTAAACTCTCCGTGGATTATATATATGGCGAATTGAAGAGTGGCGCCTGGCAATCTATTTCATGTAGGCCTACCTTTGTATAATCAAGAAACTTTAAATTAATATTGTCGATGTTTTTCATAGCGAGACAACAGCACGCACGCATGGGTGTAGCAGTGTAGCAGATGCAGATCAGGAGAGGCATAGCCTACAGCAGACCACTTTTTCCATCATGTTTTGTCTTTAGACTACCTCACATTTATTTGGGGAACGAGATTAATCCCCTCGTTTTAGGGTTTGACTGGTGTCTGTCATCAATCAATGCGCCTCCTCTTCAACCAACTCCATTACGCGCATAACGTAATGGCTGGAAACTCGCATAATTCAGCATTTTCTTTTGTCGACTTTCTGAATACCATGATGATTTCATGATACCTTTGGATCACGGAAGGCAAATGAGGGAGAAGACTCATCTCGCTGTCACCACGATTGCAGATTTAACGTCCAAAATAGCAGCATCATTGTGGATGTGAGTGGATCTACGTTTACTAGTTTCTTATTATCCATTGCCTGGCCTCCCAGGATACCTCGTAATGTTGCATTTACCCCCATGCACATCGTTTGACAATTTTTTTCTATTTATAACTGTATGAAACACCATAAAACCAGAGGAGAATCCCGATTTCTTCTGTATTTCTTCTCTATGCTTCTCTATGGAGCTCTCGGCTCAGGTTGTCCGAGTGTATTGTGGAGCTAGACGCGCTGTGATTTGCTCGTCTGCGTTCGGGGCGGGACTTAGCGATAGGTCAATTGAGAGGCATATTTTTGCTGGCATTGTGCTTTTTTGTAGGCTATTATATTTTATTTCATATATACATGTATACATTGTAAAAAAAAAAATTGTTTTATTTGTTTTACAAATTGTAGTTTGAACTACTTTTTCTGCGTAGCTTGTAGTTTCCTAAACTACATTTCTCCCAGGGTAGCTTTGCTGTAGTTTCAACTACTTCCATTGTGAAGTAGTTGGTAGCTTCCTAATCTATGCTTTCAAAGTAGCTTCCCCAACACTGGCATTCACACCTGTACTTCACCCAAGACGCATGTTAAAATCAGGTCTGACTCTGAACAGGGCCATACACTCTCACACACTACCCCTGCTCCTCACCTTCAGCATCTTCTTGTTCTCTCGGTTCAGCTCCATCTCCAGAGCGAACACGTCTCCCACGGTGGGGTTCTCCCCGTCCTCCTCATCCTCCATCTTCCTCCTCCTCTTCCTCCCGCCTCTCCTTCCTCGCTTCTTCTCGCTCACCTCCGGCTTGGCTTCCTCTGCCTCCAGTACGTAATCCTTATCAGCTTCATCATCCACATACGTCAAATCATCATCCTCTTCCACTTCATCCTCATCCTCCTCTTCTGAAGACGGTTGTTCTGTCGGCTCTCCCAGCATGGAGGCAAAGGCTTGCTGGACCACCGGGCTGACTCCATCCTCTGAGAGGGGAGGGGAAGGGGGGGAGAGTTGTCTTGCATTGTTGTATGGTATTGTGTGCTACTGCTGTGCTTGCTGTTTTTAGTGCGGATGACACTTGACCATAGTTTTTTACCAACCTGCTCAGAGACTACAGATGAAAATTTGCTCTCTCGCTAACTCTGGCACATTTACATGGATGTGGAAACTTAATGTGCATTGTCCCTGGTAAATGAATAAATAAATAAATAACATTCAGCCAAATCAACTGTGGTCATTTATAGGAAACCTAGGCAGCGCTCGATTCCTAGGCTCGTCTGCAGCGTGGGCTCGCCAGCTCAGCCGCTGCACGGCCTTGCACGCCCTGCAGCTCGCATACGCAGCTCAGCTGCTGCGTGGCCTCGTCTGCCCTATTCATAGCTTTCAAGGGGCGTTACGTGCTGCCGGGAACGCCCACCTGGCGGTCAAAAAACAAACTTGTTCATTCGCTGCCAGCCAAGTCGACTAGGTTCTCACGCAGTGTTTGTTCAGCCGTTTGTACACACGTCTTTGCGGCCAACATTTCCTCAAAGGTAAGCTCAAGTAACGTTACAATAATGATTAAAATACCCCGTTAACGTTACTTGAGCTTACCTTTGATGAAATGTTGGCCGCAAAGACGTGTGTACTTTGATGGTAGCCATTTGCCCTCCCCAGCGACTGAACCACGTCTAATCGCACAAATCCACAACCTCCTCCTGTCTGAGTTTTCTTTCTCCGACGGCATTCTGTAAAAGCACAAGTCAGGCGTGTCTCCTCGTCGGTTTAGTGCAACCGATAGCACAACACGTAGGCTATGCGGCACTTTGGCTGAACAAACAGCGTGAGTCGACTCGCAGGCAACGGAATGAACAGTTTTTTTTTTGACCGCCAGGTGGGCGTTCCCGGCAGCACGTAACGCCCCTTGAAAGCTATGAATTGGCATGCGCGCAATCTCTCCCTTTCTCTCCCTCCCTCAGTCTCTCCCTCTCCTCTCTCTCCCTCAGACTCTCTCATGTGTCAAGTGACATCACTTATGACATCATCAGTTATTTATGACATCACAACACTGATGACATCATCAGTGGGACAAAAATGTAAACACTGATGACATCATCAGTGATGTCACAATGCACAATTGCTCAAGTGACATCACTGATGACATCACTTATGACATCATCAGTGATTTATGACATCAGTGGGACAAAACAGAGAGAGAACAGAGATTGACAACATGCTCCCTAATACGAATGAATATATAAGATAGGATGTTGCGTTTAATAAGAAACCTAAATCTGTGTCTAACCACAGCAAGCATTATTCACTTATATTTTAGAATCATTCAGTAGATCATGGTGTCTATCAATGATATAGGCAGTCACCATCCTCTACCAGTGTTTTCAGTTCAGATTTCTGGTTGACTTACTTTGAGCCTCTTCTAGAGTAAAATTGCTTGCCTTGTCAAAACAGTTATTTTCTAGCCTGGCCGAACAGGACTTTGACCGAAAAATAGTGGTTCAATAAGAGAAATATTTGAAGGCAGTGTTTCATATTGATATAAACCGTACAGGTGCCCTGTATTGAAAAAGTTAAAATCATGTAGGACCAATGATGTCCCAGCTCTTGTATGCAGGAAGACTTGAGCACTGGTAGACAGAACAGACTCTGGCCTCATAAGGAGATCAAATGAGAGAGAGAGAGAGAGAGAGAGAGAGAGAGAGAGAGAGAGAGATTGGACCTTCAGTCCAATGTGTGTAAAGAAACTACAGTTCATTGTATGTGCCGACCACAGGCATCAGCACTGCACAGCCACACAGTCAGTCAGTCAATCAGTCAGTCAGTCCGCCATTCAGACAGATGTTTTACCGATTGTCCCCGGGGTTTGGCCGGAGGTGGTGGGCTGAGCATCATCCTGTCCATCTTCATCTAAACCCAGTCTGCCTGACTGCTGAGAGTGTGAGAGGGCAAAAGATAAAGGGGGGGGGGGGGGGGGGGGGGGGGTTGTTGATGACGCTTTTCTTCATCGTTATTTGCTGCTGCGTTCACAGGAAGGAAGCCAAGATACTATCTATATTGGTTAAACATTGTAATAAATGTATACTACTAACCTAGCCTCAACGCGAGACTCTTCAGTCATTCTTGAAGAGTCTCGCATCGAGGCTAACTACTAACCTAAAGTTGTAGCGGGCACGTCTTTGGAAATTAAAATCAAAAAAATGCTATGCTATGATGAGCCCATCCTGTAACGTGTATTTTGTGAACGTTAGCTTAATGGCTTGACGTTAATAAGTTAACCAGCTAACTAGCAGTTTAGCACAACTTTGTGTGACTTTAATGCTACTGTATTCTATAATTTACCTTGGCTTCTCGCTCGTCTCTCCTTTTGTCAAACTCCTCAAATGTGGTCCTGCCCTCCAGGTAGTCAATCAGCTCAGCGCTGAAGCCCGACATATCTCTCTGCCAAAAGCGCTGTTCACAGTCAGTGTGCGATGGAATTAAACGGCTTTATTCCCCAAATAAAAAGCGTCACAGGTTAGAGTGCGTTCAGCACTCAGGCTCAGCCCATCTTGCAAGCATCAGATATAACCGGAGGAGAGGATTATGGTGAATTATGGTGAATTGTGAGAGTTAGCGTTATATCAGTCAAACAGCCCTGTCGTCCCACTCCACTCTCAGTAAACAAACAAACCTGCTGAGTGCAGACCATAGGTGCAGACTGAGCACGCGCTGACTGAACCATATCACGTGATCTGTGACAACTTCCGGGTTAATTTTTTGTGTGGCATCCGGTAACCTCGCGTCACCAGGCTCTTCTCGGCGAGAAAGAGCCTGGCTCCCGCCCACAATTGATTTTGTCACCCTACTGGTTCCGGCCTAGAGTCCGCCCTAGACCGGATGGCAGCGTTTCTAGCTCGTCAACTTTCACGTTAACTTGACAATTTGACCCAAGTATCAGAACGGCAAACAACAAAACAAAAGATGGACGTACCGAAGTTCTTTTAGAAACATTGCGGATTCACAATCTCACATCTTTTAAGCCAATACAGAAGCTTTGCATCAGACAAGTAATCGAGGGAAGAGATATCAAGCTAACAGCAACACAGATGTTTTTTGGCGCACTGCCTTCCGGTGTTCATTCTGGTTCCGTGGTTTACGCCCCATGACAAAAAGCGGGGTGGAAGGTGCCCAGACTAGGCATCCGGTGACTACTAGTGTCCTACTTATGGCTCTACAGATCCCTAGTATGGCTCTACCAACTAACAGGCTGGTTAGCTCAGATGGTAGAGAACCAAACTTACAATTTAACAATCTTGGGTTTCAGGGTTCGAATCTCACCTTGACTGAGTGTTTATTTGATAAGGATATCTTTCACTTTATTTTAGGGTACACAAAAAGAGTAACAAATGGACAGGTGATAATTCAGTACTCATAAACTACAGAGTATGATGCACCACTTTACAATAGGGTACTGTACACAAAAAGAGTAACTAATGGACAGGTAATAATTAAGTAATGAGTAACTAACAATTAACTATATACTCACAAACTGACCATTGACTAACCATTAACTAATGCGTAATTACTCTACTAAGGAACTAACAACTAATCATGAACTAATGATTAACTACTATACTCACAATGTGACCTTAACTAATGATTAACTAATATATTCGCACACTGACATTTATTAATCATTAACAAACGATTAACTACTCTACTCATGGAACTGACCGACTAATCAGTAACTAATGATTAACTACTATATTCAAGAGCTGACATTTAGTAATCATTAAGTATTGATTAACTACTCAGGAACTTAGATACTAATCATTAACTAATGACTATCTACTCATTAACTATGATTAACTAGTGATTGACTAATGACAAATTATTCCTTAGCTACTCATTAACTAACTATTTAATGATTAGTTTACTAGTAACTACTACAGTATTTGTGTACGTTATTGTATACGTAAGTGTTACCAATTATTCTACTGCGCTATCTCAATTTGGCCATGCCGGCGATAATTGTAATCATTTTGAGCATATTTATGCATCATAATATTTTATTTCATGGCAGATGTGGCCTTTCTTATCTCATAGTGCAAGTCGAGCTGTTTATGTGCTTTTTTTTTGTCCCATGCGTGATGCCCTCACGCTACCTATGATTTATATTGACACTGAACATTTGTTTCACAAGCGAAAATAGTATAACATTTTGTCGGGGAGTGTCAATCATATTTTTCCAATCACTTGTGGAGGTTCAAGGAAAAATATATTTCAGTCAGAGAAGGGTCACAGCTTTTTAATTCAGAGCGCCCCAAATCCCTCCAGTGACACCCCTTCTAAATAACGAACGGTCCCTAATGTGTGATGAAATATGGCCTCATAGTAACCATTTCAAAATGTGATAATACTTTTTTTTTTACTTGACCTTATACTGTATAAAATGCCCTATTGTGAGCTCTAGGATCATCACACAGCCTTGTTAAACTCTCTAGTCTAGACCCAGAATGTAGATACATACAATTGTATGGGAGAGGGAAATTGAAGGGAAATTGAAGCATCATGGGTCATGAGGTCTTCAGGTGGTGTTTTGGGGAGATTTTAACTAATGCACTTTATTATTTTAGTAAAAAAAAAATAACTTCAATTTATATAGTGCCTTTAAAAAAAAACATGGTCGCTTAAAGTAGTAGTAAAGTAGTCACAGTGTTTCTTATTCTCTAGCCTCTGCATTTTGCTCTCAAAGTACAACAGATTGATTCATTTTTATTTTAAAATGTACAAAGTTTTCGCCGGGGGGGCATGCAAAATCTCTCTCCAGCCAGATACCCAAAGTTGGCAACCTTGGGTTACAGCTTTGGAGAAAGACGGGTCAAATTTGCACTTGTTTAGAAGAAAAAGAACTGGACGGACAAACCCGTCTTTATTTGTCACATGAACACACCCAACACACGCATGTGGCCAGCCACACACACACCCATGCTGACGGTGGCCGGTGAAACACAGTCTCTGCATTTATCCCATCCAGGCTTGTCCTTCCTCCGGGGGCAGCCAGGAGCAGTGGGCAGCTTTCTTGTGTACAGCGGCCGGGGACCAACTTAAATGTTGTCATCACTGGTCAGATGATGATCTTCTGCATGGTTTTTTTTGGGGGGGGGGGGGGGGGGGGTTCATATGGATGTTGTATGGAGGAACCCCAGGGGAGCACGGGGAGAACATGCAAACTCCACACAGAAAGGCCCTTTTGACGAGATAGCCCACCTGGGCATGGGCGCTGAGGACACGGTTAATACAGCTTTGGACAAAGACGGGTCAAATTTGCATTGCAGGTCATCAACGTGTTTTACTCGCAGTTCAATTATTATACTTTTTATGTCGGCATATGCTTTAGGTTTCAAGTTCCTTGATGATCCCCCCCCTTCAATTTTAAGTTCACTTCAAGCTCAAATACACCTTGAAGTTGAACAGAATGTACATCTCCATTGAGTACTTCCAAGAGCACATCATTTACTGCTCAATATGACATGTTTATTTTTCTTTGTTTCGATAACAGGCTACAGATCTACGTCAAAGCATATCTCCCTTTCCACTTCATTAAAAGCAGGACGGCAACGGCTGCTTCCCATCAATAGGTGTGTCAATATCTGTGTCATGTTGACAGTATTCTGTTAGGGTCAGTGCATTGTCTGTGTTTATCAGCCACGTGTGTGTGTGTGTGTGTGTGTGTGTGTGTGTGTGTGTGTGTGTGTGTGTGTGTGTGTGTGTGTGTGTGTGTGTGTGTGTGTGTGTGTGTGTGTGTGTGTGTGTGTGTATGTGTGTGTGACAGAGAGAGAGCAAGAGAGGGAGAGGGATGGAAATCAAAGAAGAGAAAGGGACAGAGAGGAGGATGTGGGTGTGGTTTCATCCCAACAGCTGCTGGTTCTCCCGCTTCTCCGCCTTGTTTTCTGTCAGTTTCCCGCTTTCCCCTCACAGGCTGGTGTTGTGTTGTATTCTGCAGCCTCTTGGTGTTTGGATGTGCTGGAGAGCCTGGGCCATTCTCACTGCAACAGAAAGCCAAGTTCAGGTGAGTCCCACCTAAGAGTAGCCTACCATAAGAATCAAAATCTCAGACCCATACTCACTAAGTAGGCATTTGCAGGAATTTGGCTATAGGTGATATTGGTTGCAGAGGCTTACTGAGTCGCACGATAACAAAAAATAAGATATTGAACACGTTCTTTTTCTTTGACTAGGCCTTTTTTGGTCTCTTGTGTCCTGTTTCCATAGTTTACTATTAGACAAAGACAAAGTACAGGGATGGCAATGGAGCAGTTGCAGAAGCTCAAAACATCACATTCAAGCTGTTAATGAATTGTTATACCTTTCCAGCAACTTGCAGTGTGCAGATCCTACTTTTGCCTCAAGCTTTGTAGGCTATTCTGTCAGGCGGCTGATTATTAAGATTATTGGCATGTGCATGATTTCTCTCATCATTGTTTCCGATTGATGCTGTTGATTTCTCCGTTTCTTTGTGTCCCTGTCTGAGCCTATTGACATTTGTGCAGAGAAACAGGCAGAGGGTACAAATCCCTATCAGCCAGGGTAAACAGTGGACGCTGCTTCTGTGCACGCGCTGGTGTTTTTGTGCCTTATCAGGGACACATTTTCCCCGCTCAGTTGGTCAGCACAAAGGCCACAGAACAACCATTCAGTCCATATTGCTCTCCCCTTCCAGATCTCTGTCCTCCAATTCAGTTCCATTCAATCTGTGTAATCGGCTTTGATTCTTGAAAAGACTTGCCCAGTACTAACACGTGATTTTCTTTTCTGTCAGAGAACCAAAGCAGAGTGGATTGCTTTCCCTTAAACTTTAAAAAAGTGTGTGTTAGTCTTGTAGGGCCTACAGGACTGACACACTCTTTCAACCATCTCTCTTCTCTCTCCTCCTGACTGAGGTTCTGAGGCTCCTGAGAGAAGAAGACAACCATTTTTCCACATTCCAGGGAGTTCAGAGAATGAGAAACAGTGGCCAAGATTTCTCTTTCTGTCTCTCCATCCATCCAGCCGTCCTTCCTTCCCTCTCTCCTCTCCAGTGTCATTGTGCTTCCACAATCCTTCCAGGATTCATTCCCTTCACATTTTTATTGATTACAATTCATTAAGTTTCCAAGTTTCTATATTTTACCATCCAGAGTGACTTGAATAAGCTGCATTTTGTCAGCTGTGTCTGGTGTTCAACTAGGTTAATTTAATTTGACTAGGGATCTCGCTCGCCCGCTACGCGGGGTCGCCCATCCTGGCCCTGCAGCTGTCCCACACAGTGGGATTTATGACATCACTGATGATGTCACAGTGGGATTTATGAGGGATTTATAACATCACTGATGATGTCACAGTGGGATTTATGACATCACTGATGATGTCACAGTGGGATTTATGACATCACAGTGGGACAATAACAGTGGGACAGAGAAACAGACAGACAGACAGACAGACAGACAAAGCCTTAGCTCCCATTTATACTGATTAGGAATCTCGCGCGCGTCGTGGCTTCGCCCGTCCTGCAGCTCGCTGAGCTGCCCCTGCAGCTCGCCGAGCTGGCCCTGCAGCTCGCATTCGCAGCTCGCCCGCAACTCGGCTGCTGTGTGGCCAATGAGACCAGCATCACTGATGATGTCAGATTTATGACATCACTGATGATGTCATCAGTGGGATTTATGACATCACTGATGATGTCACAGTGGGATCAGGGATTTATGACCTCACTGATGATGTCACAGTGGGATTTATGACATCACTGATGATGTCACAGTGGGATTTATGACATCACAGATGATGTCACAGTAGATTTATGACATCACTGATGATGTCACAGTGGTTATTTATGACATCACTGATGATGTCACAGTGGGACAATCACAGTGGGACAGACAGAGCCCGAGCTCCCATTTATGTTGGGATGATGATGATGATGATGATGATGATGATTGTCCTAGGTCTTCTTATGGCTATTCTCACAATGAACTTATGTAATGAGGAAACAAATCTCATGATATTTCCATGATATTTCCAACAGGGAATAAATACCTTTCGGCTGTCTCCGCCGACAAGTCAAGTTGCGGTCTACATCCATGTCTGTCCAGACTCATACAAACACAAATACCTTGAAGCCCACGGCACAGTGGTGTGGGTTATTCAGCCTTATGGCACTTTAGACGATGTTTGCAACACGGCTAATCTTTTCAACATGGAAACATGGACATACCCCTAGCCACACCCCTAACCCACCCCTTGAATCCTGAATCTCTATGACCTTCGTATCCCTAGCTACGGCCCCTTTTCACTAGGCCTGCCCAGAGCAATTTAGAGAGAGAGTGGCGTCAGGGGAGGACCAAAATGTGTGACTCATTAGCCAATGGCCAGGAAGGGGTCTCACGCTACTTTTGAATGCTAAAATAAACCTGATAATGTACTATTTGATTAAAAAAAACTAAAAACTTTCAAAGTACAACACAAACTGTCCATTTTGCTGCAACTCGATAGTGCTGCTTAATCCAGAACCTTACTTCCTGGAATTCTTGAGTAAAAAACTGGTCCATTGGAGTGAATGGAGATGTCCTCTTCTATATACATGGCTTTGGGCCTGCCCCCTTCCTTGATCCTCCCTCCACTCTCATCCCCCTAGCCACGCCCTCTACCCACCCCTCAAACCCCGACTCTCTGTCGAAAATACTACGTAGAATGTTTAAAGCCATTTTTCTCATGTTTTACTTTTAGACATAACATATTAAAATACTCATAACTTTTGATCTGAGAGAGCTATTTCAGTCATTCAAAAAGTGATATATACGGGAGAATTTCTAATTTATGGAAATGTCAAAAAATGTAAATGTCAAATTCCCACCATGTGAAGAGTTTTTGCAGGTCACCACATACTGTTCATCCTAGAGTCCAAGTGGATGTTTGAGCCAAATTTGAAGAAATTCCCTTCATGCGTTCCTAAGATATCGCGTTAACGAGCATGGAAAGGGCGGTCGTGAGGTCACAGTGATCTTGAAATTTGACCTTTGACCACCAAAATCTAATCAGTTTTTATCCTTGAGTTCAACTGGACATTTCAGTCAAATTGAAAGAAATTCCCTCAAGGCGTTTCTGAGATATGGCGTTAACGAGCATGGGATGGACGTACGTCTGTCCGTCCATACGGACTACCTGAAAACATAATGCTATCGCCGGCGGAGGCATAAAAACCTTTTGGATCTGTATAATTTCCCCTGAGTTTAGCCTAACACCATTTTCAAACCCCACACTTTTCTCCAGGTTTTCCATGCCTGTGGAAACCGCATCTCTCTCTCATGATGAATGTGACTCCCAGCGGCTGTCTGGCATCCAGCATGCCTGATGGATACCAACCCCGCCTGAAAGGGGCCTACATCGCCGCTGAGTCCATCATCGCCCTGCTGGCCATCGCAGGCAACCTCCTGGTTTGCCTGGCCGTGTCCCGGAACAGGAAGCTCCGCACCGTCACCAACTACTTCCTGGTGAGCAGCGGAGAGTGGCACGGGTTTATTCCAGTGGGCAAGCCCACCCCCTTCCCTCTGAGGATGCAGAAGTGAATTGAAAAGCTGTATTTCCCTCGAATGGCCACTAGGTGTCAGGGGCAGTAGGCATCCCCCCCCATGTTAAAATGCCTGACTTTGTAATATGATTAAACGTCTTTCCAGTTAGGGGCGAAACACGGTTTTGGTCTATATAGCTAATTTCACCTTTTCATAACAACTGTAGGGGGGTCAATTTTTATATAACTCGCCCGTTTGGAGTAAAATAGATGATAGAAAGGGGGTGATTGACAGATTGCCTGTCCAGTGATCACGCAGCTTGCCGATCACAGACGGCGGAGCTGCGCCTCTGGGAAACTCATGCGGAAGGACTCAACCCATTCCCTCCCACTCCCACTCTGCTGACGAAAAATCAAGATGGCGACACCCACTGTTTGAACTCCGCCAGGAAAACGAAATTTAATGGGATAGATACGTCCATATTATTTATGTCTATGGTTTATTCGAGCACAAAGTGTATTCCCTGTCATCCCTGGCTGAAAAAGTGGAATTATTGTTAACATACAATTGCATACAACTGCTTTCTTGTAAATTAATTTTTATCACTCTCAAAAGTGAATACAAATTCCCCACTTGGGACACTACTTGTCGGTCCTCACATAAGAAATCATTTCTTTTAGGGAATTAGAATTAGGGTTATTTGTGTTTCCTTATCTACCAAAATGAACCTGCTTTTGGCGGGCCAAGAAACATCTCAGGGGCTTATTGACTGACTGACTCCCCATTGTTGAAACACATGTGAGTGTTGAGCACAGTGGTATGCAGTCTGGGTCCGGCTTAACCCTTGTGCAATGGACACTTCACCATTACAATATTAATTAATTGATTGACCAACTGTTTTGGTCAATTACTTTATGGAGGAGTCCTGAGGGTGAAAAAATATTTGTATTTCTTTTTTTGTATATATAATAATAATATCGACATATTATTATTATTTATCGATAAATATCGACATATTTATCGATATGTTCTATCGATAAACCAATTTCTCGAATAACAGCTCCAAAATATCAGACATATAGGACTACTATATGCTAGAGCTATATTCACACTTCACAGTATAATTTATGCAAGCGGGGGAAAATATCAGATAAACTGATTGTTGTATTGTATCCTGAGATCTTTAATCTCGCCTGTGGGGGGGGGGGGGGGGGGGGGGGGTCTAAATCTTTTAAGTCCCTTCAGATCTCCTCATACATACCCAATGTTTATTCATTTTCAGAACCCTTTTTTTAACCCTTTAAATGCCAGTTTGTTTTATGTAAACAACTGTTTTTTCACAGTTTCAGTTTTCCACAATTTTGCACAAGATAAAATGCCAAGTGATTTTTGGGGGATGGGATTCTCTCAGTGTGGTATATGTAAAAGAATAGCAACAACATTGAGTTTGATCCATTTTGATTTTTTTGTGCAGTGAAAAATCCTCATTATAAAAACTGCAGAAAGTGCTATTTTTGGGCCTCCAGCATTTTTTTTTAAACAAAAAGCATGCATTTTATTATCTTGGCTTGAAATGCTTGAAAAACGTACATGTACACTGTTAGTGTACTGCTCCAAGTAGTAAAATCTCTAATGTTTTGCGTGTGTGTGTAGGTATCTCTGGCGGTAGCAGACATCCTGGTGGGCTTGCTGGCCATCCCCTGTGCTGTGCTGACGAACATGGGCCGTCCGCTTTACAACCTACCCCTCTGCCTGGTGCTAGTCTGCGTGCTGATGGTGCTGACACAGGTAGGATCTGACTAGTCCTCATTTCTGACTATTCCACATCAGTATAACTACGGTAAACAAACGAGACCATCGACAAGATGTTTTCAGCCTACCAACATGAGGGCCGCAGGTTTGAACCCACGTCTTACCTTCGGCTTGGTCGGGCATCCATAAAGGCACCATTGGCCGTGTCTGCGGGAGGGAAGCCGCATGAAGGGTATTTGTCCTGGTCGCTGCACTAGTGCCTCCTCTGGTCGGTCAGGGTGGAGGGGTTGGAGCAATGACCGGGACAGCCTAGCAGGGGGAATTGGCCAAGTACAATTGGGGAGAAAATCATGGGGAAATCCACAAAAAAGAAGTTTGCAGCCTCTACCGACTTCTACTCTGCATTTTACATTATGAACCAAAGGGTCGGAACATGTTGGGTGAAATCTGCTGGATTGCTTTATGGCACCAAACAGGAAGAGGGCGCTGTTCTTCCAGAGTTTCCGACAATGACAGATGGAGTGAAAGGCACATGGGAAAATCACTTTCAACATGTTGACGCTCCTCAGTGAAGCCAAATGGAAACTGCTAGTGTGAGATAGAGGCATGTTGCTGCTTATTCTTTCCTTACATGGTCTCATTTGTTTACAGTAATTATACTGAGTTATCACAATTAACTTGACAAGGATTCCTACAGTAGATGTTTAAAAATGCCACACGGAGCAGCCCCTCTGGGAGCCGGCTTGCTTGATGCTGTGTTTTGTGATGACCTCCCACTCTCCTGTTTCTGTTACTTGCAGGAGCCTTGTGGGTGGGGCTTTAAAAAACCTAAAGAGCATTCAGTCTCTCTCCCTCCTCACCTATGTAGCTTTTGTTCTGTTCTTTGGTTTAAATGTAGATTGTGTTGTCTATTATTTTCCATTATAGTTTTAGTTAATACATTATTGTTTTAACTTTTACTTTGGCATGTCTCCCTCTCTCTTACTTCCTTGAGTTGGGGGGAGTCATACGCCAGAGTAAAAGTTAAAACAATAATTTATTAATTAAAACTTAAGGGAAAATAACTAGATGAGACAACACAAACTACACAAAACAAAAGAACAGAAAATGTGCATTGGGGAGGAGGGAGAGATACTGAATGGTCTGAACGTCCTTCCGGGAGCATATTGTAATGATTTATACGGAAACTTAACTGTTTAAAAATGATATAATTGTCTGGGTAGACGTGATCTCCAAGCAAGGGGGTCTGTCCTGGCTCATGGAGACCGACTTTGATGCATTAGATCCGCGTGGAGGTGACTTCCATGCTTGGGGCTCTCTTCTGGCTCATGGAAGCTGACTTTAGTGCTTAACATCCGGGTACAGAGGACCTCGAGACCTGGGGATCTCTCCTGGCTTTATGGAGGGGGGTGCAAATCTCGGCAGTTTGTACCTGCCGAGATTTGCATCCCTGTTTTTAAGTTAAAACAGTCCCAAAATATGGTGGGGGTGCAATTCTCGGCGAGGGTGCAAAACTCGGCATGACACCGGCCCACACCCACCAGGCTTCTGCAAGCCAGGTGGAATCGGGTCGTCACAGTTTCTAAGCCTCCCCCTCTCTCTCAGAGCTCCACTCTGAGCCTGCTGGCGGTGGCGACGGAACGCTACATGGCCATCTTGCTGCCCTTCCAGTACCAGCGCATCATGATCCCCAGGAACGCCCGGCTGATCCTGCTCTTCACCTGGAGTCTGGCTCTGATCTTTGGGACTGTACCGCTCATGGACTGGCACAGACAACCAGGAGACTCTGAGTGAGTGAGGCTGGGAAGATGGGGTGGGGAGGTTAGGAATGAATGATGGAGTGAATGGACGAAAGAATGGGAAGATGACAGGGATGGATAAATGAAAGAATCAATGAATGAATTAATGAATAAAGGTGAAGAAGGCAGGAAAATGGCATGGATGCAGGAATGATGGACCATAGGACGAACAAACGTAATGAAACAAATTGAAGAATAGCACGATAGCCCAGCATCACATCGCTAGCTTGTCTGGGACGCTAAGCAGGTCTGACTGTGGTTAGTGCTTGGATGGGAGACCATCTGGTGCTGGATGTGGTGTTTGAGGTGCTCTTCTCTCTTGTGTCATGCATAATATCCCCAGGCCCAGGGCAGAGACAGGGACTCTGCCCTGTGAGTGAGCACCGTCCTCATAGCCACCTAATCATCCCTCATTGCCTAATTGGCACATTCAATCCTCTACACTCCATTGAGATAGCTGACGTGTGATCAGTGTTCTTGCGCAAACTGGCTGCCGTGCATCACCCAGGTGGGTGCTACACATCGGTGGTGGATGAGTTGAGCCCCCTATGTGAAGCACTTTGAGTACTTAGAAAAACACTATATACATGTAATTAATTATTATGAATAAAACAAAGCCTTATCATGTCTCCCCCTATCTGTCCCTCCAGGTACTGCATCTTCACCTGCGTGGTGGACATGACCTACATGGTCTACTTCAACTTCTTCTGCTGTCTGCTGCTGCCGCTGGCGGCCATGTTCATCATCTACGGCCACATCTTCCTCACTGTTCGCCGCCAGCTCAGACGCATCGCCGTGGCCAGGGGTACCACATGGACCGGGATGGAGGACACCACTGTGACCCAGTGTTCAGCCACTGAGGGGATCACAGGAGGGAAGACAGACCTGGGGATAGAAGCCAAAGAGATACAATGCAAGACTGAAGAAGGGGTTTTAGGTGTATCTGCAGTTGAGGTTGGCACTTCAATTGGGACTGGAGAAGCGGTTGACTCTGGCATTGAGGCTGATTTTACAAAGTCAGAGTTCAGGACTGGGTCAGCCGACTCTAGCTCCAGCCCCAGGTCTGTCGACGCCCGTCCAGGAACGTGCGATGAGGCCAAACCCCGCACCCGCCGGGAACTACGCAAGGCCACCTCCCTCTTCCTGGTCCTGTTCCTCTTCATGGTGTGCTGGATGCCCATCCACTGCATCAACTGCGTCCTGCTGCTCTGCCCCCAATGCCCCGTGCCCATGTCGCTCACCCTGTGTGCCATTTTGCTTTCCCACGCAAACTCGGCCCTCAACCCGCTCCTGTATGCCTACAGGATGAGGTCGTTCAGGCACACGCTCATGGCGATGTGTCCGCAGTGCATCAGGCCCAAACGCCGGTAGGATGAGGTCCTTCAGGCACACGCTCATGGTGATGTGTCCACGGTGCATCAGGCCCAAACGCCGGTAGGATGAGGCCCTTCAGGCACACGCTCATGGTGATGTGTCCACGGTGCATCAGGCCCAAACGCCAGTAGGATGAGGCCCTTCAGGCACACGCTCATGGTGATGTGTCCACGGTGCATCAGGCCCAAACGCCAGTAGGATGAGGTCCTTCAGGCACACGCTCATGGTGATGTGTCCGCGGTGCCTCAGGCCCAAACGCCGGCAGGATGAGGTCCTTCAGGCACACGCTCATGGTGATGTGTCTGCGGTGCATCAGGCCCAAACGCCGGTAGGATGAGGTCCTTCAGGCACACGCTCATGGTGATGTGTCCGCGGTGCATCAGGCCCAAACGCCGGCAGGATGAGGTCCTTCAGGCACACGCTCATGGTGATGTGTCTGCGGTGCATCAGGCCCAAACGCCGGTAGGATGAGGTCCTTCAGGCACACGCTCATGGTGATGTGTCCGCGGTGCATCAGGCCCAAACGCCGGTAGGATGAGGTCCTTCAGGCACACGCTCAGGGCCGATTCTAGGGGGGGGGGCAGGGGTGGCCTATGCCCACCCAAAAATTAATCTTGCCCACTCAATTTTTTTTATTTTTTATCTCCCTTTTTGAATTCCAGGCGACCGCACTTAGGGTCGCGACCCGAAGGTTGGAGACCACTGGGTTAGTTAGTTTAGGGCAGAGGTTCTCAAATGTTTTTCAGCCAAGGACCCCTTACAAGATAGAAAATATACTGGGGACCCCCTCATTCTGATTTGTGATTTTGGGCTAAGCTTAATTGTTTCCACGGTAACGTGCTTGACTTTTAATTTGATAGGTTTGTTATTAGAATGTAATCCATGAACCATTTTAGATTTAAAGCATAAACTATTTTCGTTGAACTATGAAGATTTTGCAAAAAAAAAAAAATATTTTTATTTTTATTACCGTACATAACATTTACATTACGTCATTTAGCAGACACTTTTGTTTTATCCAAAGCGACTTACAATATCACAATTTGTCAACAGTACAGAAAACCACTATGCAACAGAATCAATGACAGGATATTTTGATAGACTAGCACCATGTAGGAAGTAGTTTGAGAAGGAATAAGTAACATGTAGCATTTTATAAAAAAAATAAAGATTTTTTTTTTTTTTTTTTTTTACTTGAAAACTTTTCGCGGACCCCCTGGCAAAGTGCCACGGACCCCTGGGGGTCCGCGGACCCCCATTTGAGAACCACTGGTTTAGGGCACCTAACAGTAGTTATAGCTTTAATTTGATTTGAGAAATAAGCTCATCCAATGCAAAGAATATTATGGAGTTGATTATTTTAAACTATGGATGAAGGATTGTTATTTATTTGTTAGGGTAACAAAGTCAATCTGCTTTCAAAGTTTTAATTTCAGTTTGAGTTTGAATAAGACTAAAAGTCTTGTAAATATAGGTTTGAAGGCTAAATGGCAAATAGTTTTTAGCTATGGTTAAGTCTCACTGCACTAGTCTTTAATTTGATTTGAGAAATAAGGTCATCCAATGAAAATAACTGTTATGGAGTTGATTATTGAAATTATGGATGAAGGATGTTTTTAAGTTTTATGGTAAATCAATCTGCTTTCAAAGTTGTTTTCTTTTCACTTTTAAGACTAAACGTCTTGTGAATATAACAAAAGTTGTGTAGATAGTTAGTTTGTTAGTTAGTTTGGTATGTACATAGTTAGTTTGCAAATAGTTTTAATAATAGGAGTTTTGTAAACATTGGCCTGTCCCCTGAGTGAAAGTTCATACTTAGGTTTCCCACAGCACAATGTGGACACCTAGTGGAACAGTTTAGTGTTAGAATATAATGCAACAGAGTTTTTTTTTTGGTATGGCTATTTTCATTGCCCCCCCAAAATTTTCAATTGCCCACCCAGTAACCTCACCCTAGATACGGGCCTGCACACACTCATGGTGATGTGTCCACAGTGCATCAGGCCCAAACGCCGCTAGAGGGCAAACAAGCTCTACAAAAGCACTTGACTGAAATTATGACCAAAACTGAAGATTACCCAAAGAGCTAAACTAGCTCCACATCACATCAAGAAAATGTCATTCTAATGACTAAAGCAGACCAAGAGCATTGATATTTCTTAACAACCAAAGATCTAATCTTAACCTTTAGCCAGTGGTTGTTTTTAACTCGGCATATCCACATCCCTTCTGATCCTAGCCTTAAGCTAACACTTGTGTTTGTTGCCTGAACCAAACTGTATAGATTGTGGCATATTTGTGTCACTAGTGGAATCCGCTCGTACATACAGTACATGTACCATAGACTGTAAATAACATGTAGCCTATTATTACTTTGCACATATGTAAATGAGTTTGCTCCCCTTGTCTATGTATGTATCTATCTCTAAATATCTGTAAATACATGTTGAATAAATGACAAGTTGCAATAGGCTGCAAATAAACAGTTCAAATGCACACAGCTGAAGTAGCCTCAGGGTGGGTATTACATGGAGGCCATGGCCTGTGTTGCCCCTCCCTCTGGCCATGATGCCCTGAGATCCCTAAGGCCACGTTGGCAGCAGTGCCCTGCTAACAGCCTGCTACTGTCAGTTGCTTTTAAAGTGTCAGTGGTCTCAGTTTAATGTAGCCTGCCATATGCAAAGGATGTGTCATTGGCTCATTTTAACACACATTTCAGAAAAATCACCCTTCACGATGTCAATAGACAAGAGCAATTGTCTTTGTGCCCTGGCATCATGTGGCCTTGTGCCCTTAAAAAATGTGCGACGCCGAAGGCCAGATGGCCTTGCCCCTAAAATGATGAAATTCCCACCCTGAGTAGCCTCCCGCATGTCTTGCACTGGTCCTTTGCACTCTATTTGAGGCCCTGTGTGTAAAGATGTACTGTGAAACTACTGGAAATGAAGGAATGTTTCTGCACCAATTTCACCAAAATACTGACTGTCTGTCTATCTGCACATTTATTTAAGAGTTTTCTAATTCTGATGGTAAAACAGCACTAAAGTCAGGAAGCAATTCAAAGAGTCAAGTCAATTGAACATAACTGCGTGCTTTATTGATATACAGTAAAGCATTTTATAATACAGTAGTAAGGCATATATTTGGTGGAATCTGATATGTTGTGAAGTATCGACGTGTTATTGGAAAAATGATGGGAGAATGAAACACAAAAGTTAAGAAATTAAAAATCAAATTCAGTGTATAGATCAAAACAAAAATCTCTTGGATCATGCTGCAAGAATATGTTGCCAACACACACGTGTAGAACGCCGCGATGCGACTACGCTCATCATGGCAAACACCTCCGAGTGGTTACACATTAAATAATGATGGGATTTATTTATTCACACGCGCTAATATCAGAACACCTCACACAGCACAAAACAAAATACCATTTAACCAAAGACAAACGCAAAATGTAACACGCCGCTAGAATGAATGCCCTCCTCCACACACAGAAAACAAATATCTAGTATGTTCCAGGTATGACAGTAGTGCACACTGATTCAGTTGGTGTATAATGATGGCTTTTATACTTAGTTATGATATAAAACTGACAGAGATGAGAAATGTAGTGTATGCATCTGAACATTCAGATCTGAGGCTCTCGCAGCAGGTCCTCTGTATGGAGAGAACGGTTGGTTACATTGTAACCCAGATTATCTGAGTGGAGAGACTATCTCCAGCTAAGAGCTCCGAAACGTGCTTCCGATCAAGATTAACTGGAGGGGCCGCGGCTGTGCAGTACATTTTACAGCCGCGGGCCAATCAGCGCGCGGCCCTAATCACAGGTGATGTGATTGTGTGTCTTAAAGAAGCTAATCCATGAGGACTGCGATGATCAGGATATAATCTCAAACATACAGTAGAATATGTAGTGTGGAGAGATACTCTTGACACGAAAGAGAACATGTATGGAGCAATAAGGAAATCTGACATGAATCAATCAATGGAAAAGTCATTAATAAAAGAGAATTAAAACAATGTGTGAGGATGATGGGATAGAGTACAGTAGAGATATTGCCTCCACATGGGTTCAAACGAGGTAGAGCTTGGCAGCTTGCATTGCCGGGCTTCCTACAACTACAACATTTCTCTTCAAATTGAAACCTTTGTTCAAGATGAAGACAAATAAATCTCAAGGTTCACGCTAGCAGCCTTGTAACAATGTAGTGCTCGGGTTCAAATTAAAATCACATTATTTAACCTCTAAGCTCCGCTTACAGTACTCTTGACAGGGAGAAATCGTTAACTTATACACTATTACATACCGTTTGTACTCAACTATTACATACTGCTTGTACTCACAGGGCCCCAATGACAGACAGACTGATTACATTAAACTGAAGATCTGTGCCAGAGCCATAAGCGAGATTTGCCGCATTGCACTCCGGTAAAATTATTCCAACATCTCTGAACCGGTGCAAGGTCATATCGATGAGATGAACTTTTAAGGCCCGCTGCAGAACTGGGGATGAATGCTGATTCTCAACACGATAATGGCTTTCTTCAAGTTTGGATCACTTTCACCACTGAACTACACCTTCAAACTGTATGACAAATTACGAAGGCTCACTAATCCACACTACTACAATTAGAACAATAGAATTAGAGCAAAGAAATGTGCACCAGAGGCGATTTCTTTGAGACTAACATTTAGCATGAACTCAGATTCAGCCCATCAGATGACGACTCCAGCAGAGAAATAAAAAAACTGCTCTACAGGACTGTGGATTTAGTTGAGTTATCAGGGAAGGTAACTCTGTTTTTCCACCCAGTAGCGCCAACAACTGGCTTATTGTTTGCTTATTCCATTAATTTATCCTCTGCTGTTTTCACCATTTATCTAGTTTGGTGATTACCTGCCAAAGTGGCTGGTAAACATGAAAAGAAAACCAGGTTACTTTCCCAAAATGTGTAGCCTATTAGCTTTAAAGCGACTTGCCTCAGTTCTGAATCGGGCCTTTTACAACGTCTGCTTATGCACATAGCACTTTGTGTGGAAAAGAAATGGAGGGTTAAAAACTGTAGCCAGATACTGTATATATATATTATGAAAGGGGAAGATGGACAGGTGAACAGGCGGATGGATATATGGACGGATGAGTAGATAAGTGATTCATTCAAATACAATGTGAGGTTTGTCAAAGCAAAAAAAGAAAAAGCAATGTAATGTGGAAATTTTGCACCACCACACACACATACAGTACACGCACACACATACAAAACCACGCACACAAAACCACACACACAGTCTCACAGACAACATACTGTAAAGATCCAGGATGCCTGCATTGCCTTGACAGTAGTGTACTTTGTTATAGAAAGACATTTTGCTCTTAGAAAGCACCCTTATGATTACAATCATTCTTTTTCCATACAAATGTCTGAAATGCATCCCCCCCATTACAAATAGATGGCAAATATACGATCACGTCGAACACACTTATTTGTATCTCATCTTTGTTTTTTCCCCAACTCTTTTTTTATACAATTGCATAGAAGTTTAAAAACCAGCCTCTGTTAATAATAAAACAACTTCAGGACTTTTTAAGAAACTACTGAAATCTACAAGTTATATTTTTTTCAGTTTTGTTTTTACTCGTCATTGCTGTAATCGCGATCCTTCACAAAAATAGACGTTATATATTCTCTTTGTAAACTGTGTTTCCGATCCAGTTGTTTTGACTATAAAAGCATGCGATAGGTAGGCAGGGAGGGAGGGAGGGAGGGAGGGGGTGGGGTTTGGGGCCAGGGGGTGGGGTCAGAGGGGCAGGTGCCTCGTGCTATTCGGCGCTCTGCTCATCTGTCATCACGTTGACCAGAGACTCCATGGCGCGGCCCAGGTCGTCAGCCATGTGGAACAAACTGCCCACGCTGGGACCTGCCGAGAGGGGGGGGGGGGGGGGGGGGGGGGGGGGGGCGAGGTGGGGGTTAGACACACTCGTGATAATAGACTTGTACCTACAGTTGATGTCGGAAGTCTACATACACTTAGGTTGAAGTCATTAAAACGAATTGTTTTAAACCACTAAAAAATATAGTTTGGCAAGTCAGTTAGGACATCTACTTGTTTGTGCATGACCAAAGTAATTTGTCCAACAATTGTTTACAGAATATTTCACTTATAATTCACTATATTACAATTCCAGTGGGTCAGAAGTTTACATACACTAAGTTGATTGTGCCTTTAAACAGCTTGGAAAATGACATCATTTTAGTCAACTGGAGGTGTACCTGTGGAAGGGTTATGGTTGGGGTATGGTTCACTGCATTCTAAACATGCAGTGAACTCCTGAAGATATCCAGACATCACTCGGATAGGTTGTAACTTGTATGTATAGACAGCGCACTCCTGTGAACTCGGACCTTACCCACCAAAGCCTTATGCTTATGGTTATGGTAAATGGATTGAGAAATCTTGTACATTGTAGCCTACTTGCAATAGGCTATTCACCTTCACCTGCTATAACCCGGAGGGTCGTTGGTATCACAGCCTATCTGTCACAAGCTCTCTCCATCTCTCTCTGTCCCTGGTACGAGTCGAGTTTTAATTGAGTCCACTGTAAATCCTCCAATCTTTTCTTTTGTCTCCACCGTTTACCCGGTGCATAAATGATTTGGCACGCCTCTAATCTGCGTTTGCGCCCGTTGTTGTGACCAGTTATGCTCCCCCGCGAGTAATTGCATTTTTGGTCTGTTTTAACTTAAAAACAGGGAGGTCACATCTACCCAAACAATTATATCATTTTTAAACAGTTATGTTTCTGTATAAATCATTACAATATATGGTCCCGTGAGGTGGGGATGCATTTTGTTGCTGCTGGGCGGGGGTGCAAAACTCTGCATAACACCTGGACAGCAGACTGAAATCTTCCCTGCCTTAAAACACGCACAAACAGGTGCACAAGCGTAAATAGGGGATATCGCCTGTACCAAGATAGGGTCCAATGCCTCTTGTCTGGAAGGGGACCTGATTCAACGGGCATAGTCCAGAGTTCATGTCTAGAAGTGGCTTTAGTCTATGTAAACTTTTGACCCACTGGAATTGTGATGTAGTGTAAGTGAAATAATCTGTCTGTAAACAATTGTTTTGTTGGTTAAATTACTATTACGTGCACACTTAACAGACTTGCCAAACTATAGTTAGTGAACATGAAATCTGTATAGTGGTTAAAAATTTAGTTTTAATGATTTCAACCAAAATGGACTGTATGTAAACTTCAGATTTCAACTGTGCCTACATACAAAGACAGGTTCACATACACACTGGACACAGGCTAAAGTAGCTCTACCAGACAAAATCTACTTCCTACTGTGAGAAACATCAAGAGCAGTAGAGTGACAGAAAGGGAAAGAAGTAAAAAAAGGAATTGGGGAGGACAGATGTTTGGTTTCCTGCATGAAGTGTAGGGATGGGACCATAGACTGTATAAAAAATATGGACATAGCCACCATGATGTCACCCATTGGTTTGTGGACTCCCATTTTGAAGCATTTTGACTGTCGCCATCTTGTTTGTTTGTTTTTTTGCTAGAAGTGACCATATTTGAATGAGAGTGTGGAACGGTGAGCCCTAGCAGAGAGCTAGGGGTTAGCCACATGTCACTTAAAGTGGCCACACCCATAAAGCCTGAATTGGGGAACTGCCGTTTTTGGCACTTCCACATTGGCTTCATTTTTCAGCCCCAGAGGTTTCTGCTTGGATAGGACGATATATGGTCATTTAATACACGGCGATACAATTTTTTTTATAGCAAGCCAATGTCATTTCTAGAAGGATTTGTGTCTCAGAAATAAACCTAATCCTGCACAGTAATATTTGTCACTGAACTGTTAACTGTCACTATTGCAAAAGACCACAAGTTCATATTCCAGCTGATAACCAAAGGAGAGGCTAACATACAGCACCATAGCCCCGGTATGGGTATAGTATGGCACTTAATGAAGTGGAAATACTCTGTGGAGGTGTGGAGAAGAGACAGAGCAGAGAGAAAGAGAGGAGCCACTGACCTCTCACGGGTGTCCCCTTCTCCCTCCTGGCTCACGGAGAAAAGGAGGAGAGGAAGGGAAGAAGACGAGGGAGGGAAAGAGGAGAAAAGGAGGAAAGGAAGGAAAGAAGATGAGGGAGGGAAAGAGAGGGAAAATCAGCCTTGTACCGTTAAACAGATGAGAAGAAGAAAGAAGTCTGAAGGGGCAGCTCATTGGTAACGCTTTACTTAAGGCATATAGTTATGATGGATTCCCTATAGCTTGTTTTCGACCATGTGATTCGCATGACGTCTGAGGAGCAGCTCTCCCAGAGCTACTATACGTCTGAGGAGCAGCTCTCCCAGAGCTACTATACGTCTGAGGAGCAGCTCTCCCAGAGCTACTATACATCTGAGGAGCAGCTCTCCCAGAGCTACTATACGTCTGAGGAGCAGCTCTCCCAGAGCTACTATGGAGAATGGAGGAAAGCGAGTATGCAAGAGGGGTGGATGCCGCTCCACGCTGCAGGTATCACCAGAAGATTGCAAACCATATAGGATATGATCCATATACAAAGAAAAGGAGCGTTTTTTCCAGCAAATTGTCCGATTTTGCTCATGCTTTCCTATGTAGCTGCTGCTGGTTTTTTCCTATGTAGCTGCTGGTGGTTGTGTCCGCAGCATGATCACGCGGTTTGCAAACAAGCCAATGGTCAATGGTCTCGCACCGGGGGCCATATTGATGTGACATCATCTGAAAACAAGCTATATGAAGACCTTTATATTACTTCACAGATGAAAGCCTTTAAGGAAAACTTCATGGAAAAACAATGCTGATTGATTTTGTACGTGATCTCACACAATATCCAAAAGCTGTAAACAGTTTTGCAGACATTCATTTAGTTTGACAGTGATTGAGAGTTCATTTGAGTTGGATGTGGACCAGTGATGTCATTCAGGCACAAATTACATCACTGGTCCTCAAAATAAACCAGCCGTGTTTTTTGGTGAACTTTTCCTTTAAGGAAAGCCTTACTGAAAAGTTTTGTTTTATTTCAGAATGATTTCAATCCTTTTAGGAAAAATTACTTGGTGTAAACATTCAGGCGGTGTGTCGTCATAGATGCGTGGTCAATGGGCCAGCGTGGGGGAAATTTTCCCCCATGGCCACACACACACACACTGGTCGAGGGTTGCCAGTAGGTTAAAATAGCTTAGGTTAGGCGATAGATTAGCTACAGCCTAACTATAGGCTGTAGACCTGTTATAGTGTTCAGGCTAAAATCAGACTAGAGCAGAATAGGACAGGGCAGAGTAGGCTGTAGATTAGCTAGATTCCCTGTGTTCTAGTTAGTTCCGGTTAATGGCTAGAGTAGTGTGATTTGCTCCCCCTTTTTCCTCTGGCCCCCCTTATATCCCGGACCGTCTCATATACCCGCCCCGCCCCCTGGTTCACCATCAACCTCCGCACCATGAAGTCCACTGGTCGTCGGTTGGAGCGGCTCCACAAACGAACTGGCCTCACCGTCCACCGCCTGGCCTTTGAAGACCATGTGAAAGCTTACAAGGAGGAACTCACCAAGACCAAAACTAAATACTACTCCACCCTTATTGGCTCACAGCAAAACCACCCCAGGACACTATTCACCACCATTAACCGTCTGCTCCGCCCCCCTGCTGCCTCCCCCACCCCTGATGACCCTGACCTCTGCTCTAAATTCCTGGACTTTTTTCTGGCTAAGGTGGACACCATTCACCAGCAACTCCTCGTACCTGCCCCCCCTCCTCCCAACGTGTCACAGACACCCTCAGCGCCCCCCCTCCGCCCCCAATGTTCTCTCTCTTCCTTCTCCCCAGTTGATGCCGCACTGGTAACCAAACTAGTGACTAAAGCCAAAGCCTCCTCCTGTTCCCTGGACCCCATGCCAACAGTTCTGGTTAAAGCCTGCCTTCCTACCCTCTGCCCCTCCATCACAGACATAGTCAATTCCTCCATAGTTTCTGGTACAGTTCCCCCCAGTCTTAAAATCGCCTCCATCACTCCCATCCTAAAGAAGCCTGGTTTGGACCCTGATGACCTGAACAACTTCCGGCCGATCTCCAACCTTCCTTTCCTCAGCAAGGTCCTGGAAAGAGCAGTGGCTGCCCAGCTCCATCTACACCTGTCCAACCATGAGCTCTACGAACCCCTTCAGTCAGCCTACAGAACACACCATAGCACAGAGACTGCCCTAATCAAGATCACTAACGACCTCCTCATCGCTGCAGACTCCGGTAAAATCACTATCCTCATCCTCCTCGACCTCTCCGCTGCCTTTGATACAGTTTCCCACACAATCCTCCTCAAATGCCTATCTGACCTCCTTGGCATCACCGGTACAGCTCTCTCATGGTTTCAATCATACCTCTCCAACAGAACTCAGTTTGTCACCATCAACGGCTCCTCCTCCCCCCCTGCCCCAGTCAACCATGGCATCCCTCAAGGCTCTGTGCTGGGTCCCATACTCTTTATCACCTACCTGCTCCCCCTCGGCCAGATCATACGTCACCACGGACTCAACTTCCACTGCTACACTGATGATACTCAGCTCTATCTCAGCACCTCACCATCCACTCAGCTCCCCCCACAGTCTCTGGTCACCTGCCTCCACGCCATAAAAACCTGGATGACAACCAACCTACTCAAACTCAACAGCAGTAAAACTGAGCTCATGGTTGTGGCCCCCAAGCCACTGCTCCGGAAGGTTGGAGATCTCCTCCTCCACGTCGAGGGCTGTTCCATCAAACCATCTCCTCAAGTTCGCAACCTGGGCGTCATCATTGACTCCACCCTTTCCTTCCAGTCCCACATCAAATCCATCACCAAGTCCGCCTTCTACCACCTCAAAAACATTTCCCGTCTCCGTCCCTCACTCTCAGACTCCGTGGCAGAAACCCTCATCCATGTATTCATCACCTCCCGGCTCGACTACTGTAATGGAGTCCTGTCCGGGGTCCCAAGCAAAGCCCTGGACAGGCTCCAGTACGTGCAGAACTCAGCTGCCAGGGTTCTCACTCACACCAAGCCCTGGCAGCACATCACCCCCACCCTCATCCACCTCCATTGGCTCCCGGTCAAGTTCCGCATCCTGTACAAACTCCTCCTTCTCACTTACAAATCCCTTCACGCACTTGCCCCCCAATACCTGTCCGACCTCCTTCACCAACACACTCCATCCCGGAACCTGCGGTCTTCAGACGCGGGTCTGCTATCCATCCCCCGTACCAGACTCAAAACCTTTGGGGACAGAGCCTTCAGCGTGGCTGCCCCCACCCTCTGGAACGCTCTCCCTGCCGAAATCCGTAATGCCCCGACCCTGAACAGTTTCAAAACACACCTCAAAACACATCTCTTTTCCATGGCCTTTCCACATTAGTTAGTTCAGTTTAGTTCAACCATCCCTGTTGTTTGTTTTGTTTTGTTTGTTTGTTTTCCTCCCCCTCTCTCCCCTATCTGTATCCCACTTTTGTGAAGCGACCTTGGGTTTTATGAAAGGCGCTATATAAATTAAAGTTATTATTATTATTATTATTATTATTCTCTCCACATACTCTCTCTCATAATCCCCCCGCTCTCCCTCCCCACCTCCTCCCCTTCCTGAACTCTCCTCCCCCACTATTCTAAAGCATGGCATCCATTCTATTCTAAAGCATGGCACCCTCTTTCCCCATTCCCCTGCTCCTTCCCTGTTCTCTCCTCCCCCACATTTCCCATTCCCTCCCCACCTCCTCCCTTTCCCCACTCTCCCTCCCGCCTCCCTTCTCCTGCTCTCTCCTCTTTCCCCCTTCCCCACCTCCTCTCCTCCCCAACATTTCCCATTCCCTCCCCACCTCATCACTTTCCTGCTCTCTCCTCTCTCACATTCCCCCTGCTCTCTCCTTATATTTCAGAAATTCAGATAGTTTCACTTTCTACAAAGTATAGTATATACAGTATATTTTTGTGATAGCTGAATTATAGTGAACGTGTGTGTGTGTGTGTGTGTGTGTGTGTGTGTGTGTGCTGTCCATACCCTGACTATGAGGGAAGGAGTTGTTGAGCTGTTCCATCACTTCTTCCAGCCCAGATGCATCTTGGGAAGGGCTGGACAGCTCGTCGTCGCCTGGAGCAGGAAGGGAGGGAGCCGCGTTAAAGAGGTGTGAGTGTGTGACTATGTGCGTATTTAAGGATGGAAATGATGAGGATTTCAGTGTGTGTGTGCGTGTGCGTGTGTGTCTGCGTGCGTGCATGTGTGTGTGTGTGTGTGTGTGTGTGTGTGTGTGTGCGTGTGTGTGTGTGTGTGTGCGCGCGTGCATGTGCGTGTGTATGCTCACCCATTGTGTCAGTTGTCTGGCTGGCGGCCACGCGGAGCAGAGGGAGAGAGGAGTCTGAGCGCTGAGAGGAGGTGGAGGGAGAGGACAGGGCCGTACCGTTCACCTTGGAGTCCGTCTGACACACACACACACACACACACACACACACACACACACACACACACACACATTAGATACACTACAAAATAATTGAGACAGACATGCCACATAGTCTGAGCTAAATTATAAGTCAAAAGGTAAGTGAGTGAGTGTGTGTGTGTGTGTGTGTGTGTGTGTGTGTGTGTGTGTGTGTGTGTGTGTGTGTGTGTGTGTGTGTGTGTGTGTGTGTGTGTAGGACCAAGGAGCTGGCCAGATACTCAGTGGCAGCTATTACTGGCAGCTGGAGGAAGCACTGCTTGACTCTGCATTGAACGTAGGCCTGTGGGTTCTGTAGATCAACACATTCCATCAAGACTCTTTTGAACCTTTATTTACAGCTGAGTCACTGTATTATTATTATTGCTCAACACCAGGTTAAGTGCAAGCGGGTAGCTCTTGGTTCTGAAAAATCAAGCTAATGCAAAACTACCTTAAACCTGCATTCCTTCTAATGGCCAGCAGGGGGCAACCCCACTAGCTGCAAAAAGAAGTCCGACTTTATAGAAGTCAATGGGAAAATGACCCTAATTCTCACTCTTTTTTTTTTGCGCCTTTCTTGGATAGGACAGTAGGCAGACAGGAAAGGTAGAGAGAGAGAGAGAGAGGGAGGGGACGACATACGCCAAAGGACCATGGGTCGGATTCGAACCCGGGTCGGCCACGTGAAGGACTAAGCCTTTGTGGTACGCGCTCTACCAGGTGAGCCACCGGGGGATGACCAGTACACACTCCCCCCCCCCGATGAAACACGGGGAAGGGGGGGGGGGGGGGGGGGGGAACTGGCTCCATGCTTCCTCCGAGACATGGGCAGTTAGCCAGCCGCTTCTTTTCACCTGACAGAGGAAGCTTCACCGGTAGGACATAGCACGTGGGAGGTTCACGCTATTCCAACCGGTTCCCCTCCATCTGAAGAGGCGCCCTTAACGACCAGAGGAGGAACCACATTAGCAACCAGGATATTGCATGTTTTGGTGAAGGGGGTTCCTATATGAAGGAAACCCCTGGGAGGCACGGGGAGAACATGCAAACTCCACACAGAAAGGCCCTTTTGACGACCCCACCCGGGCGGTGGGCACTCGAGGACATGCGGACGGGCACGCATTCCTTCAGCGTTCACAGCGTCCCAGGTGAGAATCGAACCCAGGACCTTTGAGCTGTGAGGCGACAGCGCTTACCACTGCACCACCGTACCCCCCTGTAAACACTTTCCTAATGAGTTGATCGTCTCATGATGGTCCCATTTAAAGTCAAATAGACGATAAAGCAGATTATGCTTTGGGGCGTGATCGGCGGACTGCGCGATCACTGGACAGATGACGTGTCGAGCCCAATAGCAGGCTCTCTGGGAAACCCCTGGTCTCATGCCAGCTTGCTTCTGGTTCCAAATAACCAAGATGGTGACAGTCGAAATGCCAAACTCGAGGCTTCAAAACGGACACCACAAACCAATAGGTGACATCGCGGCAGCTACGTCCATATTTGTATACAGTCTATGGTTAAGTGCAAGAGAGACAGCAAATATTGATGGAGAGGAGAGGGCTTTTCATTCACTTTCCCAACCACTCATGGGCCGATTTGAAGCAGCTTTACTTTTTAGGGTTCCTACACTAAATCATGAATTTTCAAACTGCTGCCGTACGATATCAACACAAATTCACCTGCACAAAGGTGAAGGATAGCGATGAATTTGGATGCTACATTAAAAAAAGCTTAATATTATTGTCTCAATAATAGTCTTTCAAAGCTTTTCCGAGCCTGTGGGAACTGTCTAGTGAGCTCCAGGCTACAGCCGCCCCACATTTACAGCTAACAAAGACATCACTTTCTACTATTTTACATTCTGTTAACAGCAGACACAGCAAACTAAGTAGACATAGCCAAAAAAATATAAACAAAATACATATTTAAATCTGGTTCACTGTCAATCTAAACATCGCTTGGCTTGGATGGAAATCTACTAGCTGGCACCCCCCCCCCCCCCCCTTTTTTGTTTATCCGTTGTGATTCAAGGTTTCTCCCAGTCCAATTCCCACTAACTGCCATCTGCTTTGAGTAAATATTAATTACTATATAATGACATATTAATTATCTTTACATATATAACCAATGGGACAAACACTGGTTTTTTGTTTTGTTCTTTCATATTTCCCCCCTATTTTCTCCCAAATTGTACTTGGTCAATTTTTCCTCCTGCTGCCCCGGTCGCTGCTCCACCCTCTGATCTGATCTTGATTGTTTAGTTTGGCTATCTGCTAAAATGGAGGGGGCAGGACTTATGACCTATACTGCAACCAGCCACCAGGGGGCAATCAAGATGTTTAGGCTACACTTTTGAGGAGCCGTCATGACGTCCATATTTTATACATTCTATGGGTCCAGTAGCAGTCTCAGCCTGTGCAGCGCGTGCGCATGTGTAGTGTGTGTGTGTGTGTGTGTGTGTGTGTGTGTGTGTGTGTGTGTGTGTAGTGTGTAGGGTGTGTACCTGTTCCAGCAGCTGTCTGAGTCGGTGCAGTTGGGACTCCAGCTGTTTGTTGTGATCCTCCAGGATCTGCATGCGAGCCTCCAGGCGGCCCTTGTGTTGGCGCAGCAGCTTGGCCTCGGCGATGAGCTCGGCGTCGCGCGGGCTCTGCGGTGACACGGGCAGCATCTCCGGGGGCGATGGCAGCGGGGACAGGCCCTTCCTGTCATGGGCCTTCTTCAGGCGGTCGTACTCTGCCTGCAGCTTCCTATAACATATAAGAGTAAGATATAAATAAAACTAAATAAAAATGTATACTATTATTATTATTTAATCTAGCCTATTTACAATTTTTCTCCCATTTTTCTCCCCAATTGTACTTGGCCAATTCCCCCTGCTGCCCCGGTCGTTGCTCCACCCCCTCTGCTGATCTGGGGAGAATTGTAGACTAGCACATGCTCCCTCCGATTCTTTTCACCTGACAGCGAGAGTTTCACCAGGAGGACATAAAACTATCAGTTCCCCTCCCCCTGAACAGGTGCCCTGACCGACCAGAGGAGGCACTAGTGCAGCAACCAGGACACATACCCTTCATCCAGTTTCCCACCCACAGGCACGGCCAATTGTGCCTGTATGGCTGCCTGACCAAGCCGGAGGTAACACGCACGGGGCACAAACCTGTGACCCTCGTGTTGGTAGGCAGGGAATCTACCACTACCCAGACATCCCAAAATGTATGAAAGGTTAAAGGAGTCATAGACATCCTTGTCAAACTAGTAATAATAAAGGTTTTTATTGGCTATGATGGCTATTGATAGATGTACAGATGTTTGTAGTTGACAGTTATACATGTTTATCTTCCAATATTTTATTTTACATTTTTACATTTTTCAGAACAACACACAAAGACAGAAAACAAAAACGAACAGGCTCAGACACAGGGCGGAAAAATATATATATATTATCGACATTCAAAATGACAAAATAGTGCTACCAGCCGCATAAGGTGCTTATGTGCTTGTAAGAGATGCTGTGCATGGGACCCCACACAAGGGGTCCATGAGAAACCACCCGGGCAGTTTTACATTTGTAGAGCAATAACACACATACAGTGCAAATAACACTATTGGTATGAAGGTCTGTGAGACTGGGCTGAATTTTCACTGGAAAAACATTTAAGCCGTCTAAAACTGAATGTAAATCGATTTAAAATGGTGTATTTAACTGTCAACTCAAGACCTTTAAGACCTTGAGGTTAGATAATATCATGTATGAGACTTTTCAAGATCTACAGACTCTATTTCTTAGGTGAAGTGAGGACAAGCTGGCAAGTCAGTCATGCATTGGTTCCCGAAAGCTATGTAGCCAATAGAAGATCCTTCCAGGTATAATAGAAACTTCTCTGCGTGTGCGTGTGTGTGTGTATTCACTGGCCTGTTCTCCAGCTCCAGGTCATTGAGGACCCTCTCCAGCTCTCCCTTCTCCCCTTCTTCCATGGAGATGAGTATCTGGGCTGGGCTGCGGGGCTGGCTGAGAGGAGAGCCTTGGTTCAGAGACTGGCAGTAGTGCTGGATCAACATGTGCTCGTCATCGCTGCAAACACACACACGGGCACAAACGCACGCGCACGCACACACACACGCACACACACGCACACGCACACGCACACGCATGCACACGCGCACACGCATGCACACGCGCAGACACGCAGAAAGGAGAGAGAAAAACTAAATCAGCTTGTGAATGAGATGGCAATATTGAACCAACACAAATTAAGTTTCTGACCGTTCTAATGGAAAAGGCAACAGGGGCAGAGAGAGGGGCGGGGGCGGTCTTGTTCTTTCAAACGCATTTGCCCCGAACCTTCTTTTGGAGGGCTGAATTTTGGGATAATTCAATTGGCCACGCTCTGCCTACTTTGACCAATCACACGCGTGGCACTGGGTATTTGGGAGGATTTTAATTAGGCCAGGTATTTGGATGCTGCTGCGCTCACTGCACTGCTCTCAGCAAAAGCTCTCTTCCAGAAGTGTTTAACAGTTGCAGATATCTGCCGTTTGAAAACACACAAATCCACTTTAAAATGACCGTGGATATGAAAGTATAACTCGTTATGGGAAGAGTGTGTAGACCACTCATGCTAACCTTGCTTGCAAGATGGATAACCTCGCGAGATCAAAAGAGATTCTCTCGACGTAATCCATCTTGTCATGCACAGGCAGTTAAGATGATTGGCTTAGAAACCCGAACCATGGCTGGCTCGACGAATCAGCGGCAGCCTTAGGCTCATCTGGGCAAGTAGTGGGTACATGGTCTTTGTAGTTCTTTTCACTCGTCAACATGGCTGCCGCGGCGGAAGTGACAGGCAGTCTGAATGAAATTGAATGTAACGTTCCCAATTCTATGTATTAAATTCTAAAAAACGACCCTCAACATTTGGGAAGGCTAAGCCACACAACTAGTTTGTTATAATCGAACGTCATGCTTCGAAGGTGACTTTACGACGATGAGGACGGTGAGGACTCAATCATGATAGACTACCACAGAGATCAGGCACAGGCACCTTCCTCCGGTCGCAAATGTGACGTCAGAGGGCATGGCGATCTGATTGGTTGAAGTTAACACGCGCCAGCGGTGATAGACAGATGGGTCATCCAATCACCTGCCAAGTAGCTTGGAAAAAGTGCCCGCCTCCGTCAGCGGGTTGGATTACTGCATTGCCAGATGGACTGGTTTAGTGAAACGTAATGTGAAGCTAAACCGTCCATCTGGCAGCGTCAGGTTACACTCATGCAGCCCTGGCTCAAAATGGCCCCTAGTTGCATTTTGCAACCGTTTATCAACGTAGATTACCGGTTATGGCAATGCTGTTACACTGGAACAATTCCTTTGCTTTGAACTTTTTATGCTGATTTTACCAGGTCAAACTCACTGTGGAGCCGCAATTCTGACTCTGTCTAGCAATGGCCTCAAAGCTGGAGTAGCAGTTGTGTTGGGCCCTCTAACTTTCTCCAACTCATTTCCACTAATGGAGATGAGCGAAACACAGCAGAAAGTGTCCATTCAATCATTCTTTGTCTCTTGTTAATCAGTAGATAGACACAGAGTGGCAGGGCTGAAGTTTCCATGTTTGCAGATTCACATCCAGAATATGTATTTTAGTTTGTTGAAGGACAACACACATCTATCATACATACACCTATCATGTATTTTTGCTCTGTCATGATGTTAGCTATTTTGACATGTACATATTTGTGCAATAAATGAATGTGCAGTGACTATCCACAATACTTGTGTGCAGTTTACAATCTCCAACTTATGTTTTGCACTTTACTAATGTATTACTGTACAATAACTATTCACACTGCTGTATATATTACTATGTTGTACATATCTTACTTATTTGGTATTATATTATTCTGTATAGGACATAGAAATAATGCATATATTTAACACCTTTCCTTTAAAAAAAATTATTTATATTTTATCTTATTCTATTTTTACTGCCTTAGGCTATTCTTCTTTTAATTTCCCTATGCCTAGAGGATATTTCCCTACTTGAATATGAGCAACTGCAGCATGCATTGCATAATTCCCCCTCTGGGATCAATAAAGATTCTGATTCTGATTCCAATATGTGAGCGTTTCTGCTGTCACCAGGTTGTGACACGGTATGATGTGGTAACAGGCACCAAGAGAGGCTGGTAGCAAAGTCACCAGCCATTTTAGCACTAACAAGACTCAGACTTTGGAGATTTTTTTTTGTTTTTGCTTACTGTTGGATGAGAAATCTGTATTTCAGGAAAATAAGTTCCTCAGGAATTAAGAATGCACCTGGTGGATTTGTGTTCTAAATTACTGTGGTGGGTCTTTAAGAATAAGAAGTTCACAACTCCATTTGAAGTTTTCGGTTTAGCAGTACTGTATTTTCAGATATAATTTTCTAAATGTTAAGCTTGAATGTTGGGTACATTCACTGAACAAGACAGTAGGGGTTGTCTACTTTCAGGAGATGATGATGCTGACACTGGTTCTCAAAGTGGGGTCCGGGGACCCCCAGTGGTCCTTGAGAGGGTTCCAGGGGGTCCCCAGAAAAAAAGGGGAATAATTCATTTTCACTATGATTCCATCCAAGTAACACAATAACAGAATGTCTGACTATTTTGGTTTTCATACATTTTCTGCAATAAAACATCTAAAAGCAAAACTCTTATCAGATGGGGGACCCTGGGACAAAATCTTATCAAATGGGGGTCTGTGGTCTAATAATAGTTTAGGAGTGCTTGACGTCAACAAGCTTGAGAACCACTGCTCTAAATTATTTGGATGGAACAAGTGTGTTAGCTTTTCAAACTATCTTAAATTGCATTTATATTAGGGATGGGCATTTCTAGCAAAAACACTATTCGAAATTCGCTGGCCAAATTCGAATTTAATTCGAAATTCGAAAAAAAAAAAAAAAATGTAAAAAAAAAAAAATTTTTTTTTTTTTTTTTTTTGTGAGTGAAATGTTGCATTGTCTCCCCTGATTCTAAGTCTACGGCTTTATTAATTAATATAAAAAGCTTCTGCTGTGGATTTTTAGCTCAAACAAGCATTGCACCACTGAAGTAAAGAACATGTTACATGACATTGACATTTTCGAAAATAAAAAACAGTTTTGACAATCATGAGTGGTTCATTAAATATTTAGTAGGCTCAGGTCTGAGTGCCAAAGGGGTGCCAAAGTCACCCCCTCTCCCTCTTCATGGGATTTCATCCGCCATTCATTTTTCCATAAACCTTGCTTAAAATGCTTATAAAAATTGTTTTACTTGCTCAAACCAAGCGATTTGACTATACTTAGAATCAGGGGAGACAATGCAACATTTCACTCAAAAAAAAAAAAAAAAAAAAAAAAAAAAAAAAAAAAAAAAAATTCGAATTTCGAATTTCAATAATAAAAGTCGACCTTGATAATAACAACGATTATTCGAAAATTCGAAATTCGATGCCCATCCCTAATTTATATGTTTCTGGATTTATGAGTCTATATCATCGCAGTTCCATAAAACATCTGCATTACAGGAGATTCAGCAGGCAACATCGCTATCCAATACAATAGACTTTCACATTTGAGAGACTTATTGGAGAAACCCATGTTGTTCTGCCGGTTAGTGAAATGGAGAACAGTAATGTATAAGTAGGGCAATATATTCATTTTGATTTGTTTGGGTTCGATTTATATCTGATCACTTACAACCCCAAGGCCTGACAATTTGTTTGTGTTTGTTCTATCTCCCTCGCTCTCTCTCTCTCTGTGCAAGACTTGCCATTGTATTTATATGTTCAGAAGGGAAAAAATATAGACGATTAAGACATTGTATGCACAAAATATTGCTTTTTTCAAACAGAAGAGTGGAGATTGAATACAATATTGGCTGGAATACAGGGGAAGCAAATGCAAAGTCATAATGACATTTAAATAGACGAACACATGATTATACAAATATGCTATCATTTGTTCATTAAATATGGCAAGGAGTAGGAAGAGGGATACATCCGTTTACATGCACACCAATACTCTCATTATTTGGGATACTAGTATTTTGTTAACAAAGGGCTGCATATCAACATCATATCCCAATTACAATAACCCAGATAAGCTCTTATTATCAACTAGATATCAGGCCGTTATTCGGCCTATCTAGTTTGCTGGGACTCTGGCCCGGTATTGTGTTGTGTAAGGTCTGTGTGTGTTCTGGGCACTTCCCAGCAGCACATTCCCCCAGTTTGAAGTCGATCGGACGAATGGTTCTCAAGATAACCAGTAGGTGGCGTTATGCTGAATAGCAGTGTGCCAAGTCTGTGTGTGTGTGTGTGGGGGGGTGGCGTGGTATTGGCCCGATGTCACTTTCATGACACAAAACGTGACGCAAATCGTAACTGACAGACACCGCCCGCCCGCCACCCGCCCGCCCACCTACTGTAGGCAATTTTATTATAGGATGACATGAAATACAAACATGATATGTTGGATATACTGATAGACATGGTCATATCAGGTATATCCTGTTCACATTTACAGGGATATTTCTGATTGGGATATGATGATGCACTTATCCAGAATAAGACCTTAACTAGGATATGAGTTTGTATCCAGAATACTGTGCGCACTGTGGATGAAAACACACTCAAAGCCACATTTCATAACCAGCCAATGCAACTGTTGGAGGCGGGGCTAATTCACACAGCGAGCCAATCGTTGAATGGGCAGGTTGGTAGAACAAACAAACATCAAACAAAAAGCGGTTCTCACATGCTCTCATTGGGTGAGATACTGTCATTCAGATAAGAGCCATTACGATTCTCCATTTCTGCTAACCTGCGGAGGGGGAAGAAACAGAGCAGTCAGTCCCAAAACCAGCTTCTAGCAATTACCAGATTACAGGGGGGAAATCCACCTTAAAACACAATAGTTTAAAGTCTACATATGGGGAAATTTGTTCATTGGTCTAAAATATCAACGGGGTAAACGTCAGGTTTTAGTGTCAGTCCCTCACAATCAAAGAGTGCGGAGTTCTTTCTAGAGCTGCCATTTTGCACCAAGAGATGTTCAACAATTAAACAGGGAGAAATCCATCGTAGAAGAGGCAGAGAGACCAATTTCGTCAACGACAATAAGCCTCAATAGACCAGAATGCAACAAGTCCATTCTATGGGGGTTGATAAAAGGCATCCTGGGAAATGTAGGAAATCACTACCTCAAGCAGGGGCGTGTTGAGGGAAAGTGGATACACCAACATTTTTGATTTTACAACACTTGATCACTTGATGTCCTGGGACGCACCGAACATCAAAGGCTGACAACATCTTACAGTGTAAGAGGATCCAAGGGTGGAATTCCCCTTTAAGAAAGCAGAGTCTGCTCATTCATAAAATAGGTGCAAGCAAAATGCCAAAGGTTTTTATCGAGGCTTGCCCTGCCGCTATCACTACCAGTCTGTCCACACAGGGCACGGTCTCAGCACTAAAAGACAAAATATGACAAGAGCTCTCAGCTTGGCACAGAGCTGGAAAACAGATGGATGTAAGCCTCGGCCGCAGACTGGCATCTGCCCAGGTCCATGTATTTGTACTCATAAGCTGCTGTGTACAACAGAAACAAGAGATCAACTCCTGGCCGGGGAGCCATCCGCTCACTCAAGGCTTAATTATGTTACTTCTTTGCCCTACCGCCCCGCTTTAAATCTACCAGATAGTATCCACAAGCCAACAGATCTAGATGTGACAGGGCCAGGGTGTGTGTGTGTGTGTGTGTGTGTGTGTGTGTGTGTGTGTGTGTGTGTGTGTGTGTGTGTGTGTGTGTGTGTGTGTGTGTGTGCTAGCCCCAGGCAACAGTGACTGCTATCAAACACTCCCTCCCAGGGATCAAACGCTCGGCCCGTGGCTCAGACCTCAAAGCGACTCCACTGTGGAATGCCAACACTGGCCGACTGGCTGATAAAATGACCGATCGATCGCCCGGTTGATTGATTAATCGATTAATCGATGTGACTGCTTCTTGTCCCTCAGCGGCGGTTTTCTCTGTGCAGTTAGGATCACAGTGCGAACAAAAGAATACAGAGAGGTTTTCTCTGTGCAGTTAGGATCACAGTGCAAACAAAAGAATACAGAGAGGTTTTCTCTGTGCAGTTAGGATCACAGTGCAAACAAAAGAATACAGAGACTTTTTGGCAAATAAGCTCTTTGATTGATGCCGCCCGTTTCACCTCTTTTGAGCCAAGCATTGATTTCCAAGCGCACGCTAGCACTTTGTGACCTTAGTCAACTAATGGATGCTACAAGCAAACTTAGCATTTCAAAAGCATTAGCATTTGCACTGTTTCAAGACTAAATACTGTGGACACAGAGGTGAGACGAGCGCTGACCCTCTCCCCGCACAACGTTTATTCACCAAAAAGTCAATGCATTACTTTAGCGTGTGTGCAGATTTAATTTCTATTCAAAGGGATACCTTGACATTTTAAAGTTTAGCCTATTACTATTCTTCATCAGACATTTGCAGGGCAAAAACTTCTTCATTGGCATCAAAGCAAAAAATTAATTCTTTAACACCTTTAGCATTTCACATCTGAACTGATGGTAGAGTTAGCTGCACACTTATTACTTATACCATTACCAACTTATTTCAATGAGACATCCTTGTAGAGTTAACATGTTTTTTTTTAAGGCAAGCTGAAGAATAGATTCAATGTGTCAAGGTAGCCCGTTAAGCAGGGTTCAAATCTAAGAGCCAGGCATCTCTGCATGTCGAAATGATCTACAATCGTGCGCCAATCACTTTCAAGTCACTGACATATACAGCCAATTCCAGAGGTATGGAATACACAAGTGAGTCATTTTTGATGTTAATTCAGATACATTGTATGGATTTAACATTAAAGCGTATGATGCAAAAGAACAGATGGCCATCTACTGTCTACATTAGCATTAGCATAATGTTAACAATGAGCAAGCAAAAACAGACCAACTTTAGTTTGACTTTACGTGGCTATCCAAGTACTACTGACTGTATATGACATCTGTCTGAAAGGTAGCTTCACTTCTTCCAAGTTAGCATTTAGAGAGATTTCTTGGACTTGCTGTGAACATAGACTCACTCTTTTGTGAACGGGGCGAGAGAGAGAAAAACATATATTTAGTGCATCTATCACTTTATAGATGTTCAATTTCCTCCTTTTCCATACATAAAAAAGCAAAAACTACCAGACATCCACAGAAACTGCCTCAGTATAAAGATAATTTCTGTGGTTTCTGTGGTTCTTTTAGATTTATTAGACAAATAAACATGACAAGTTCCGCAGAAGTGCGTCAGCACAGAATTAGGGCATCTGGTCCCATCTGAATGAATGGCTGTGCGAGCACAGTGGGAAAAGGCTGTCCTCCTAATCCAGGATTGAGGTGTGCTTTAACATTTTCTCCAAATCACATCAATCAAAGTGCTCTCTCTAGAGACAGCGTTAGCTGCAACGCTCTGTGGGCCAGAGACAGCAGCAAGTAGAGCGTGAAGCAGGTAGCTTTCCCCCACGTCCCGTTCACAGCACCGCGACTCTACGCTACAACCAGCATAATGCACACAGGGGCGTTCACAGCACCGCGACTCTACGCTACAACCAGCATAATGCACACAGGGGCGTTCACAGCACCGCGACTCTACGCTACAACCAGCATAATGCACACAGGGGCGGGCGGTGGGGGATTACCGGCTGGCGTAGTGCTCGATCCGAGTGTGCGTGTCGTCGTGTGAGAGTTGGGGGGACGATCCCGGCCTGAGAGAGAGAGAGAAGGAGAGAGAGAGTTCATGAAACCGTCCAAATTATTAATTGATTAATTATTAATCCCAATGCGCGCGCACGCACGCACACACACGCACACACACACACACACACACACACACACACACACACACACACGCCACATGAATACACAGTAGAGCTATCAGGGTGGCGACAGTACATGGCACAGATGTGTGGCGGTATGAAACACTCCCGGCTCGGGATACATTTGCCTTGTCTTCAAAAGACGCATTGAAGCTAAGATCAGAAAGACTTTCCACAGTACTTTTTGTCTTGTCTGCCCACCGTGTGTTTCAAAAGGGAAGTAGTATTCTGACATCACTTAGCATGTCTCTAAGGATACATAAAGACTTTCCACAGTACTTTTTGTCTTGTCACCGTGTGTTTCAAAAGGGAAGTAGTATTCTGACATCACTTACCATGTCATAAAGATTTTCCACAGTTCTTTTTGTCTTGTTATTTAGGTTACTGTTAGGTTTCTATTTCATTGACTTAGCCCCAACTGGTTGACTGCCCTACTGGTTTAGTGCTGAAGAAAATGACAGGATAATTCAAAATGTAAATGTAATGTATCCCTTTAAGTTGAAATGATATGTACAAACCTATAGCATACCATATGGTTAGCACTGTGCTTAATATTTTTTGGGGATTTTTTTAAATACAAATAAGCACAAATAAACAAGCAAAGCCAATAACTAGATCACCAGAGTGATTGAATATGATATATCCTACTAAGAAGTGAACCTGACATTGATTCGGTCATGTGGTAGCTTAATATTCACAGCCAGCATTGGAAGCAAAATTGGAAGCTTTTGAGACAGTGACCCCCATCCCCTTTTTTGTGTGTGTTGCCATTGCTTTGCTAAGTTGAGCAGAGTTCAGATTTGACTCAGAGTTGCTCAGGTTCTGGACGGGTTTGGGATCAAAAACACTGGTCAAAAATACTTTAAACTGTGAAACTGTAAGTTGAGTTTGTGCTCAAATCCAATACCCACTGGGATTGGCTCAGACAGAACTTCTGCCTGTTTGATTGGGTCACATTCTTATACAAGTACTGAACTGGGGCGCACAACACAACAAAGTGATCTTTTAACTCTACAATTACTTTAATAATTATGCCATATAAGTTAAAGCTACAGTTATGGCTTTGATTAGCGACCTGGATAACTTTATGGTTAAAATCGTCAGTGTGAATCCTGTCCTAAATAACAGATCCACAGGGCGGTCTGAGGGTCAACAAGCACCATAGCTACCAACAAAATGACACTACACAATGAGAGTGGGTAGGAGTGAGTGGGTGTGTGACTATGTGTGTGTGCATGAGAGAGTGTGTGTGTGTGTGTGTGTGTGTGTGTGTGTGTGTGTGTGTGTGTGTGTGTGTGTGAGTGTTTGTGTGTGTGTGTGTGTGTGTGTGTGTGTGTGTGTGTGAGTGTGTGTGTGTGTGTGTGTGTTTGTGTGTGTGTGTGTGTGTGTGTGAGTGTTTGTGTGTGTGTGTGTGTGTGTGTGTGTGTGTGTGTGTGAGTGTGTGTGTGTGTGTGTGTGTGTGTGTGTGTGTGTGTGTGTGTGTGTGTGTGTGTGTGAGTGTGAGTGTGTGTGTGTGTGTGTGTGTGTGTGTGTGTGTGTGTGTGAGTGTGTGTGCGCGCGTGCGAGCGAGGTACTCACGCATGGTCTACGGGCCAGAAGTTGATCAGAGTGACAGGACTGCAAGACAAAAAAATGTGAGATGATGACACAAGAAGTGGGAGGAGACTACACAGCAAAGCATGTTGGGAGCAGTATGAATAGCAGGAGATGGGTGGGCAGTGGGAGGGGGTCGACTCCAACAAGACATTATGGCAGGATATGGGTGGTAGTGCACTGGTACGCACGCGCGCGCGCACACACGCACGCACGCACACACACACACACACACACACACACACACACACACACACACACACACACACACACACACACACACACACACACACACACAAGGTTCATAAAGATCAAATTAAAACAATGAAAACACAAAATAGCATTTGAGAAGCACTAATAAAACACGCATGCTGTTACAGAGATGCATTAAAGCCCTCCAATGTTACTACCTGTTTAACAGTGAATGTTCCTTATGTTCCTGTTCAAACATCCTATGTGCACCTGGTTGTCTGTATGACCAAAGAGGAGTGTGTGTCTGCGTAATTGCGAGGTCGTCCAAGTGTGTGCCTCTGTCCTCTGATTCAGGTCACACAGCTGGGCGTGTCTCTCACAGTTTGTAATAAAATCTATCTTGTTTGCCCGTTTGCCCTTGTACGCGTGTGTGTGTGTGTGTCTGTGTGTGTGTGTGTGTGTGTGTGTGTGTGTCTCACGTCTCCATGTTGTCTCCCTCCAGGATGGTCTGTACGGGCAGGTAGCCCATGCGCGGGTGTTTGGCAAAGTAGCGCTTGGTCCTGAACTTATTTTTCAGCACCTTAGCAAAGTCCCTGACATCCTCCCCTGATGTAGTCTAGATAGAGAGAGAGAGGCAGAGAGAGAGAAGGGGCACAAAGGCAGCTTTGTTCACTGGATGGGTGTGGGACAAAAATACTCACACACACACACACACACACACACACACACACACACACACAACTTGCAAAAAATACAACCCATTTCATGTCCCTTTGACTCCATTCACACATTGAGTGAGTGAAGTTAATGGGCTCATTGTCAGGTGTGCGGAGCCGTTACACAGTTACAACAGAAAGATTTATCACTCTCAGCCGGGACTCGCTAAACTTTGTTTTGGCCCGGGGCCAGTAAGCACTTTAACACTGTTCTGCACCTCAGCATCTATACATACAAGAGGACGTATAGGATCACACAAGAGGACAGACATGTCGGTTATGTGATCTGGCAAACATTAATTTCATCTTCTGTTCACTGTGGTCCCCTATGTAAAATTGCATGACTTTCCATTTAATACATACAGTAATTAAGTCACATTGCTTCCATGACATCAACATTTTATTCCTTCCTGTAGGCTTGCCACGGTGTGGACATTTTCCCAGCGGTTAATAAACTCGTGACAACACCGGTGTTACCATGATGGGGTGGATGATGTGTACGTTAGCGTGTACGTTAGTTTCTTCTTTACATTTTCACAACACAAGCTCTCAGCTCCTTGGCAAGTAAACTATCTGTGTGGTGTTTGAAGGGGCGCTTGTTTGTCGGAGTTAGGGATTTACCGTGTTAAGCACAGTGATTGGCCCGAAGTAAACCGTCCAGCCAGGAGACTAGAGGACATCTCACGAAGCTAGACCACGCATTACTTGACTGAGTGAGACAGCATGAAGTGAATTTGGTGTGTGCTGCCCTGCGCCATGGGGGGGGACGGGGGGGGGGGGACGACAACAAAAAAGCAACAGTGCTGGTGGGCAAGTCATGTATTGTGTATCACAGACTACTGTGGCAAGCCTACCTTCACCATGTATCACAGACTACTGTGGCAAGCCTACCTTCACCATGTATCACAGACTACTGTGGCAAGCCTACCTTCACCGTGTATCACAGACTACTGTGGCAAGCCTACCTTCACCGTGTACCACCGACTACTGTGGCAAGCCTACCTTCACCGTGTACCACCGACTACTGTGGCAAGCCTACCTTCTGCTTTGTTAATGTTTTTCTAGAAGGGTAAACAGTTTTCCACTACAGCTTGGGCTTGCTGTGGAGGAAACAAGCTGTAACACCACCGGCTAATGCGATGAATGTGTGAAACAAATTGGAAAATGCATCCCGGTGTGAGCCATTTGTCAACTTGCCTGATATGCCCTGACTTCCCCAGAGAAGCTCTAAATTATATGAAACGTCTTAATATTGCTGATATTCTACAATTATTAATTCTGGACACTAAAATCGCATTACAGTATGCGAATTATATGTGATTAACTGTGCAGTCTTACTCAGCAGTTTACTTCATCCATGCACCCCCTCAGGAGTTAATCCACGCCTTCCACTAAAACTATGCATACTGCATACGATATACTGTATATTTCATAACACCCATACACACTCATACCGGAGTGCAGTATTCAACCATGGGATACTGCATCTTGTGTCCCTTGGCGACGCGACCCGAGAAGAAGCAACTTTGGCAAATGTCGTAGTTGAAGTGTTTCAGACTCCGATATCTGGGGGGGAGAGAAAGAGAGACAGAGAGAGAATCAATGTAAGGGAAAATTTACGACTCTGTTTTCTCCAGGGTAGGAGTTGTTCAAATTCTTTCAGCCCGGTACCCAAACGAGAAATTTATTCTCTTGCCCTGGGACTCTTCATTCAAATTTATTACCGCTCTTGTCATGAAGGGGTCAAACAACAATAGACCAGCGACGCCCCCCTTTACAGGTCCCAACCCTTATTAAAAAAAAGCCTCTTGGCTTTTACCACTGTTTTCAGGGTGGAAGCTACGCACATACTGACTGCACTTTGAATCTGTTTTCAGGGTGGAAGCTACGCACATACTGACTGCACTTTGAATCATGATAATCATGCTGGCATTATAAATTATTCATTTGTGCGTTTGCTTTGAGTAAGCGAGTCTGGTAGTTTACTACTACTGGTGGTGGTGGTAAAGTGGATTAAGACTACAAATAGCTTCACAAGCATTTTCACAGCCGGACCCCCTGACTGGAGCAATCTAATTGATCAAATGGGTGAAGAAAACATGCTTTACAATCACAATAACACCTGAAAGAGTGATCTTTACTGTGATTGGTGCTGAATGGTGTTCTTTTACACAGTGGTAACCAAAGTACTTGGAAAAGGGTATGGCACATACACAGGGGCATAAAACAGGAGAACACTAGAGGGCACTCAGTAGGTAGACAGCATGCTTACCGCTAACCTTTCTACAAAGTTTTGTGGTGTTAGGTGAATCAGTTTTGAGGTTAGGTGCCTTTTTGTGAATGGACACGGCCATTGCCACGCCCCCTTTTAGTCATTTGGCGTGGAAACTTAATCATTTCTAAGTTGGCCCATGACCTACTTTTCGACAAAGTTTCGTGCAAATCCATTCATAACTGTTTAAGATATCCTGCCGGCTGCCAACAAACAAACCGACAAACGGGCAAAAATGTGACCTCCTGGCGAAGACTTCCGCGAGCCATAATTGGTACTTATCTTTGAAATGCCACATATTGATGAAGCTGAACTTCCCTGGCATGTGTACGGCGGCAGAGTACGACTTTGCTAACTGCTAAGTGCTAACGTTACCTCAGCTGCAGGCTGCAGCCACAGGCAGATAGATGTAGGCTAGTGGGCGTGCCTGTAACTCACTGAATTCACTTCTCACACACAACAAAAACACAGCAAACATTAATTACGTTAATTTACACTATATTATTTTTATGCTCTGAACTCGGTGTAAATGAACATCATGAAAATTGAAAATTAAACAAATTTCCATTACTTTTCCAAAACCTTGTCGGATTTTATTTTTTTCCAAAACTTTTCCATGACCTGGAAATTGAATTTAAATTTCCATGATTTTCCAGGTTTTTCATGACCATTACACGAACATCTGGTAAAGAAGGAGGGAATAAGGGAGCTCGTGAGCTATCTTTCTCTTTTAATCACCCCGCCCATTCCTCTGTGTGTGTGTGTGTGTGTGTGTGTGTTAAATTGTAACTTCATGAGAAGTCTGAAAATCCCACTAGAAGCATCTCCTTTCCTGTTGAAATCTAGAGAAGATGAAATTGCTCGAGTTACATCACTGATGACATCACAACTGCCTGATGACATCACAGTCACCCTCTTCCTTGTTGCCTCGATCCATCCAGACCCAAATCTACACACACATACACAACTGCCTGAGTGACATCACTTCCAGGTGACCTGTTAGGTGACTTCTTATGTGACTACATCTTCTTAGGTGACTACAGCACAACTACCTGATCACATCACAGTCGAACAATTGCATGACATCATTTCGTACACACTTCCTTGTTCCCTCGATCCACCCAAATCTCGGCTGACATCACAGTTGGGCAATTGCAAATGCATTCAACACACACACACAACTGCCCGACTAACATCACTTCCATCACTAAGATAAGATCGAGTGACATCACTGATGACATCACAACTGCCTGATGACATCACAGTCGAGCAATTTTTTTTTTTTTTTTACAAATTTATTTACATAATACGAAAATACAGGTTCACAACATAGAGGTTACAAGACAATTGCAAAGGCCATTCAACATAATACATACAGAAAATACAAAAAGAAAAGAAAAAGGGAGGCATACGAGAGACTAGATAAGGTTATAAATCAAATTCAATAGACAAGGCTTTAGTTTTCACAGCTTTAGAGTTTGTGCAGTACTTTAGTGTATCCAGGTATGCTTTTAAGTATGCCTTGAAGACAGTAAGATTAGATTAGGTTTCTGCTTTGCAAATTTGCTGGCATGTATATGGAATTTTGCTAATAGAGAAATGAGGTTGAAGACATATATTTTTTTAGAGGGGATTTCATCAACAACAAAAAACAAACAAAATAAAATCAATTTTAAAGTTGAGTTGAGTACCTAATTTCCTGTTCAACAACATATTAAGGTAACTGCCAAAAGGTCTGAGTATAAGTACAGTCCCAAAAAAGGTGAGTTTCTGTTTCATCAACAAGGTGACAGAAGGAACAAAGAGGGTCAATGTTTAGTTTGTATTTTACAATAACTGAATTGACAGGATAACGCCTGTGCAATATTTTCAGAGATACTTCTCTTACTTTATTAGAGACAAAGAATTTTCTAGGTAATAACCAAGTCTTTTCCCAATCTATGTCGAGATACGAGTTGTTCCAAACAAATATACACGCAGGTCTACTGAAAGTCTCCCTCTGAATTAGTTCTCTTATACATTTGTTATCAGTTTTTTTACTCAAAAAGGGATCTGAGTTTCCTATGTACTGTATAAGTCTGGTAAGGTAGAAAGATGGATAATACCTCTGGTTCTAGATGACATCAAGGCTCTAATGCCTGATGGAATAGCATCAAAAACTATTGCATACTCTCTAGGAAGTACAGGGATATTATATTCTAATACAAATTCTCTATAAGTAAACATATGACCCTCCTCGTTAAACAGCTGACAGACAAGCAGTATACCATTATCAACCCAATTTTTGAGAAACAATGATTTACGTTTGAAACAGATATCCTTGTTGTTCCAGATGTAGTATTTGTGTGGGGAAAAATTATGCTTATATACCAAGGACCAGCATAAAAGTAACTGTTTATGAAAATTAGAGAGTTTTACAGGAATCTTTTCTATGTTGTAATTACACCGTAAAAAAAATGTTTAATCCTCCCAAGGCTTCAATAATGTTTTCCTGTTTCAGGATCAACTTTTTAGACAAGTGAAAGGAACTGGTGCGGCCTACGCTCCGAGCTATGCTGTACTTTTCCTAGGCCTGTGGGAAAAAAGCACATCTACAGCCCTGCCAACTCTTTCCTGGACAAAGTCACATGGTATGGCAGATATATTGATGACTTATTTTTTATATTCAATGGGACTGAGAAGGAACTCCTTGATTTTCACAAGTACCTGAATTCAACCAACAGAAATATCAAGTTGACATTAGAATACAGCAAGTCTGAAATAAACTTTCTGGACCTTAAGGTTTCAAAAGATCACAATGGTATTATCCACACATCCATTTTTAGAAAAAGTAGTGATCGTAATACCATTCTAAGGGCAGACAGTTTTCACCCCTCGAGCCTCATCTCCAACATCCCCTTTGGACAGTTTCAAAGGCTGAGAAGAATCTGTGATTCTGATGATGATTTTTCCCAACAGGCAACAGTCATGCACAACAGATTTAAGCAGAGGGGCTACAAAACAGACACACTCCAACAAGCCTATGCTAAGGCTAAATCACTTGAAAGAAGAAACCTGTTTCAAAAATCCTCTCGTCCCACTAACACAGGCAGGATATACTTCACCACTCAGTACAGCACCATGGCCCATAGTGTCACAACCATCATCAAAAAGAATTGGGCCATCATACAAAGTGATCCTGTCCTAAAAAATGTGTTTCCTGATCCTCCAGCAGTGTCATTCAGATGGGCTCCTACGCTGAAGGACAAGTTGGTCAGAAGCTACCTGCCAGCCAGTGCTCCCAATGAGTCCTCCTGGCTTCGCCACCCTGTGGGAAACTACAAGTGTGGTGGTTGCAACCATTGCAATAACATTGTCAAAACTAACAGCTTCATAGATGTCTTCACTCAGAAAACCTACCAGGTCAGAAGCTTTGCCAACTGTAACACCACTCATGTTGTTTACAGATTAGAATGTGAATGTGGGTGTTTCTACATAGGCCGCACCAAACGCAGGCTGAAGGACAGATTGCAAGAACACAAATATGCAATAAGAACCTTTAATCCTAACTATCCTATGGCCAAGCATTATAAAGAGGCTGGACATGCTAATTGTAACTCTTTAAGAATTATGGCCATTGAAGTCATCCCGAAGTCTGTCAGGGGTGGAGACAGAGTCAAACATCTCCTTCAAAGAGAAACATTTTGGATAGTCACTTTGAAAGCCACTACTTTTCCTGGTCTGAATGATGATCTTGATTTTTCCCCCTTCCTTTGAAGGAGTTTCCAAATGGATCTCCTCTTCTTAAAGTCGGAGGTTTTCCATTTTTGTTTATTTTTTGTTTATTTTATTGGATACCCATTCTTTTTGACTAAAAGAGCAAATATGCTCCACATTGTTTCTATGCTGACGCTTTGGCTAATTCTGGTGTTAAACATCTGTTTCAGTGATAAATATTGTCACATCAGTGTTTTCATGGGTTCTTCTCTGCATGTGTGCTGATGCTTTGGTAATTTCTGGTATAAGTCGAAGCCAGCTGTAAATGTTGTTGCAATTCCTATTTAAACTTTCATGTGATCTTTTCTATATGGTTATTGACCTGCATTGGGTTGTTGTACCTTTAAGCACCAAGATGACTGCATTTTCTCTTTCCCTATTTGCATAATTGTGGAATTCTGATTGGATGGCCATCCAATGATGTAATCTTGCTGATTGTCTACATAAGGGCTGTCTTAGATTCACATGTCCTCTTACTCCCTGATGAAGGCTCCTGTGTGAGCAGAAACATGTTGGTGTTTTTTAATCTATAGCCATGTTTAAAATAAAGGCTTTTTAAAATTTTCTACTACAAAGACCAGTGTTGCTGTGGGATTTTTTAAGGTTTGCTCTCTTCCACTCTCCACAAAGGTTTTTTTTGCGGGAGACAAACTTTTTCTATCAACTTCAAAAATATGTGTTGAAATAAAATTCCATAATGAAGTTGGATTGGCCAAATACCTTTTTTTTTCATGTGCTTACAAAACGATAAAAAAAAAATATATATATATACTGTGCAAAGGATCCAAAAGAAATTCAATTACTGCTTTTAGCCTGATCGAAATAGGTCAGGAACGGGTCCCAAATAACAAAGAATTTCCTTAAAGAATTTGTCCTCTGGAACCTGAGTCTCTCCATACGTATAACTGAGATCATGTCTGTCATCTATATGGCTCTGGCTGCAGCATGAGCGGTTTCTCTTTCATCACGGGGCTTTTTCCTGCTGTTTTCCTGACCTTTCTCTAATCTGGAGAGCACTGTCGCCACCTAATGGGTCTGTAAAATAGGTTATACACCTTCAATAGCTCCCATATTTTTATAGGAGATGTAATAGGCTTTGATCCACGTCCCACCGTCAAAAAACGCAATTGACGACAATCGTCGTCATTGGCACTCTACGTCACTAATCGAATTGACGACGATTGTCGTCATTGGCACTCAATGAGTTAATATTAAGAAATAAAGGCCTCACTCGAATACAGGCCTCTGCTCTAATATAGGACGGGGGCTCTCTGCGGCTCAGTAAATAAAGGCCCCGGTTACTATTAGCGGAAATACGGTAATCCATTTCGTGTACCTCCTCAGAATAACACTCTTGGATAAGGCGTAGAACTGCCAGTATTATCTGGTTCTGCCACGTAAGCACCCGCAACATCAATGAGAGCACAACCGTAAGATCCATGTCTGCTTCTCTTCGTGTTGTTTTCCTGACTGAACTCGCGCACGGCTATGACGTAATCGCGTGTGTCGCGTGTGCAGGCAGGTCAGAGTTCCTGAAATGAGCTTTGAGAGTGTCAAAGCGATTACATGGAGTGCTCAGCGGGGAGCGTCACCAAGAATTCCACTCTGGAGGGTGGTTTCAAAATGTGTCGTTTCCTAAGCGCAAATTCGCCGTCGCCGTCTAAAAGGGAGGCACTAACGATAAAATCATTCCCCGCCACCATAGGAAACCGTCCTCGTGTAAAGTGCCCCTAAGATGTGTGTGGGGGACATCTGGCGAGTGATGTCGCTCAACTGGAAGTGATGTCACGCAATTATTCGACTGTGATGTCATCAGGCAGTTGTGATGTCATCAGTGATGTCACTCGAGCAATTTTCTTCTTCTTTAGTTAAAATTGGTTAAGTGGTGTCTGTCTGTGGCGGTGTCCATCACGATTTATGACAGAAATTATGTCACTTAACTGAAAAGTGACTGTGTGTAGTCACCTCACCTAAGATGTAATCACTTGGTATGTTGAAGGGTGGTCAAGATTTTGTGTATAATCACAGCTGCTCGAGGAAGATCTTATATTACTAGATGATTGCGTGACACCACTTCCAGTTGAGTGACAAGCAAGTTTCAAGGACCAGAAAAGCTGCTGAGACCATGCTCCTAAGAAAAGGGCTATGACTATATGAACTGCACTGCTTACTTCAGCACCTGGGTGTAATTTTTTTATTTTTAGAGATACAGAGTAGGGCTACAATGGGTATACCTTAGGAAGACTCTACAAAGCAACTCCGAGTCAACCAGACAAGGCATGTTCACGGAACACCTGTGCATACTTCTTGACTTCTTGCTCATTGCCATTCTTGGTGGCATCAATCAGGACCAGAACATTGGTTTCAAAGGAGTCAGAGATGTGGTCCATTACAGCTTTACCCAGCTGTCTGTGCAGGTCCCTGGTCTTCTTAGGCATCACTCCTGTCCTTCCTGCCCGCATTGCCCATATACTCCGACAGAAGGTCCTGAAGAGCCTGGCGCACAGAGTTGCACTCGGCCACAATGCGTTGTGAAGAAGAATCGGCCATTAGGGCAGATTATTTGTTTATCAAAATTGTTGAGGGCATAGGTGAGCTCTCCTCCCCCTGCTGGCTGATTGAGGGCAGTTTTTGGTGGCAGTGGCCTGGGTGGCGTTGGAGATACTGGAGACTGCATGCTGCAGCTGCTTGGAGATGAGGTCACGGATAGCCTTGTAGGCTGCCACATCAGGGTGCTGCAGGCAAGCACGGGACGCCCGCCATGTACAGCATGGGGATGTTCTGCTGTAGGACCCCGCGGGCAGCAGCCAATTGGTCATTGTGGTGGACATCCTTCAGCTCCTGCTGTCTCTTGGAAGCCATGATGTTGAGCTTGTGGTGGACAAGCTCTGGTTTCAAGGCCTTATACTGGATCCCCAGGTCCTGCTCTGTTCCTGCATTATGCCCTTTCACCAGATTTTCCTCCACCAGTTTGAGCTGCAGTACCAGTTTGTAGACATCAGACATGTCCGCCAGCACCAGAAGATGAGTAACAGCTGAGAGGATGGCCCTGGCCGCACGGACCATGGTGCCTCTCTTCACTGAAGAGCAGGGATCTTCAGCAAACTCTCCAGAAGCCAACTTCATTGAATCACCTTGCTTGTGGACATCCTCCACAGCAGCAATCAGCTCATCCTTAAGGAACTGACTTTCCTTTGCAATCATTTCTCCTTCATCCGGGAAATTGTGCATAGCAGTCTCTACTGAGGCCACCAAAATATGAGCCTTCTTGGACCATCTCTTCTTCTTGTTAGAGGGGCCTTTGTTGCAAGAGTTTACCAGAGTGGTGACCTGGGTGACCAAGGGCTCCAGCAGCCTCTCCACTGCCAGAGCACGAATATACAGGCTCTTTGGGCCGCACTTGAAGTTGATGTTGGCTGTGTTCTCACATATTCGAAAGTAATCCACTCGAAAAAAGTGTTTAAAAGTTCAAAATGGAGAATTCCTCTGTCTCCACTCCCTTCACTAACTGAGGTCTGATGTCATCAATCACTCCAGCAATTGTGATGTCATCAGTGATGTCACTCGAGTAATTATGATGTCATCAGTGATGTCACTCGAGCAATTATGATGTCATCATTGATGTCATCAGTGATGTCACTCAAGTAATTATGATGTCATCAGTGATGTCACTCGAGCAATTATGATGTCATCATTGATGTCACTCACTCGAGCAATTGTGATGTTATCAGTGATGTCACACGAGCAATTTTTTATTTTTTATTTTATAGGGCAATAAAATCAGACCTTTAGTTTGATATGAGAGACAGAGTTTGCTACAGTATACCTTAGGAATCCTCTACAAAGCAGCTCAGAGTCAACCAGACAAGCCGAATATGCAGGGACAGAGTAAAATTTTTAAATGTGTTAAATCCTTTCTGATGGATCGTCAAGCTCAATCTATTGACCAATATATTGTCTCTGCCCTCTGTTGAATGAGAAATAGTGGATTTATATGCTATCCATGGCCTTGAACTCGCTCAGGGCCTGCACAGGATTAACATGCTTCCTGTAAGATGATCTCTTGATTATGTTGTTCCGGCCGTCTTCCTGCTTTTCTCTCTTCACAAGAGGCTTCTTCTCAGGGGCCTTCATCCTCCAGGAGATGGCTGGCATGTTGAGGGACTTCTGGTACTTGGTGGATGCCACGTAGGAGGCCTTCACAGTGGACACCACCGTGTTCATCAGGGTCTTTGCTGCCTGGATAAGGGACATGGCGCTGTCCACCCCAGACACGACCAGCTCTCCTCCCAGGTTCTGAACCTCAGCCTTGACCATGCTGCAGATTTTTAGCTGGTGGCAGTACAGAGCGATACGCTCGAGGTAGTGCAGCAGGTCCTGCTTACAGGTGGAGTCGGGACAATTGTCAGCGATGGTGCGGCCCAGCTTGTCCATTCTTGATCCCGCTTCAGCGATTTTCTTGGCGGCACTGATGACATCAGACGTGTTCTTAAGCGGTCCTTTCCCCCTGGTGAAGTCCGTCATCTCCATCATGATCATGCACATCTGCTTGGCCAGCACGATGATGTCATTGCCACTGTCATCCCACTTGGATACTTCAGCATCGAGCTTGCTCTTCTCTTCCTGGAAACTTGCCACCTGTTCTGCAATCTTCGCCTTCTGCTCCTGGGGCAACTGGGCCATGGTAGCCCTGGCACTCCGGCCAGCAATAAGCTGGTCATCCTCTGTCTGCACGCTGGTGCTACTGCGAACGTCAAAGTCCTCTGTCTCAAAGTCAGAGTCATCCAGCTCCTCTGGAGTCCTGATCATGAGGACAGCCTTGCGAATGTTGCGAATGCCATCATACACCAGACGGGAAGCATCAATGAACTCGTTCTCATCCACAGGTAACGTGGGGTTTGCACTCTGCGCCTCCACTGCAGCCTCCACCTGCTCTGTGAACCGTGGCATGAATGTTTCGGTGAGGAGCTTGGTGGCTTCCAAGACCTTCTCAGTGTAGACTCCAGGCTCATAGTCGTCCATTTCTGAGGTGACCACATAGACCAGCCTAGCAGCACAGCCTCGAATAACGCCGGCAGTGCGATCCAAACCATTAACATCCTTCTCCTGAAGAGCGATCACACACTTATTCACATCCTCCAGGATGTGGTTCTCAGACACACACAGGAAGTCATCAATGGATGTAATCTCATCAACAGCATCGGTGAGGATGTGGACCTGCTTCTCCCACTGCTCCTTGAACAAATCCATATTGTCCTGGGCCACCTTACTGTTGGGCTTGGCAGCAAGGGCTAATGCTGCATTAATCACCTGGGGGCAGAGGGTTTCCAGCTGGGAGTCTGCCATACGTACCAGCTTCACTCCCTCCTCATTGTTGGAGATGGTACATGCCAGGTTGGCCACCTCAATCAGCTTATTGGCATGTTCACGGAACACCTGTGCATACTTCTTGACTTCTTTCTCATTGCCGTTCTTGGCGGCTTCAATCAGGACCAGGAGGGGAACATTGGTTTCCAAGAAGGAGTCAGAGATGTGGTCCATTACAGCTTTATGCAGCTGTCTGCGCAGGTCCTTGGTCTTCTTTGTCATCCTGTCGATGGCAGTGTTCAAGGTATCACTCCTGTCCTTCCTGCCCACATTACCCATATACTCAGACAGAAGGTCCTGAAGAGCCTGGCGCACAGAGTTGCACTCGGCCACAATGCGTTCCCTGCGGTCATCACGGGTGCAAGAAGAATCGGCCATTAGGGCAGCACTGCTGATAATGCTCTCAAGGCGCTCCTCCAGGGACAGACGGAAGCGCTTCTCGCTGAAGGCCAGAGGGTCCACGATGATTTGTTTATCAAAATTGTTGAGGGCATAGGCAAGCTCTCCTCCTCCTGCTGGCTGATTGAGGGCAGAGACTTTGGTGGCAGTGGCCTGGGCGGCGTTGGAGATACCGGAGACTGCATGCTGCAGCTGCTTGGAGATGAGGTCACGGTTAGCCTTGTAGGCTGCCACATCAGGGTGCTGCAGGCAAGCACGGGACGCCATGTACAGCATGGGGATGTTCCGCTGTAGGACCCCGCGGGCAGCAGCCATTTGGTCCTTGTGGTGGACTTCTTTCAGCTCCTGCTGTCTCTTGGCAGTCATGATGTTGAGCTTGTCCACCTCTTGTTTCAAGGCCTTATACTGGATCCCCAGGTCCTGCTCTGTTCCTGCATTATGCACTTTCACCAGATTTTCCTCCACCAGTTTGAGCTGCAGTAGCAGTTTGTAGACATCAGACATGTCCGCCAGCACCAGAAGATGAGTAACAGCTGATAGGATGGCCCTGGCCGCACGGACCATGTTGCCTCTCTTCACTGAAGAGCAGGGATCTTCAGCAAACTCTCCAGAAGCCAACTTCATTGAATCACCTTGCTTGCCGACATCCTCCACAGCAGCAATCAGCTCATCCTTAAGGAACTGACTTTCCTTTGCAATCATTTCTCCTTTATCCAGGAAGTTCTGGGTAGCAGTCTCCAATGAGGCGACCAAAACATGAGCCTTCTTGGACTGTCTCTTCTTCTTATTAGAGGGTCCTTTGTTGCAAGAGTTTACCAGAGTGGTGACCTGGGTGACCAAGGGCTCCAGCAGCCTCTCCACTGCCAGAGTACGAATCTCCAGGCTCTTTGGGCCCCACTTGAAGTTGATGTTGGCTGTGTTGATGCTCGTCATGTTCTCACAGATTCGAAAGTAGATAAACTGAGTCAGGAGTGTGGAAACTTTCTTTTATACTGCCTTCACAACTGAGGTCTGATGTCATCAATGATGTCATCGGTGATGTCACTCGAGCAATTATGATGTCATCAGTGATGTCACTCGAGCAATTGTAATGGCCTGTGATGTCACTCGAGCAATTGTGATGTCATCAGTGCTGTTTCCTGGCTGAGAGCTGGTGTGCTGTGTGGCTCCATTCTGGCCGGTGAATGCTGGGCTCAGTAGGCAGAAAGCGAAAGACACATTGAAGAATGAAGTGCTGAGTGCTGCCCTCAAGGACGCAATTGCTCAGGCCCAGCGTGTCAATGGAGCATCAGGGCATAATCATTGCACATCAACTGTAATGTGCTGTATTTGGGCTAATAATCCTGGGTAGGGATGCACGATAGTTATCGGACAGATACGTATCGGACCCGATATCAACAATTATGACGTCATTCAGATAAATCCGATAACATTATTAATAGCTCCGATAATATATAATATTTTTTTTTTGGTCAAACAACTGCGGTGTGGGTGGATTGGGATGAGGGCGTTTGTTTTTTTGTAGGCCCCTCCCGTTTTACCAGTACAATGGTATCAGTGATTGTGTGTGGTTTAGGAAGGGGTTGTTTTTCCACAAATCCAGCGCTCCCTCTCTCCAGCGTGATGACGTAATGGCCTGAACGTCCCAGAACAACAGCAGTGCACGCTGGCTGAGCCACAGAGCATGGTAGGAGGGATACAACGAACATGGCGTCGGTAGTTTGGGACTTTTTTAAAGTTTCTGAGGAAAGCGCTTCGCTTGCCATTTGCAATAAATGCAAGTCAGAAGTTCCACGAGGAGGGAAAAAGGCATCGAGCTACAACACATCCAACTTAATAAGTCACCTGAAACATCGCCATCGCTACGATGGTGTGTTAAACGCATACGAGGAAGCGAAAGCGGCTCAAGAAGCTGAGAAGCCTAGGAAGGAACCGGCGGGGACTGTACCTATCGACAAGGCGTTTGAAAAAATAAAGATGTTTTTATTGTTAACTCCGGTCCTATCTGTTGGAGCCCACCCTTCAGTTGAACCGTTGCCCACTTGAATACTGGAGGAGCAACCAGTCCCGTTACGAGCGACTGTCTCAGCTTGCTCGTAAATATCTGTCAGCACCATGCACCAGTGTTGACTCTACTGAACGCTTGTTTTCTGCCGCTGGAAACGTGATGACGGAGAAAAGAAACCGACTGCTATGCGATAAGGCAGAGAAGCTCCTCTTCATAAAAAAAAATCTCCCACTGATCCACCCAGAGTTAAAACAAGTAGAAGTAGTCGAAAAAGAGTAGCGATGCGGGGCCAACCCCCCCCCCCCCCCCCTCCCCCTCTCTGTCTCTCTCTCTCTCTCTCGCTGTCTCTCTCTCTCTCTCAATTGAGAAAAAATAGAACCGTTAAAACCTCATGCCTTAGGTAAAATGGGTCCACTGTCATATTATGGATTACAATCCTTTGTTCTGTAAAATGACTGTTATACTGTGAGGAATGCACTTTCAGTTTGTTACAGAAATGTTTAACTTGTTTCAGTAGCTTTGCTTTTTGTTACTGTAAGGAAATAGGAAAGGAATGCAGTCAATGCACTTTTTCAATTTGTTTTGTTTACATGACAGGTCTGACTGTCCTGTCAGTATTTAATTTGAATCCTTGGCTTATTAAGAATTGCTAATTGCAACCGTTCTATAGGCCTTTATTTTTGTACCACAGAGTGATGAGCCTTACTATTCAAAAATGTTTACATGTTACACACACACACACACACACACACACACACACACACACACACACACACACACACACACACACACACACACACACCTACACCTACACACACACACACACACACACACACAAATAGTTGTTGGTATTCTTAATTTATTGTTCAAGGAAACACATTGCCATTGACAATTTGACATATTGCAGTTGACTCAGATTATTATATTTATTTTGAAAAATAAATATTCACTTTATTTGAAGAGTCAAAACTGTTCTCTTGGCATTGTTTTGTTCATAGTAGTAATGCTCATGTCATTTATACATCTGGTTAGGTCAAAACAAAAACTACAGGAAAAAATATGTATAAAAAAAAATATATATATTATCGGTTATCGTATCGGTATCGGCCTTGAGGAGCAAGAAGTTATCGATATCGGTATCGGAATCAAAAATTCAATATCGTGCATCCCTAATCCTGGGCTTCTAAATGTGTTTTACCTCAGATTTTGGCACAAGGGATAGTAACATCTTGAATGAAACAACATGAATGTCATTATGTTTATTATTTGCATGCACAATAAATAGGCTATTGAAATATATGCTATGGTGGTGGTTTATTATGTGGTGTAATTTTTTTCATAGATGTAGGTGTGTTTTTGACAATAAATTACTATAACATTAATCATTGGATTATTGTAAATGTTAGTATGGGGGACATCGGATTGCTGCATGCCATGTAAGGGCTTTAATGACACTATGACCTTGATTTAATTATTTAGTACATATTTGAGTCAGGGCCATGGTGTTATTGGGGCTTTTGCATGGTATGCAGTGGTCTGATGTCCCCTATAGGCAGGCTACTTGAGTTTATGATCTATTTGATAGTTACTTTATATACACCGTCATGACTGTTCATCCTCAGATTTCAGATTTCAGATTTATTTCGCCCCCCACACACACAAACAATTGACATGTAGATAAACATCAAGCTACAAATGTGTGGAGTGCCAGGTCTCCAAAGAAGCTACTTAAAGCTTATGGCAGGAGCCTGAGCAATGACTTAAAGAACAACTTAAATACAGGTTACTGCGTACAGTATAACAAAACAACAATTACACAGCAGGACAGGTAACAAACAAAACAAACAAAACAATCCCAGATCAATGGATAAGTATAAGTATACTTATAATACATATCAATACCATATACCATGCTATATATCATATACATTATATATTATATATACTATGTATCATAATATACTATATTACTATACATACAGGTTAAGCAGTTGTTCTTTCATTTTTTTCTTGAAAACAGAGATGGATGGAGCTGTTTTCAAGCTCTCATCAAGCCCATTCCAGATCCGCGGCCCTCTATTGGTTATACTTAAACTGGTGCATTTCAGTCGTCTTTTCTTACCATAAATAAGATGTGTATTTCTGGTGTTAAAGGAATGAGCGGGGCGGTTGACTGGGATGAGCTTGGAGAGTCTTGGATTTAGGTTATGGACAACTTGGTACATTATGATTGCGTTTTGGTGAATATTAAACTCAGCAAGCCTCAAAAGATTATAGCTATGGAAGAGGGAACATGTGGGTGCGTTGAAATCTGACCAGGATACGGCACGTATTATTTTCTTTTGTAAGCTTTCTAGTTTCTTCAGATAGCTGGGGAATGTGTTACACCATATGATGTTACAGTAATTAATGTGTGGCTCAAACAGGGTTTTGTACAAGATCAGGAGAGTAGATAAAGGAAGAAAATGACGGAGTTTGAAAAATAGACCAACATATTTAGACAGTTTTGTTAACAGATGATCAATATGACATTTGAAGTTGATTGACTCGTCAATGAGGACCCCCAAGAATTTTGTTGATCCTACTCTTGTCAACTCCCTTCCATCTATATTGAGGTGGATATGATCCACTGATTTTTTGTTAGAGTGGAATATAATGAAATTGGTTTTGCTGATATTCAACGACAATTTATTACATTTGAACCAAGTATCCACTTGTTTGAGTTCAACATTGAGTAGATCTTGAAGCTCATGTGAATCATGATGGGACAGGAATAAGTTTGTGTCATCAGCAAATATCACTTTATGCAATAATTTAGAGGAGTTGACAAAATCATTGATGTAAAGAATAAAGAGCAAAGGCCCCAAAAGTGAACCTTGGGGGACCCCATATTTAACATTCATTTTTTGAGAATGGAAATCATGTATGTCAACATACTGGTATCTACAATGCAAATAATCACGAAACCATTCAAGAGTCAGTCCTCTAATCCCATAATGGTGCAACTTCCCCAACAAAATGTCAAAATCAATGGTGTCGAAAGCCTTTGAGAGGTCCAGAAATACACCCACCCCACAGTTCCCCCGATCAACAGCATCATTTATTTTTTCTATAAGGTCTAATATTGCCATACAAGTTGTATTCTTTTTCCTGAAACCATACTGAGAGGATGTAAGAATATTAAGCTTATCAAAATATTTGCTCAGTCTTTTAAACACAACTCTCTCATAAATTTTAGAAATAACAGGCAAGACTGATATTGGGCGATAATTGCTAATACTATTTTTATCCCCAGATTTGAAAATTGGTATTACTCTTGCAATTTTGGTCATCCTAGGCACAACACCAGAAAGTAAAGATAAATTTATGCAGTATGCAAGTGGTTTTGCTATAATAGCAGCTACGGCAATCAAGATTTTACTGCAGATTCCGTCCACACCAGCTGTACGAGAGTTGTTCAGATTCATGATGGCTTCATATACTTCATCGCAGTCAGTAGGTTCCATAAAAAATGAGTTAGGATAGTCTCCTGTAAGATACTGGTTGTAAGAGATACCTTGAACAGGAGAGATTTTATTGGCCAGGTCTTCGCCTACAGAGACAAAATAAGAGTTAAATTGATTGGAAAGTTCGGACAAGTTGACATGACCTGGGAGAACTGGTGGTTTTTTGTCCCTATTCAGGACCTTATTCAGGACAGACCATGTCCTCTTGGTGTCACCCTGTGCTGTCCTTAGCTGTTCAGCAAAATGGACACATTTGCTTTTCCTTATTATATGGGTGAGCTTATTCCTGAAGACATTATATTTATTTTTATTAATAAGGCTCGGATTTTTTATATACCGTTTATAAAGTTTGTTTTTCTGTTTTATGGAGGTTAATATCCCCTTAGAGAGCCAAGGGTTTTGATCTTCAGCTCTGCATACGACAGTCTTTTCAGGGATTGAGTTACAAATAGAATCAGATAATTCGCTGATCAGGCTGTCATAAGCAGTGTCTGGATCAGGAGCAATGAAAACATTATTCCATGACTTTGTCTTCAAGTTGTCACAAAGCTGGCTCAGAGTTCTGTTATTTAACACTTTTGTTGGTTTCTTATAGAGAGGGGGAGCTAGTACACAAGTGAGATTAAGAAACAGTACAATAGGAAAGTGATCAGTTATGTCTGTCAGAACCACTCCAGATTCCAATGTAGTGTTACGAATGTTAGTGACAATATTATCTATGATGGACTTGGACGATGATGTTACTCTTGTATAGGTGTTTATCGTTGGAAAAAACGAAAAAGAATGTAATGTATTTATGAAATCATTTTTAATTGCATCTTCCTTGGAGATATCGATGTTAAAATCTCCAATAAAAATGCAGTTATTATTTTTCTTATTTATAGAGTATAATGTTTCTTCTAGTTTATCCCTGAAATCGACCAGATTTGAGTCAGGGGGTTGATAGATTATTCCAACTGTAAGTTTTTTACCCTTTTGAAGATCAATATCGATAAATAGGGAATCGGAAGGATCATCAAGATTAACATTGGCACTAACATTGGCTTGGAGACTGGAGTTCACATAAAGGCACACTCCTCCACCTAATTTACCGTTTCTGTTTTTGTGGAATAACTTGTAACCCTTTAAATTCAAAATATCAATGTATGACTTGTCATTTAACCAAGTTTCACTGCATCCAATGATATCAAATTTGCAAGTAGAAGAAAGTAAAGAAACTAGATCATCATAATGTTTAGATAGGCTTCTAATATTTAGGTGTATCAAGGAGAACTTGGTCTCAGTATTTAAATAGTTAAGTTGTTCAGGTTCATATTGCCTGCAATTTATGTTTCCACCATCAAGGCAACATTTTTGTTCATAATCTCCATCCTCTTTATTCAAGTTAAAGAAAACCATATGGATAGCTTTTTAGATTCCTGAGCTCTGGGAACAACACACAACAACTATAGACAGATAAAACAAACATATAGCTTTTAGGATTCATGACCCAAAAAAGAACAAAGACAAAACCAAACAGAACAAAACAAAAATGGACCAGCAGCAGCACTCCTGAATAAATAATAGATTAATCCTGTCTATGCTCATACTAGGCAGCACATATCCATTGCCTTAATTGCCTCATTAAACTCAGATGGTGAAACAAGTTCGCTTATCACACAATAAATCACACTCGTTTGACTTATGAGGGCATGTATGTTATACTTCACATTCGCTAAAACTGCCGGTCTTTGAACTGAACTCTTTGAACAAGTCGGGATTGCCTGTCGGAGAGAAATAGCCTGGTTCAATGTGTTGGATCCGTTCACCTGTCGCGTTGAAGCACTTTTTACAGACTGGCATTGATGTGTCCACGGGCTTGCCCTCGCTGTCAGGGTTTCCATCCAAAGGTACCGCAACCGTTATGTAATATCAGGAATGTTGAAGAGGAGGGGCAATTAATTGACGTGATTAAAACATTGCTAGACACCAGTCAAACGCTCAAACGAGGGAAATTAACCCCATTCTCTGAATAAATGTCAGGTAAAGAGAAAACATCCTAACCTGATATTCAGACTGAAGTGGAGGAAATCATGATGGCTTGGTGACAGAGAGAGCGCACTGCTGTCTGCCTCTGCAGAGCTGCTAACTTTACACGTGCGTGCCGGCTAAGTACAATTTGGGAGATAACTGGGGCCAAATCCGTAAAAAAAAAAAAAAATTTTATACCAGCATGGATTTGTACTCTAAAGGTGGACTGGTAAAAAGTCAGTGTGAGCCTACCTGAAGCCTATGATGGGACACTCCTTGCAGATGTTGCACTTGGCCTGGTGCTTGGCAGTCTCTGCGGCGGCCACACGGTGCAGGACGGGCAGCCACACCATGGACTGAGGCTCCAGACGCATCCAGTCGAGGAACACGGCCGCCTCCAGCTCTGGCTTGTTGTTGGCCTGGGAAAGAGTTACAGAGTTACAGGAAGCACGGTTTAAAAATAAAACATCCACTAGTTCCAAAAAGTCACACCCGCTCTCTCTAAGAATATGACTGGTGACACATTGGGAAGATAATCTTTTTTTATTTATATATGAGTATATATAAGTTTTTTTTTGACAGAGTCACAGCGAGGAGTTTCACCAGGAGGATGTATCGCGTAGGAGGATCACGCTAGTCCGCCCAGGTCCCCTCCCCCCTGAACAGGCACCCCGACCCACCAAAGGAGGCACTAGTGCAGCGACCAGGACACATACCCTTAATCCAGCTTCCCACCTGCAGAGACAGCCAATCATGCCTGTATGGATGCAGGAGGCTCGAATCTGTGACCTTCGTGTTGGTAGGACTAGGCAGGGAATTTACTGGAAAATTTACTGGAAAATTTAGTAAATTTACAGGGAATTTACTGCTTATATAGATCAAAAAGCTTGCTACAGAATCATTCCTACACATGCTGCTTGAATAATTTGCTTATAGTAATCAGGAGTCCGCTTACAGTGGTAACTTTGGGTCTTGTCATACATGGGAAAAGATGTTTAAAACTACACTAATTCTATTATTTTTTCACTTACAAACTGCCAAAAATGAGCCAACGAGATAAAGCAGCGACACTTGGTGCATGTGAGACCAGACTGCTGTGTTTGAAACAGGTGGAGGCCTAGGCTAACTGTATGTATTTTGAAAGTCAATACAATTCATTAGAACACGGCTCTCTCGAATACTCGATTCTGATTGGTCAATCAACAATATTCACCGGTCATTATTTCTCGACAACCGACCGCTGCTCTGCCACACCTGGATTAATCAGTTGATAAGAGCTTTTTGTCAGCAAACACTACTAATTAGGCCAACCAGTTGCAGCTGTGGTGTCTTGTGTGCCAATTACGAATGAAACCGCTTTGCCGTTGAAAACGCTATTAAAAAATCTATTTGAATAATTATTTTTGTCAGATTATTGAATGATTTAGTTGTAGGCCGTGTTCTAAGCGGGATAATGTATATTGAGGCGGTGATTACTGGGAAATAATGACCTTCAGGTGAATCATTAAGCCCTCCGCTGCGCGTCGGGCTCAATCATCACCTGTCGGTCATTATTTCCCCCGTAATCACCGCCTCAATATACATTATCCCTTACGTAAATAGCTAAGCTGCCCATTTCATTACTTTATATGTACTGTATTCATGTAATAATTATACAAATGTCAATTAGATGGTAATCTGCATGACAAATATAGAAAAAGAAAAAAATCTGTTATAATGATCATCCACTTATAGAGCTCAACAGGCACATAACTCTTTGTGATGTAATTTGCCCCGGAAGTAAGTTCCGTGTCCATTTTCTCCATAGACATTTCGATAAATCCAAATATAACGAGATTTAAGGCTCGAACCATGCCAAAAAGTCTTCCAGAGAATCTTGAGTGACCACAAAATATTCGGTTTAAGCGAGAACAAAAAATAACAACGGGTAACAACAGATTCCCCCCCCGTTGTTATTTTTTGTTCCAGCCCTGAAATCACAAAAAGATGAGAAATATGAGAGTGGCAAGCCAAGCCAGGAGTGAAATGACTGTCATTGTCATTTTGTCAGCCTTCAAAAGCTGTCTGAGACTCTGGAACAGTGACTGAGACCAATATCAAAAAGCCAACTATGATTATCGCTGCTAGTCCCTGTTCCTCTCAAATCCCTGTCTGGGATAAACAACTGCGCCCGCAGTGACCCACCCCGGGTGGGTCACTGCTATTGTCCCTCGCCAGACAATGGTTTGACTTCCAGGATATGTTTGGGGGGGGCGGAAACAAAAGGGAAAACGTTGGCGAGTTCATCAAAGCATGGACTTTGAAGGCGAAAATGCCGGATTATGTTTTGGAGAACAAAGGATAATCCAGCGAGATTACAATTAGTGGGATCCTGGGAAAAGCCGGGGCAGAGGAAACTGAAGGGCGCGCTGGATTTGGCGCTGCCTGTTTTGCGGTCCAAGCGTTGCCGTCATCAATGCTGAAGACAGAAAGGGAACGCTTAACTGCACAGCTGTCGGAGATCATTGGTTTGATTCCCGGCATTCTGTCATTCACTTACTACTGCTGCTGCTGTCTGGTGTTTCCATACACACACGCCCACACACCTACGCAATCTCTCAGCTGCATTTTCCAGAGCCTGTGATGCACACGTTCACTTGTTTTTATTATCCTTGGTTTTATCGATGTTTTTGTCCTTTCTGTATATTGCACTCTATAAATAAATTTGATTTGGCTCGACGTAAGCCAACACCAGGATGCTCAGAGGGACTGTGGGAATTCATGGCCTTCTACAAGGCTTTAGGCGGTGCATGTTGCAGCACTGACTGCCCTGCTCCTATTAATAGCATCTATATCCATTAATACTGTCTGTAAACCTGTTTAAAATCAAACCGTCGGCCAAACTTAACATTAACACTGAAAAAGCCCCCTCTCCAGGGCATCCAGGTAGTGCAGCGGACTACCAACTACCACTTCCTACCAACACGAGGGTCGCAGGTTTGACCCCGCGTGCTACCTCCGGCTTGGTCGGGCGTCCATACAGGCACAATTGGCCGTGTCTGCGGGTGGGAAGCCAGATTACAAGGATGTGCCCCGGTCGTTGCACTAGTGCCTCCACTGGTTGGTCGGGGTGCCTGTTTGAAGGGGGGAGGGGGACTGGGAGGAATAGTGCCATCCTCCCGCTTGTATACTTTTTGCAACCCAGTTTAGGTGAAACAACGCCCCATACACCACCACACTTCATACACCACCACACTTCATACACCACCACACTTCATACACCACCACACTTCATACACCACCACACTTCATACACCACCACACTTCATACACCACCACACTTCATACACCACCACACTTCATACACCACCACACTTCATACACCACCACACTTCATACACCACCACACTTCATACACCACCACACTTCATACACCACCACACTTCATACACCACCACACTTCATACACCACCACACTTCATACACCACACTTCATACACCACCACACTTCATACACCCCCACACTTCATACACCACCACACTTCATACACCACCACACTTCATACACCACCACACTTCATACACCACCACACTTCATACACCCCCACACTTCATACACCACCACACTTCATACACCACCACACTTCATACACCACCACACTTCATACACCCCCACACTTCATACACCACCACACTTCATACACCACCACACTTCATACACCACCACACTTCATACACCACCATACACCACCACACTTCATACACCACCACACTTCATACACCACCATACACCACCACACTTCATACACCACCACACTTCATACACCACCACACTTCATACACCACCACACTTCATACACCACCACTTCATACACCACCACACTTCATACACCACCACACTTCATACACCACCACACTTCATACACCACCACACTTCATACACCACCACTTCATACACCACCACACTTCATACACCACCACACTTCATACACCACCACACTTCATACACCACCACACTTCCGCTCGCTCGCACCGAAGCCGAATGAAGATCGCCCGTTATGCAGCAGAGCCAATATATACACTTTATGCATAAAATGACACATTAATTACGCTGATATATATATCACTTTGTGTATATAATATGACATTATTTAGGTAGTAAAACAGATATTAACATTGCTTTTTCTTGGCTTATAAAATTAATCATCTCTAGTAGTAGTATATTGGGGGCTGCAGTGTCACCCACGCAGCAATTTAACGTTACTATGAAAGCAATGCAATTACAACTTTTAAACGGTGATGGTGATCTGAGAAAAATAACAAGTCAATGACCATAACATGATGCTGCATTTTGCGCCAATCGACTGTATTTTTTATGATCAAACTTTTTATTATTTCTTCCACAAACAGTTTAGCCATCCACACTGTCACAAATAAATGGACAAGACAAACAGAGAAAACAGAGCGGCAAGTAATGCCTACCCCACACTACAGGATTTTCAAATCCTTGAAGATTATAAAAATCTTGAGAGCCCACACACTACAGGACAGAGAGAGCCGATTTTTTAACATTTCAATCTTGGGACACACACACAATCGCGTCTGTTCAAACGCAACCCCACACACTAGAAGATTATGCAGAAGATTCACCTTGGAAACAGGGCTCAACGTTAACTTTTAAAATGCCTATTCAGTGTGCGCACCGGGTGTAGTAGTGTCATTTCGTTTTCTAAACAAATTTTATTTTTTGTTTTTATAATGCATTTGCACTGAAAGGATTTGTTTAACTAATATTTGCGCGGACAGCCGCGTCCATTCGGGGTGTAGGCCTACTGTGCACGGCCAGGCGAAAACCGTCTGCACAGGTGTCTTGTGGAGGGGCGCGTCTGCTGATTTGACTCACTTTTCCGTGCGGACACTCGCCGATGCGGGAAGCTGAGACCTAAGCGCTTGTTGTAGGCTACATGCTTTGCAGTATAGCATTTAGTTTTCCGTCCCGTTCAAAGACGCACGGGTATTTCACCTCGATGACAATTTCCTCCTTCTTTGTTTCTGTGCGGGGCTGCGAGCGGACGCGGACCAGATTATTTTGCGAAAAACTGTAATGGAAACGCAGCTACTACTGGCTCTCTGCTCAAGATGCAATCGCCTGTCGGGTTGTAAATATCTAACATGTTAGATATGCCCGATTCACAATCGGGAAGAGGCAGTCTTCCCGATTGTGAATCTTTGAACCCCACACACTACAGGATCATTTGGGAAGATTATCTGCCCGACGCGCTTCAAATCGGGAGCACCCCCGAGAAAATCGGGAGGGGGGAATCTTGGCCATAATCTTGCAAATTATCCTGTAGTGTGGGGTAGGCATAATCTGTATATAGATATGTTAGGGATACATATTTAAAGTACACAAACACACACACACAAAACGGGGGTGCTTATTGTACACATTCAAAACAGTTTAACCCAAGTCTGGATTGCAAGTAAGCTAGAATTGAGTCTCCACCTACAGTAGGTGTTGTATTACTTTTGCTGAGCGGGATGACTGATAAAGTAATGTGAGCATGATCTGATAAAAGATTGCTTCCTATGTGGCATGAGAGAGTAGATGGGACAATGGCATGTGACAGGAAAAATAATCAATCCTCGAGAACACATTGTGGGGGTGTGAATAAAATGTATAGTCGTTTACTGTCGGATTAAGTATTCGCCAAATGTCAAAGATACCCAGCCCCTCGCACATGTCTCTCAGTGCGTTTGTTGTCCTCAGACGCCGTGTGGGTGGAGGTTTGCGGTATAACATAGGGTCCATCACCTGGTTAAAGTCCCCACCCAAAATGATAGGAAAATCGCCCAATTCATGGAGTTTGACAATTGACTGTTTCAACGCACTGCAAAATAACACGGCGGCTAGTTTGACCGTGTATTTTGGAGTGGAAGCTGGCTTTGGGATTGCAGGCAGTCTGCAGTAGAAGGGCATAAAACATTTGTAATGGATGATCACAAAAAGGCGAACAAATAATCTGTTTGAAGTTATAATTGGCATGAAGTTTTCTGAAGGTTTAATCATGCAGTTAGGGCAAAGATTCGGTTAATAAAAAACTTTTTATATGAGGGTTTTGCGATCTTGCTAAGCTAGCAGAGCGCCGCAGCGCTTCTTCCCGTCGCGTCATGCGGCCGTGGTTTCACCTCAACTGGGTTGCAAAAAGTATACACGCGATCCTCCCACACGCTACGCCGCCGCCAGTTGTCAGGTGAAAAGAAGCGGCTGACGACTATGTATCGGAGGAACCGGGGGGGGGATTGTGTGTGTGTGCGTGTGTGCGTGCGCGCGTGTGTGTGCATGTGGGAGAGGTGGTGTCACGTACAAACTGGAAGCAGCTGCGGACAGAGGGCTCGATGTTGGAGCCGCCGAATGAGGCGACCTCCCCGAGCTGGCGGGGGATCTGGATGGAGTCGTGGAGGAGGAGGCCCAGGCGACGCTGGTCACAGAAGCCCGTGGCACTGGCAACCTGCCGGAACAAGACTGCAGGGAGGGCGGGAGGGGGGAGAGAGGGAGAGAGAGTGACAGAGGAGGAGGAAAGAGGAGAGTTTTTTGGGGGTATTTTTATTAACAGAGACGGATTACAGGGGTGATTCCAGACATTCCAATAAACTACTGCAAAATAATACCTCCACAAAAAGCCCTCATATTTGTACAGATGCCGTGTGTGTGTGTGTGTGTGTGTGTGTGTGTGTGTGTGTGTGTGTGTGTGTGTGTGTGTGTGTGTGTGTGTGTGTGTGTGTGTGTGTGTGTGTGTGACTTACATCTGTACTTGTCCTCCAGATGGGCCTTGCAAAGCGAGATGATTCCAGTTTTGAAGGACAGAGTCCGGATCTTTCCAGTGCGACCACTAGAAAACAACATAACAACATGTTAAAGTCCCCCTCCACTCAAATATGTTTTGATGTCTGTGCGGAGTTTGACAATAGAAGGCTGTTTTCGCATTCATCTGCTGAAAGTGGAACGTTTCTCTGTGCTCAGTGAAAATGCCATTTTACGAGGTGGGCCTACGAGCATGATTTGTGACATCACAAACCCGTTTGGAAGCCAATCCCTGTCCAATTTTTTGCTTACAAATGTGTAATGGAGAAACTTGAAGCCTCCAGTGTGCATACAATGAGAATGGACTTTACACTGAAGTAGGAACCCACTTAAGTCCAGCAGTTAAACTTTTGAAATGAAGGATATTTGCACATTTAGATGTATTCTGGATTTTTTTATGAGGGAGAAAGAGTAGTACTTTATATACATCTTAAAACATGTCGGGAGGGGATTTTTAAATGTTAAACTCCCCCACCCCATTGGTTACATCTCTCTGAACATTTTCAGTATCCCTATACCCAAGTATCCCTGTTAAAGGATGGCTTTACTGATTATCAACCCACTTTGTATCATTCTAATCTCGGTAATATAAGCACATGGGCAATGTTTACCTTCTCTCTCTGTGTTTTCCTCATGGAGAGCTCTCATTTCCTCCTCTGGCAGAACGCTCCGTTGTGACACGTTTTACGTCACAACGGAATTACGGAAGTTCTGCTCGAGACACGGAATCGGCTCCGAGGGCGGGTCTTATTGTTTCTTTTTTAAGTATGCACACTTCCATGAATAATCACATTAGTGCCTTTTAAACATGAAGTCTGGATCATGTCAGGCTAGAGAGAGCAGGATATTTTCAGGTTTTACCTTTTTAAACATGAGGGGTCTTTGTTTAGAAACAACTGGATATGAGCCGTTTTTTCTGCCAGTGGGCGGGGGGGGGGGGGGCGGTAGCATGTATCGATAACAAGAAATGTGATAGGAAACAGCTTTAGCGAATTTGTAACCAAACTCCATTCAAAAACATGCTTTTTAACAGAGGGTCCATTCCTGGCATTGTGCCAAAAATGAGGCAGTCAAAATAGTGGTCGCACCGTCGTCAATCACTGTGGGTGATTTATTTATTTATTTATTAAGTGGCATTCAAGTCATATCTGACTAGTTTTAAATTGATTTCTCCCCACAAAAGTTAGGCTAGGCCTATATGTCTCGATATAGGCTATCAGTCCGTCAGCTCCTATCCTCTCCGCAGTGTGGACGCACAGTCACACAACACTGCCTGCCTCAAATGGTTGCCTCACACAATAGAATTGGCTGCATCCAACTCGAGCAAACTTCTCAGAAGAGACTAACGTTAGTGACAAATCTGGAGACTTCAAAAACATGCCGTTTTAACGGAGTCCATTCCGACCACGAGGGGTGGCAATGTGCCAAAAAATCCGCCTTCGTTAGGCTACATAAAGCCGCCCAGTCAAAATAGTGGTCGGCCCGTCGTCAATCACTGTGGGTGATTTATTTTACAAGTGGCATTCAAGTCATATCTGACTAGTTTTCAATGTATTTCTCCCCACAAAAGTTAGGCTTTTTCTGACATGGGAGCAAGCAAGCAGCGCAGCAGTAAGCGTCCCTCCTGATGCACTGGACCTGGCTGCCTGCATAGCTGCAGCACTTCACGCCTACTCGCTAGCAACGTCACGAAGAGCCACACCCGCCCACTCAGACGGATCTGCGGATAATGACCTGCCACTGTTTAACAGCAGCTGCGCTTGCGTGGAAGCGGATCTTACACCGGCGGCCGAGGTGAATAAGATACGGACTCACGGGAGTGCGCGTAGGCCGGCTAATTGTTGTTTAACATGCAGGCCAACCGGCTAGGAGCAGGTTATAATACGGATTCCACTGCATGTTAAGAAGTGGCTATTGAGAGCCTTAACAAGCCTTAATGACTTGCAGCTGGCGGGGGCGGAGTTTCTGCAGGAGGATTCTTCCCCATGAGGAAAACAGAGAGAATGTGCCCATGTGCTTATATTACCAAGATTATAATGATACAAAGCGGGTTGATAATCGGTAAAGCCATCCTTTAAGGCTTTAACACACCAACTCAACTTGAAAGGATTTTGGCAATGAAGGCCTCACGGCCTGTGTCTGGGCAAAAAAGTTGCACTCGAACACACTGCAAAGACTACAGCCGACAGTCAACTAGCACGTACGTTCTGCGCCTGCGTGAGACCATAGGACTGCAGATACATAAACCAGATACATGAAACAAAGCAGCATATGCCTACCATTTTCACACCACTCTCGCTCACCACTGAAACGGTTTCATAATATGCTGTAGCTACTTTTAATTAGGGATGCACCGATCCACTTTTTTCACGTCCGATCCGATTCCGATACCTGAATTTGGATATCTACCGATACCGATATTATGCCGATACCAATATTTTTCTTGAATATACAGTATAGGCAAAGATTTGGCCAATTAAAGATTTTTTTTTTAAATATACCTTGCAAAAAGCAGACAAAATTAAGAAAATATACAAGGCAAAGAAGGATACTATTATACATGGGCAAATTACGGCCAGTGCTGGAATTGCAAAAAAGAAAAGAAAATCGGATTCCGAACCGATCCGATCCGTGAATTAGTGCCAATATCGGCACCCGATACCGATATTGGATCGAATCGGCCCCATCCCTACTTTTAATCGGGAATATGTCCGATAATTCTAATAGACAAATATTTTCACAATGACGTGGCCTTCTGGAAAGCCCCTTGAGCCTGTCGCTGTACGATGCGGTTTCCCCTTATTTTTTTGCCACTGCCTCTTCCTTTCTTCTTCCACAAGCAAAAGACCAGGCAAAGGCTGACAACATTAGTTCCATTTGCACCTTTTTATCAGACATATCCTGGATTAAAAGTAGCTACAGTATATTATGAAAGCGTTTACGTGGTGAGTGAGAGTGGTGTGAAAATGGTAGGCAAACACTGCTTTGTTTCCTGTTGCAAATAGCACTGGCGTTGTCAGCCGTTGCCAGGTCTTTTGCTTGTGAAAAAAGAAAGGAAGTGGCGGAGGTGGAAAAATCGGGAGAAAATGGGTGATATCACACAGCGACAGACTCAAGGGGCTTTCCCAAAAGCATGACATGGTGAAAATATCTGTGTATTGGAATTATCAGATGAGATGAAGTTGAAAAATGAGAACGTTTTGTATGTGCCGTCTCTTCTCCTGCACCGCTTCACTACCAGCTGACCAGCCAATCAGTGTGATTTCTCTACCAGCTGACCAGCCAATCAGTGTGATTTCTCTACCAGCTGACCAGCCAATCAGTGTGATTTCTCTACCAGCTGACCAGTCAATCAGAGTGATTTCTCTCACCGAGGGCCCAACAAATCGGCCGAAAAAGCCGCTGATAAGACAGACTAGACTAGAGCCAAAGGTGCATGTCACACCGCAAAGACTAGGGCCACAGATGCTCTCCGACGGCCCAGAGACATTGCAGACCGTGCGTTATCGGTAGAGCTGCCACAATTAATCAATTAGTCGATCGTCAGAAAATTAATCGACAACTATTTTGATAATCGATTAATCGTTTTGAGTACAATTTTAAGAGACAAGATCTGAATTCTCTGATTCCAGTTTCTTAAATGTGAATATTTTCTGGTTTCTTTACTCCTGTATGACAGTAAACTGATATTATCTTTGAGTTGTGGACAAAACAAGACATTTGAGGGCGTCATCTTGGACTTTGGGAAACGCTGATCGTCATTTGCTACCATTTTCTGACATTTTATAGACCAAACAACTAATCGATTAATCAAGGAAATAATCGACAGATTAATCGATTATGAAAATAATCGTTAGTGGCAGCCCTAGTTATCGGCTGTGTGTCTCTGGGGTTTTAGTGCCTGTGTGCGCGTGTGTGGTGCACCTACGTGTCATAGACGTTGAGCAGCCAGTTGAGGCACATGTCGACGCAGAGCGGCACGTTGACCAGGTGTGTGTGCGTGTGCTCCAGCCGCTGGTACAGACTGGTCAGACTTGTCACCAGCTGGGCGATGTCCAGAAGCTGCTCGTTCTGCTTCAGACCATGCTGCTCAAACACCTCGCAAGCCACCGGCATGCCCAGCAGGTCCACTGAGGAGAGGGAGAGACAGAGAGAAGTTCTATCCCAAATCCCAAAATCTTACACAAATATCAAGAATTTGAGAGACAATCAGAAAGGGACTAGTCTCGCAGTAGCCAGCCTTAGATAGATATCTACACCTGGTGCATGACCCATGAAAAGTGGACCGCCCCTAAGACCAAAACAAAACGTGTGACAGACATATGAATTGACCAACCACGGACCACGTGACACAACTCGTAGCGTGGTACATTTTGAACAATGCCGCAATGCACGCAGAGAGCCAGACTTCCGTAACAGCCCAGCCAATCAGATTTTACCGTATTTGATCAGATTTCTATTCCTACAGCAAAACCCGGAAATGCTGATTTAGACCCTCCGTCGCTGGAAGAGTTCTGACATAAGACTTGGGTCTGATTATGTGAGACTAGAAAGGGACAAACTCAAATATGTATTAGAAGAAAAACTAAATTGCTGCATATTGACAGCTAAATATCTGGGCACTTGCCACAACCTGAGGGACATATAGTGACATGCCACCAGACCATAGAGCTACTGCCATATTTGACTTATAATGCCCTATCTATTAGGGATTTGATTGCACATATAGGTACTTTGATATACTTATTATTGTTGTATTGTTATTGTATGTTTGCTTTGGCAATATCAGCACTGTCTTTTCATGCCAATAAAGCATAATGAGAGAGAGAGAGGGAGAGAGGGAGAGAGAGAGAGAGAGAGAGATGGAGAGATGGAGGGAGAGGGTTAGAGAGAAGATAATTTCCCTCCAGGGGTCAATTAAGTATCACATGATTCATTTTTATAGTTCATTAAGTCCACTAAAGGACAGGGAGGGAGAGAGGAGAGGTGTGTTAATATTGGGAGGAGAAACACACCGACGCTCTCTCCATGACTGTTGTTGACATGGCCCATAAGTCAACTGAAGGGGAGATGGGGAAGCACACACACACACACACACACACACACACACACACACACACACACACACACACACACACACACACACACACACACACACACGAGAACTTACATGATGGAATCTATGCTTTACAAAATGTAAAAACGGTCCGTTTTCATCATAAAAACCTGAATTTTGTCAAACTGATTCTCCTCATGATTGCCAGTGATTTGTATCACCTTTTAAATATTCATCAAAAGATTCATATTGGATTTGGTTAGTGAGAAGTTGGCAGGCACAGCCGACCAGTACGTTCTGTTCTCTTGGAGCAAACGTCTCGCCAGACTCTAAAATTGACAGTAAAACAAATCTGGTGGTTCAATGT